>NW_021604658.1:4905969-4936685 GCF_004785775.1 Grammomys surdaster | reverse complement strand
GACCCAGGAATTGAACTCAAGTTGTCAGACTTGGTGGCAAGCACCTTTACCCACTTAGCCATCTTGCTGGGCCAAGACCACAGGCTTCTTGATGCACTGCCCAAAGTACCTGGTATATCAGAGATGTCCAGTGAATGTTGAATATGTGTGTGTGCGTGCGCAAATGTGTGCATGCGTGTGTGTGTGTGTGTGTGTCTGTTTGTCTCTCTTTGAGTAAAGAGACCAGTTTCCTGGAAGAATGGTAGGAGATCCTCAAACGTGGGAGGACCTGAGGCTTTAGGGGTCTAAATGCCTGGAAGATAGATTGTATTTACAACTTAAAACTCCTGTCCAAAATTCTTTGTTGAGCTGAACAATACAATATTCTCTCCCTCTCTGTAACTCGGTGGTGAGGGCTCCTTTGTCTGATTAAGGGCTGTCAGGAGTGATTGATGGGCTCCCTCCGGACAGCCAAACTCGCTCTCCTCCTGACAGCGGCAGCGATAGCCAAGCGGAAACTGACCCCAGCTGACACACTCATCTTAAAATATCTCTGTTTCCCTACTGCCTGTATAAAATAGCTGTCACACGAAAAGTAAGGGCCCCATCGGGTGTCAGAGGGTTGGCCTCTCCCAGGACTGGTGATGAAAGAGTCTGTGATGTCAGGGTTCAGCTGAAGACCAGACTACAAGGACCCTAAGAAACTGGCCCTGGGCAGATTATATGCTGAGGAACGGCTCTGTGGCCAGATCTTGAGGCTGAGCCAGGACAAGCAAGACACTGTCACCAACAGCATCAGGAATCATTTACTGAGCGTGTACTGCATTTTGTTTTGGCTCAAATCAGAGAACAATGACGCCAATACAGCCCTTCCCTGTGGCATCTTGCAATTGGCTGGCAGTGTTGACACTAACCATTGCTGTGTCAGGGGACAGGGGTTCCCAGCAACTGTAGGTCAGGTTTGAAATGTGTCCCCAAAGATGATCTTTTCAAATCCTCATCCCAAAGTCTCATAACATGACTTTATTTGGAGATAGGTTTTGCTGGTGTTCCTGATGAGGTCATCCTGGAGTGGGTGGATCTGTATCCTTGTGACTGGTGTCCTTAGAATAGACATTGAGATGGACATAGGAAGGCAGAATGGTATGTGACAATGACAACAGTCTGAGATGCCACTTCTGCAAGTGAAGAACATGGAGGCATTGCCACACCATGCCACGGGTGGCCAGTAAGCCCCCAGACACTGGCAAAAGTGAGAGTTCTCCTCACCGCTCACTATGCAGTAATAAGGATAGTCAGTGAACCCTGAGAGCTATCAAAGGTAAGATCTCCTTGAAGCTCTCGGATGGAGTGTGGCCCCACTGGCTCCTTGTCTGTGGGATTCAGTGGCCTGATGAAATAGGCAGGTACATGTGTGAATCTTGTCTCCACTATAGTGAAAATAAAACCAAGACTTATCCCCGGCACCCTGCAAACATCTCTATTCCATGGCATGCTGTTGATGATGTCTTGTTAGAACAGCCCTGGAAACCTTACAGGAGTCCAGGGAAAGTAGGGGCCGCAGTGAGAGATGCTTCTTGACAGGCAGGGTGACCCAGCTACTGCCAGTTCCTCAGAGAGAAAGCCAGGCAACGAATGCCTCAACATTACTCTCCCCCACCCCACAAGTGCTCACAGACAAGTGAGGGCCACTGCTTGAAGACATTACTCTTTTTGTAGCTTTTGTTCGATGTTTTGAGGCAGAGTCTTCCTCTGTCACCCAGGTTGGCCTCAAACTTAGGCCAAGCTTCTTGCCCCAGCCTTCTGGGGTGGAATGGGGGGGGACACGTGCTCCTACACCCACCTCAGAGGTTACTCTCTAGAGAGTAATTGGGGAGCAAGCTGACAGCCCCAAGGATTCCATCAGAAAGCTGGTTTAGGAAAAAAATAAGAAATTGAACAACTGTTTCCACAAAGGGGCCTGTGAATTTTCTCTTACACAACAAACAGGTATGCAAGAAGCAGTTAGGATATGGTGTCCCTTCCCACCTCTACCCTCCTGAGGCCTCTCCATCCCAAGTGTAAAATAGGGATACTGCTTCCTTGCTAAGGAATGGCTAGAGGGATCAAGGCCATCCACATGGCCTGGAAAAGATCACATACATGAGACTGTGGCTCAGTGGCCTAGGACAGTGACATAGGCTAGAGACTGGGAGAAGGAAATTTGGATCCTTGACCTAGGAGTGGGTCCTGCCTTGCTCCCTTCACCCAGAACACTTAGGAGGGGCCTGCAATCCCTGGGACTTCCATATGGCTTGGAGCTGTCCTCTCAGTCCGTTGGTACCTGGTTCTCCTCTCTGAGTGGGGGTGGAGGGATGGGGGCCAGGGGGTTGGGGGGAAGTCTGCCTGCTTTTTTCTGTCACTAAGGCATAGTGCAAGTCCTCAATAAATATTTGCTGATCAAATGAAAGAACAAGACCCCAGAAAGAGGAAAACACCCTTTCCCCTTAGAAAAACAGGGTCCATGGGCCAGCAAAGCCAGGCCAGTGGGGCAGCATTGACTGACAGCAGCTTCTAGTAGAGAGAAACTTCTCCTCTACCAAGTAGCACTTCCATCGTTCACACCCAGGCTTGCCCTAGTGTAGCAGGACACTAGGGAACCTAGTACAGATGGGACCAGGGAAATGCAACCTAGGAGGGCAAGCCCTTCCCTACTACAGACTGCAGAGCTTCCTGGGTTCCATCACTCAGATCCATTGTCTCCAGAGGAGTCCCAGTGCTCAAATCCTGCCAGATGAGCTGGAGACGGGCCAGTAAAGGTCCTGAGAAGAGGGCTCACCCGTTCTAGCCGACAGAGCAACAAGGAGAAGGGGCCTGAAGACGGTCCTCATCTGTGTGCTTGACCACAGAATCGTTCCTCTTCAACGAGAACACTGAGGCTTCAATTACAGCTTGTCACTCATGTGCCTTCCCCTGAGAGATGGTCAAGCTGGACGGTGAGGGAAATAACACTCTCAATTCAGGTGTCTCACCCTGATGGTCAGGACATTTCTAACTTAACACTAATATCCTGATGTAATGGGGTGGAGCCTCCTGAGGCCTAGGCCCTCCCCCTGGCTCTCTGGAAGCTTTGTCGTTAACCTCCAACCAAGATGGCCTTGGATAGCCTCTTCCCTTTCCCAGCCAGATAACAACTGACTATGATCACCAGAAGCTTGCATTATGGTGGACTCTTCTGTCCCTTTAAAGATGCCTCAGAGGGGAATATCCTAATACTAATAACAGTTTGTCATCTCCTTCTACCGGGAGCTAAGACCTGGTGTCTGGTTATAGCCTCTTCATCCCCTGAAGCAGCCGTAAACTGGCTTTAATTATCATATGCTTTTAATAAGGAAAATCGAAGACTAGGGAGCTTTCTTAAGGTCACACAGCCACAAGCGAGCCCGGAACCCAGGTGGCCAGACATCAGAGCCTGATCGCTGAACCCCTTTGCCCTCTCCTTATACACTTGCCCTAGTTAAGGTAGAGGATGTAAAGGTTTGTCTGTTTGCCTCTGCCAAGCAGCACAGATTGTTCTTGAAGCAGTCGGCAAAGGGCACAGCCTCTCATAGTGGAGACAGGTTGGCCCTGAGCTCAGCCAGGAGCCTGCAGTCCTCACTGAGTCTTCACGCTCAGCAGGGGCTCAACACATGAGAGCAGCTTCCCCAGCTCCTCGGAAGGGGACAGGGACAGGTGTGACATGGAGAAGCTCAGCAGGACCCAAAGCTGCCAGAGTCACCCCTGGAGGCCTCCTTGAGCCAAGCTGGAAGAAGCTACTTGAGGTCACCTGCAAAGCTCAGGGTTACTCCTGGTTTGAGACTGTGGACGCTCTAGGAAAACAGACTTGGCGCTGATGGAGGAGATTGGAAGACCCCTGCTGCTGCTTGCTGGATGGACAAGGAAACCCCGATCTGGGTCCTAGCTCCTGATTTGCTATTTACAGGGTTTCCTCCAGGTCTCTTGTCCCTTTGAGCCCCCACTTTCTTTGTTTATACAACTCAAATGTGACATCCTCTCTCTGGGTCCCTGGGGAGATTCAGAGTGTGGTATGTAGACACTTGTCCCTGTGCGCGTCTTCAGTGGCACAGCTGCGGAAGTGGGGAGTGAAGTATCCTGAAGCCCCAGGACTGGGTCTCAGCCTCTTTACAACCCCCTGGGCCCAAGCTGTAAACTGCACAATGGTCCTCAGCTCTTGAGCTCATTGGGTGGAAGGCTAGAAGCGCCTGGAGTTGGCTGTTTCCACCCCTCTGGTTAGATTAGGTTCTGACGAATCCCAGCAGGCTCAGCTGTGGTCATCTAGCTTCTCCAAAAGGTGAACCTTAGTAAAGACAATGCTCTGGGCATTTCAATGCTTCCTTTTCTTCTCCCAGTGCGGGCAGCAGAGCCCCAGCACATGTTTGCTGCTGGGCACTGAAAGAACAACGTCTACAATGGCCATGAGGGGCCAATCCCCCTGAGCTTGTATTCCCAAGCTTTATCCACCAGAGCCCGAAGTGACTGACCACTGGTCTTGACAGTCACAGCTCAGGTTTGCCTGCCTAGTGCTAGGTTTCCATTCACTCGTGGGTCTTTTCTAAGGCACATATACTTCTTGGAATTTCCCCATTGTCTGGACAATTCCTGGGAGGCAGCAGTTTGCCTGGTGACTCCGTTGGAGGTCAAGTTTAAAGGGCGGCTAGCTTCATTTGGCTTTGATTCTCTTTAGGACAGACTGGTGACAGCTCCCAGCATGCCTCACTGTGCTCCCCCAGGAACCTGGTACAGTCCACATACATCTCCCATGATGACTTAGGGTTTACATTCATCATGTATACTCTTGCCACAGTAGGAAATAGGTCACAGGCTCTACATATGAGCAAGAAAACCTGATCAGACAAGCGGGGGTCTCCCAGTGCTAGGGGAAGGTTTACCCTGACCCAGAACCCCTGCCCGCTCCCAACTACTCTGTTCCTCTCCTTACAAGGGTCCCTGGTCAATCAGGAACACAGAGATGCCCCTGTCCCCCAAGGAGGCTGCAGAGAGGCTCCATCTGGACGGAGTGAAGGCTGAGCCGATTCTCAGACTACAGGGTCAGGTTACTGGGAAATCTGTTCAAATAGCACATTATAGTTTTATGAATCCTGCTCCTTCTGTTGTCCTCATTGAAGCGGTGAATGCCTGGGGGCAGCCGGCCCTCTTTCCCACAGACACATTTGTCATGGGAATTGATTTAAAAAGAAATCAGGATGATGGCTTGATTGCTTTTGTTTGAGGCAGGAGGACAACTGCCACCTGCCTCTGCTGTCCTGGGGTTGGCTGGACTCTGGGAAGCTCTGGCTCTTTGTCCCAAAGCAGGAGTATTCACGAGAGCGCCCCAGGGAAACTAGGAAGTGAAGTCTTGACATGAGCTGGCCATGGTGTTAAAGTGGGGTTTCTGGAGCTGTGGCCTTGGGGTACTGATGTGTAGCCCAAGGATATAGATTAGGAGGAGGAAGAGATATGTCCCTAGGGACCCCACACCTCAGGGTCGGAAACCAAGACAGGACATAGCTTAGTTCACAACCCAACAGAACCTCGAGGCACTAGAGCAAACTCCACGAAGAAGAGAATATTTAACAGGGTGGTCATAGAGGCTCCCTGTGTGCCGCAAGTGTGGGAATGGCCACTACTTGTTCCCTGCCTTCAGGCAGCCATTACATTTGGTCACCTGTGAACAAGATTTTATTGCCTTCAAATACTGGAGACCACCGCGGTATTGCATGGATGCACCGTGACATTTGGAGGAGCCAACACCATCCATCTCTGGACCAGTAGGTGTGGCAAGAAGGAGTATCAGCCACCATCCTCAGCCATCAGATCAATGAGGAAAAGAAAAGTTTGCCAGGGCGACCTTGACCTTCAGCAAGGAGATTAAGGCCTCTGTCAAGCTATTTTTCTCAGCCACCTTGCCCTGAACCTGTTTTAGGTTCTTGTGTCTTCTGGGGCTGGCCTACAGAGATCCTACAGTGCCTCACAGTCCTAGACAGACACAGGCCCCAGTGTCTCTGTGGCCCAGCAAAGCCACCTCTGAAGCACATACCTCTCTCACTACCGCAGTGTTCAGACCCAAGGTGGGGAGATGAAATACACTTTGGGAGAACCTCTGGTTCTTCCGCACTCTGCCCCGACTTACCTGGGCATCCGCACTGCAGCAGCTGCAGGGGCGCTAGGCTGTAAGTATAGTTCAGAAACTTCTAAAGGGCATGCGGTATGACGGCTGCAGGTAGCTGCAGTCAAGTGACTGAAATGGGGTGTTGGAAAGACCCAGAGGCAGGTGAGCACAGGTACCCTGGCAGCCCAGGGTTCTTACCAGGGCAGAGAGGTTGCACAGGAAGCTTCCTCAGAGAGGAGTGGTGGAGAGTAGTGAGAGGGGCCAGAAGGTCTGGAGGTGTGGCCTTAGGAGGAACCAGGAAGTGAAGTGGATCAGTGTGAAACAGGACCTACAAGCCAGAGCACTGGAGACAGTCGATTAAAAAGAAAGTTGGGGGGCTGACTCCTCCCAGAGGTTCTGAGTTCAGCTGCCAGCAATCACACGGTGGCTCACGGGAGGAAGGGCCGTGTGCTGATCCTGGGGCTGAGGAAGTTGGAGAGCAAGACTAGGCCAAGGCTGTGAAGTTTGAATGGACTTCTAGGTCTACATGCAGCACAGAGAGCAGGCCTGTGCTCCCTGATGGGTCCAATGTTTAGGGGGCCTCGCCTGTTTACTGATGGTTTTTCCCTTGCTAGCCATGTACTACAAAAAGGCTCTCAAGCCAGGTGTATTTTTAAGTCTCTTCACAAACCCTGGTGGCCAGAGAAGGAACTGCACATAGACTTCCCACAGATTGACCATCTCCAGGTCTGAGTAGAATTGGATTGCATGAATGGTGTAGCCTGGGCCCTCAGGGCTCACTGGGAGAACAGTGAAGGGGAGAAGCCCAGTGCCTTCCTCTCTGAGCGGAATACCACAAGAGGCTCAGATCACAGGCCTCCCCCAGTACTTGTAACCTCCACTCTCTCATCTGCTTCCTTCTGACCCTGCTGGAAGGAGAGGGACTGTCTCTCCTTAGCCCTCTGGAAAAGTTTAGATGGTCCCAAGTTCACAAATTTTCTAATCTTCTCCTAGCTTCCCTGCCCTTTGATGCATAGACAATGTTTATGTCAGGGGATGGACTCTTTGGGTAAGAGGGGCCATCTGAAATAACACACTAATCATTTTGTATCCTGGAGCACTTAACCATGTGGTAATATGAGTTGTACACTCTTCCTGGGACCATTTCCACAGCCGTTAAGGCGGCCATTGTCCTAGCAACTCTGTGCTTTGCAGACTTGAACTCTCCCGAAGAGGCAGGAGAATGCAAAGCTTCAGGAGAAAATGGCACACTGATAAGCCATCTTTCTGTCCTGTCAGCGAGGCCAAGCCCTTGCAGAGCAAGACAGCCGCTTCGCCAGAATGATGAAAGCCACAGAAACAGACCGGAAACCAAGGTCGGTACTGCAGGACCTCCTTGTGGAACAGGAGTGCAGTCTGTGGGAAGGATGGCTGGGGATATGGGTGAATTCCTCCATCACCAGGAACAGAGGAGAAGGCTACTCATATGTATGTGCACGTGAATGCACATCTATGTTTGCACAAACACGCACATTCATACATAGACAACACTCTTGTTCCTACTCTTTATACAACCCCTGTGCTATCGAGGGTGACCAGTAAGTATAGTGGGCGATGCCTTTAGAGCTGGACTTTGGAACCAGTTTGACCTTTTCTTACTGGGGGTGATTGTTGTTCTAGAGAATCTACAGACAAGCCACTGCAATGCTAAATGGCTCAAACTCACAATGGCTTACCATGTCTCGTGGGTCCCCAGTTGCCCATGAGGTTCTGCTGACATGAGCTAGCCCCATCTTGGCCAGCTCACTCATATGTCTACAGTCAGCTTGTAGACTGGCTGGCTGGTCTGCAATGCCTTTAATGGGAGAGCCTCGCTTTGCTCCGTGCGGTTGTTCAACCTACAGAAGGTTAGCCCAGGCTTTTTTCTGTGATGATAGTTCAGGCCTGGGCTTTTCTGCCCTCCCTAGGGCTGCATTCAGTTTGCTGAGGTACCATTCTAACTTTGGTGGAAGTTCCGGTGGAAGAGGTTTTAAGGCTATGGGATTGATGGTGAGGGGACATAGGATGGTAGGCAACTGAGGCTCTCCACCTAATCCCCTGCAGTGACCTCTGAACCGTGTGTGTGTGTGTGCATGTGTGTGTGCACATGTGTGTATGCATGTGTGTGTATGTATGTGTGTGTGCACGTGTATGTGTGCTCGTGTGTGGGGGAGTCTGTGTATGTGTTACTGGGTGCACATGTGTATACATGTAGAGATCAGAGGTCAATCTCAGGTGTCATTCCTCACGAATCAGCTATGATTTTTCTTTTAGTTGGGGTCTCACTGTCTCACTGACCTGGAACTCACCAAATAGGCTAAGCTGACTGTCCAGAAAGCCCCAGGGATTGGCGTGTCTCTACCTCCTCAGCACTGGGATTATAAACTCACACTCCATGCTTGGCTTTTCTTCTCTAACATGGATTCTGAGGATCAAAGTCAGGTTCTCACTGCTTTCAAGGCAAACACTCTGCTGACTGCACTATCTATCCTCCTAGTTGCCCCTATCTGTCTGTCTGTCTGTCTGTCTGTCTGCCTGTCTGTCTCTATATCTATCTCTCTGTGTGTCTGTCTTTCTCTCTGTCTCTCTGTCTCTCTGTCTCTCTGTCTCTCTCTCTCTCTCTCTCTAAAAGAGGCAAAGCATATTTCACAGAAACATAAAACTCACCTTTTAGGGCTTTATTTGGTTTGTGGTACTGGGAATTGAACCCAAGGTCTCCCATGTACCAAGCAAGTAGTCTACCATTGAACTATATACTTTTAGATATAGGACAATGGTTTACAACCTTCCTAATGCTACGACCCTTTAATACAGTCCCTCATGTTGTGGTCACCAACCATAAAATTATTTTTTGTTGCTACTTCATAACTGTAATTTTGCTACTGTCATGAATCATAATGTAAATATCTGTGTTTTCCAATGGTCTTAGGTGACCCCTGTGAAAGGGTCATCTGAACCCCCAAAAGAGTCATGACCCACAGGTAGAAAACCACTAATCTGGGGTAGTGTGTGTGTGTGTTGGAAGTGGTGTGTTTCCTTGATTTTTTTTTAAGACAGAGTCTCAAAATGTAGTTGTTGTCATCAGTCTGTGCATAATTCACAGTTATTCCTTATTGTACGAAACAGTGATTTCTTGGGCTTAGCGACCTCATTTTCTAAGCAGTTTTTTTTTACCCCATTTTGAGAGAAGAATATGACCTAAGAATACACCACCCAGCCAACACAAACTGATAAACAACTTATCCCTAAGAGTCCAAAGGAAGTCACCTTATAGCTTTACTGGTTAATTGAAACTGTAGAAGTACAAGGACAAATTAAAATTCCATCAAGGAAACCAGGCCCAAGAGCCTCTCAGACACTCCACACCAAGAAGACAGTACCACTCCCTCACTCCAGATCCTAAAAATGATGTCACCTAACATTGACAGTATGATACCTCGCCAGCTCGTTATCAGATGCTCAGGTGTGTGTCAAGGGCTAACAAGCAGAGGGCTGCCCAGCTGTCCCTGGAGCGTCAGCTTCGTGCAGTTGCTGCAGCTTGTCTACCCATCCACCCGCTCACCTGCCTAGGACTGACCTGGTGTTCTCTGCTTGGAACCCACTTCAGCCTTTCAGCTCAAGTTGCTACTTCTTCTCTGACACCAGCAGCTCCAGGAACTGTGCCCCAAACCCATCCCGTTCGTTATCTCATCAATACAGACTTCCTCAGCCCATTTCTGAACTCGGCTGTAGCCTCTTTAAACTTGTATTAACCCTGCAAGATGCACGCATGCACAACTGCAGATACACTTCATGTGTGACGTGTGATGTGAGAGCTAATGGTAGTTAACTAATTACGATCGTAGTAAAGGAGCCTGCACTTGCCTTGGCCAGCGTACCAAGGTAGGCAGGGTTATACACCAAGTTCTACTGTTAGTCACTACATTCTGATACTGTAGAAAGACACAAATGTGTTTGTCTGTGTTCCCAACATGGCACATTCATGACAGTTGCCCCAGAGCCCTCTCTAATTCCTGGGCTCAAGTAATCCTCCTGCCTCAGCTTCTGAGTAGCCAGGATCTCCGATACATGCCACCATGCCCAACCACAATTAATCACGATAAATTGAACAATGGAATGGCATTTGGTACATCTACACTTCTGTAAAATTATTACCTATATCCAGCCCCCAAATACTTAAATGCCCCCAAATAAGGTCACATTTACAAGTTACCCCTCGTTTTTCTGCCAGTCCCTGGCAACCAGCCACCATCTGTTTTCTCACCACCTACTCTGGCCATTCCATATAAATGGAATGGGTGACCTTATTATGTGTAGTTTCTTGACATTGTTTTCAAAGATGTGTGTGCATGTGCATGCTACATCACGAAAGACATAGTACGTATCTACTCTCATCCCTTTTTATGGCTGAATAATATTCCTTCATATGTATGCCATAGTTTATCTCTCCACTGTCAGTGGATGAACATCTGGGGCCCTTCACTTTGGGTTAGTGTAACTAGAGTAGATACACCATGTACATGCAGTTACTTGTTTGAGCACCTATGTTCAATTCCTTTGGATCAATTCCCCAAAAGAAAATGCAATTGCCGGACCATATATGAGTGCTTGACTTGTTTGAAGAGCCCAATTTCCTGTATTTTTAAAAGAATGACTAAAGTAAAATTACTTTGTAGGGCAGCTTAGAGAAAACGTATATAAAGTGTTCTTCAGAGCACAACCTCAGCAAATGGTTTATATAACTATCCCTTTGTTCTTTAATTCAATAACCGTTTATTGAGCCCAGGATCAAAAATTATGTGAGATGCTATATAGATATATGGATATATAAGATATAAAATACCTATAAAGCATATGTCTGTGTTTTTATAGACATATAAATAGGCCCCGAGGGTCTCTTCCAGCCTGTACTTACGATGCTTCCCTCTTTGCTCCTTGCCTGGTATGTCCTTCACGAACCGAAGACAAAAGGCTTTCTCTTCCTCCCTCCCCTTGCCGTTTCCCCAGGAGGCTGCTGGCCTCATTGCTCCCGCCCGAACCAGTTCAGACCACCTATTTCAGATCTGTCGGCTCTTATAAATGTAGCCACACACCCGCAAAGTGAGATAAAACGGCAATGTGATTAGTGTGTGTGTGTGAGTGTGAGTGCTTATGTGTCCCTGTCTCATCCCTTCTGTAAAGATTAATACATCACAGCACTTACAAAAAGAAGAAAGAAAGAAAAAAAAAGCACCCAGGTCCAATTCTCCAGACGTTCAATAACCAAATGTCATCTACACGGTAAGCAATAAAATAAAAATACATGCTTAGCAGAGGCAATACAAATATGATGTATATTTTGAAGTTGGACAGGGAACAGTAGCATAAAATTAACACCTGATGGCAACTCCAGGAGAGGGACCTTCTGAAAGGATGGCGTTCCTGTGGGCTGCTGTTTCTCTAACATCACAGTGTCTCCAACAGTAGCACGCAATGGTTTAAATCTGACAGGAGTTCCTAGCATAATGAGGGCGTGGGGATCCTCACTGCTGCTACAATCAGAGGTAGCTAGCGTCTGTCTCCCTCCACCCTGCCCCAGATGTCCCCTGAGACAGCTTCCCTCCCAGGCTCGGTGGACTGAGTCTGACCCCTACCTTACCTGTCTTCCTTTTGAGAAGGAAGAAACCTACCTTCACAAAACTTCTTCATAGGCCTCATGCCTTCTGGCCTCCACAGCCTGCCTCTGGGCCTGGGAGAACTAGTATTCTGTCATTTTATAGATCAGGAAGTAGGTAGAGACCACAAAATTGTTATTAAACCTAGGAGCATAAAGTCACTTGCCCACCCCTTCACCCTAGAAGAGTATATTTTTTCTGCCTTAGAAATTACAATTTTCAGCCCCCTCTCCCCAAAATCATGAAAAGAATTTCCTCATAAAAAATGAATACCAGTGGAGAGATGGATCCATGGTCAAGAGTGCCTCAGTGCAGACATGAGTCCTGAGTTAAGATTCTACCACCATGTTACAAGCTGGGAGCACCTAGAATTCCAGGGCTGTAGGTAGGGGCGTTGCTGGGGTTTGCTGGCTGCCAGCCTAGCTGGAAAACACAAGCTTCAGGTTCAGAAAGAGACTGCCTCAAAGAAATAAGGCAGAGAGTGATAGAGGAGGGTACCAGCTGCCTTCCTCTGGCTTCCATGTACACACACACACACACACACACACACATTCAATTAACCCTCTACAGCCAGCATAAACCTAGATTCTCAGTTAATGTTAGTTAAGGAAATAGAAGCCACTTAATTATTTTTTTGCATCAATCAAAATATAATCAGAAAAGTAGACTAGGAACATATTATAAATATCAGAGTTTATCTTTAAAAATAAACAAAGAAATGTTTCTTTTGCTTAGTGTTATGTTTTGAAAGCCGACAAGGTCTCACACTATAACCCACAGTATAGTCCAGGCTAGCCTAAAATATTCAGTGATCCTTCTGTGCCAGCATCCTGAAAGGTAGGATTGCAGAAGAGCCATCACACTCAGTTTGTATATTTCTTTCCTTTTTTAATGAATTATTTTAGATTAATTTGTTTTATGTGTATAAGTTTTTGTTTCCATATATGAATGTCCAAGACATGTGTGCCTGGTGCCTAACAGATGGCAGAAGTCAGAATAGGCATCAGAGTCCCTGGGTCTGGAGTTACAGGTGGTTGTGAGCCACCCTGTGGGTGCTGGGAATGGAACCTGGGACCCCTTCAAGAGCAGCAGATGCTCTTAACCACTGAGCCGTGCCTACAGTTCAGCAGTTTTATGTGTTTCTTAAAAAATATCTTTTGGGGATCAGCACCTAGCAGAATTGTCATCAAAGAGACCAGAGAGACTTCTTCCAGCAGCTGATGGGTGCAGGTGCAGAGCACCACAGCCAAACATTAGGAGTCCTGCTGAGGAGGAGGAGGGATTGAAGGAACCAGAGGGGTTAGGGACACACCAAGAGAACATGGCCCATAGAATCAACTGACAGGGACTCACAGTAACTCGAGAGATCAAGGAACCTGCAGGGGCCTGACCTAGGTCCTCTACATATGTGTTATAGCTGAGTAGCTTAGTGTTCTTGTGTGTGTGTGCGTGTACTTGTGTGTGTGTGTGTGTGTGTGTGTGTGTATCCTTGACTCTTTTGCCTATCTGTGAGATCCCTTTCCCCCTACTGGGTTACCTTGTCCAGCCTTGATGTGAGAGGTTATGTGCCTGCCTGGTCTTTACTGTAGCTTGTTACTCTGTATTTGGTTGATGGCCCTGTGAGACCTTCTCTTCTGTGAGGGGAGGTGGGGGGAGAGGGGAACTGGAGGAGAAGAAAGGTGGGAGGGAAAAGAAGGGGAAATATGGTGGGGAAAACTGGTTGGGTGTAATATATGAGAGAATAATTTTAAATATTTATTTATATATATTAAGAATATGTTATATAATGTACATTATAATAAAAATATTTTATATATTATACATAATATATATTATATATATATAAAATAAGTTTTAGTTACTAGTTCTATATAGAAAATGGAAGTCCCAAATACTTTTTTATCTGTGACTAAATGAGAGTCCTAGGCTTCCAGGCACTTGGTTCACATGGTGGGAGTGGCCAGTACCAGGGCCTCCAAGCAAGTTGCTTGGCTTTCCTGTATCTTCATTTCACTGGGATGGAGAGAGAAGAACTAGATGACCTCTAAGCTGATTTTTAGCTCTAAAATGTCATAATTTTATCTCTAGAACAAAATGGTCAGTGTCACTCAGGAAAAGCCCTTTAGCAAGAGGTCCCTGATGGGGCCTCAACCTCTAATGTATTCTTGTAACAAAAAAGATCTTAGAAGAAGAAGAAGCAGAAAAGAGCGGAACACCAGCCCCATCTCAGTCGTGAGCTCATATGTAGACTTGTGCTTTACTGCTTTGCCCTCTGCTCAATAAAGAATTTAGATTTAATGGGGATGAAAAATAAATGTCACACCAAGTGCCACTCTCATCAGTGGACCGTGGTTGCCTGGAGATGAACCAGCTCATGAGGAGAGTGTGCTGGGATTGATTAGTGATGTCTGAATCAGCCATCCCTGGAGTGGCCACTCTCAGAGCGCCCTTCTAAGTTGACAGTCCTCCTCTGTTAGTCCTGGACAGAAATTGGGGGATTCAGAGTCACCAATGACAGAGAGCAGAACCTGATTTGTTCAACTGTTTTTATACCATCCATGGCTGGGGCTTGAATAATCTGTCCCCTGACACTACTGTATTTCAGAAATTGCTACCTAAGGCAAATTCTGTGCTTTTAAACTCATTTCCTGAGTCAGTCTTTTTAAGCCCCACATTAAATATTGATCTGCCCTGGAGAGATCTAACTTATTTAGTGGAGACATGGTTGACTCCTCAGAACTGTCAAGCTCAGAAATGGGGCCATACCCCTCCTGAAGCGATAACCATCAGGATGGTGACAGACAAGGACACCATGACCAGTGTCCCTCACTCCTAGTCTCAAGGACGGGCCCTGCCTCCCTGTCGTAAATATACAAGTGCCTCATGGGGATTATATGAGCTCTTCTGTCCACAGAAGAAAGGTCCACCTTTCCCAGTGGGAGTCTGTACACCAAGGTGGCCACTCTACGCAGGCTACTGTTCCCTGCTGGCCCATGAGGATGAACCCTTCTGCTTGCTCCCAGTGTGCTGCTTTTGAGGCTGTTGCTATCAGGCTCTGGCCATCACCCTCTATAACTCTTCCTTGATCCCCATTCTGGCCTGATAACACGAGCTGGTTCTTACCTTCAACCCTAGTGAGCCTTGCTGTGATGGTTGATTGACAGCAGACTGGCTGGCTCTTAAAGAACCCTTCTGCTGCATTTACTGGTGTGACTCCAATGGGAAGAAAGGCAAGGACAGAGATAGAGACACTCAACCTGCTATCTGCTTAGGAAAAGGTTCCCATACTCCTTTCCAGTCAGTCCAGCACATAGGGTGGGCTGGAAAATTTAGGATCCTGTACAACCTTTCTCTTACCATGATGGTCCTTCTACCTCCTCATACAGAATCATGTACTTCTATTTCCTGCACTCTCAGCCACCTAGACATTTCTGGGGCATGACCAACAAGAGTCTTCAAGACAAGAAACACAGATTATCCTCCTGGGTTGGCAAACCAAATTGTACTTAAAACTTTTAGTTGACTTTTTTGCCGTACCTACACTTTATGTTGCTTTACCCCGTGTGCGTCCCTGTCCTGGTAACAGAAACAGAGATGATGAGACTCTGGGGCTGTAGTCACCAGTGATGAAGGACTAATGCAAATGAATGAAATTTAAAATTCAGTTCCTAAATCTGTCATGTTCCAAAGGCTCAGCAGCCACAATGGCTAGCCTTGTCTGTCACCATCCTGATGGTTATCGCTTCAGGAGGGGTATGGCCCCATTTCTGAGCTTGACAGTTCTGAGGAGTCAACCATGTCTCCACTAAATAAGTTAGATCTCTCCAGCCACATGATGAACATGTTGACCGCACAGTCACAGAGCAATGACCTCACTGTGGTGGTTTCTATGGGGCAATGCATTGAGGGCCCAGGCTGTGCAGCTGTAGCAGAGGTTGTGTAAGCACAGACAGCTTGTCTATCCTGACCCTCTCTACTGTGGAGAGGAATCAGAAGGAAGGGGTGAGATGGACCAGAGGCCAGCATCAGACCACAGTCCTACAGTAATGCTTTCAAAGACACATACAAGACAGGACACCTGAAAAACATCTGATCTTCTGATGACCTACTGGTCTAGCGACTACTGCTGTCCACACTGTGGGCCACCCAGCCATAATGCTGCCATATCCCCTGGGCTGAATTCTTCCAGGCTGGAAAGGAGACCTGAGGATTGTCTCCTCTTGGCATTTCTGTCTCCCATGTTTATGGAGAAGGGGAGTTAAGGACACACTTGAACAGTGAATGTCTTAGCACACCTCCAAGTTCCTGAGACTTCTTGGAAGTGGTGGGATCAATCAAGGTAATTAATTTACAGTTTTTGTCTGTGAAAAACTGCTTGCTTTTGAGACCAAAAAAAAAAAAAATCTCACTATGTATGCTGAGTTAATCTGAGAGTTTGCTGAGTAGCCTAGGCTGACACTGAACCTTCAACTTTCCTCTCAATTCAGCTTCCTGAATCCTGAATTTCTGGGATTACAATCATGCACCGTTATACCCAGTTTATGGGGTGCTGGGATTGAACCCAAGGCTATGTTTCATGACTGCATTTCTTTCCCTTGCTTTTCAGCCATTCCCCATTCACAGATTCCCCAATTGCTGAAGATGGAGACCCCAGGGTCATGGGGAGTACAGCCCTAACTGCTGAGGGTTCACCCGAGGAAATGATGTTTGAAGTGACTGTAGCCTCTGGCTGCTGGGGATGCTCAGGAAGGCAAGCAAAGGACCACAGCTTGTAGGACACCTTCGAGAACTCTGCTGTTGGCAGAAAGAAAGCCATCTGTTGTTTTGTCTCCTGTTGGCCCTAGAACCTCGGAGAAAGTGAGCAACGGGGCTGCATTGTTCACAGCCAGGAGGAGAGCTGGCATGAAAGAGGCATCAAGCTGTCTCCTCTTTTGCTAAAAAAGAAAAGCAAGGACTGGAGAGATGGGTCAGTGGTTAAGAGCACTGGCTGCTTTTCTAGAGGACCCAGGTTCAATTCCCAGCACCCATCTGGCAGCTCACAACTGTCTGTATCTCCAGTTCAGGATATCCGACACCCTCATACAGACATACATGCAGGCAAAACACCACTGTATATGAAATAGAAATAAACATGATCTTAAAACTCAAAGTAAATAAAGATAAATAAAAACAAAACCACAATGTCTGTGTAGCCCAGGTTGTCCCAGGCTGACCTTGAATTCCCTAATGTAGCTAAAGATGACCTTAAACTTTCCAGTGCTGGCATTATAGTGATGTGCCACTATACCTAGTTTATATAGTGCCAGAGAGAAAACTTAGGGCTTCATACATGCTAGCCAAATATTCCACCACAATGCATCCTCCATCTCTTCTTGTCTCCTTCATCCCCTAGGAGTCTTCTCTGTCCTCCAGGACCACCAGTCTGTGAAGATATCTATGAAGCATGATTTAATCGGGAACCCTAGGTATCCTTAAGAGCTCCAAAGTTACATAGAAAGGGCCTCTTTCTGAATACCCTGAGCTGTGGGGAGAAGAGATGGAGGGAAGCAAGGCTTTCCTACCACAGAACAAGCAGCTTGGCCTCTGGCTCCAGACTGAACAGACAGGGTCATCAGCCAGCACAGGCTGCTAACATCCTGTTTTCTGCTCTGCCCTCCTGGGACTCAGCCTATCTCCAGCCTCACCTGGATCCTCCCAACTGTCCCTGTCTGGGTGCTGAGCATGTGAGATTTGCAGTTTTAAAATAGGACAGTCCCAGTTAAATGAGGACAACTTGGTCACCCTGGACAGTGATGACATCTCTAACGAGTGTCTGCCTGTTTTAGAACTGAGGAGTTGCAGTGGTTTCCCTAGCATCCTGTGAGGTCTCAAGACTCTGACTCCCAGGGTGATACCAGGCATGAGGTGGATAAGGCAGCGGGTCTGAGTACCAGTAGCACAGAGGTGAACCTCTGCATCCATGCCAGTCCCCAGCCCGATTCCCACATTGCTTAGCCACAGGACAGCACCCACGCTGCACAATTCTCTAAGCTCCTTCCCTCATCATGGGAGAGCAGCAAGTTCTGCGGTGTCCCTGGGGACTCCTAGACAGGTAACTTCTCATGCCTCAGTTTCTTCATCTGCCAGGAGACTAGCAGTGCTGAATTCACAACATCACAACAGGTGCAGCTGACTCTGCTATGGCTCCCTGGGTCACACTCTCAGGTTCCAGGACCTGCTAGAAGCACTTGGAAAACTAAGCCAAGCTGCCGTCCTCCTCATAGTTTCTGTTTAGCACCGTGGTAACAGCACAGTTTAAAACCAGCAAAGACCCAGAGGACAGTGTCAAGGCCTTGGGGCCTCCAGCTGGCCTCCTGGCACATTTGTATGCTTGATGGTTAATTTTCTCAGCACCAGCGTGTGGCAACATGGGTCAAGTAGTGCCGACCAGGTCAAATCCTCTGGGTATTAGTGTCCAGGGTTTTTATTGGTGGCTTATCTCTCAGGCATAGAGCATCGCTGTAATTGACCTTAGTTCTACAGTCTGCAGCTCCCCTAGAGGTCAAACCCATACAGCACGATCCAGGGCCCCAAGCATAAATCACATTGTTAGCATAAACCATCTGGTGATAGAAACCCCGGGGAAGAAGCAGAGATAGTCTATAGGGCAGGGTATCTCATGGGCTCCAAAACCGGTTCCCCAAAATCCTCTAAATGTGAAAGTTTTTCCAAAATATCCACATCTCAGATGAGTTGAGGTACCCCTTTAGAGCCTAGACACATAATAGCACCCCTGCCATTTTGTTTCTTAGACGTGGGTGGGGGTCTGCTTCGTGCTGTTATCACAACTGCTACCCTACAGGATTAGATGGTTCAACTGAACCCTTTTCCTCGTTGCTTGTTCCTCAGCCTCTTTCATAACAGAAAGAGGCATACTCAGGTAACACCACTGGCTTCTCTGTGTCTTCACCTAATCCTCCCCAGAGAAGGCAGACGACCTCCCACCTGAAGTGTTTGGAGAAAGAGCAGTACCCACCCAGCACACAGCGCTTCCACTCTTCCAAGCTCTTTCTCTGCACACAGATCATTCCACATGACCATAGGCACAGCCCTTTGAGGGACACACACACACACACACACACACACACACACACACACACTATGCACTAAGTCTGGAGATGGCATCAGGGTTAGGGACAAGGTCTCAGTTAGATGCGGCTGTCAGATCCTAAACCACATTCTCAAGCATGCTATCAACTATAAAGGTGCCATTTTGTCTTCATTGGCCTGTCTTTTGTGTTTATCCTCAAGTGGTGTTTAACCTGAGCCAAAAAGGAGAGGCGGCACTTATTAGGCCTTGGGAGCCCTACAATGCAGAGTCTGTCCAGTGCCTGCATGCAAAATCATTGGGCCTTCCCTAAAAGTGTCTCTGCTAAGCTCCCCAGGTCCTTCTTTCCTGTCCCCTCCTCAGGATCATCTGGCCTTTCTCTCTCTCTCTCTCTCTCTCTCTCTCTCTCTCTCTCTCTCTCTCTGTGTGTGTGTGTGTGTGTGTGTGTGTGTGTCTGTCTGTCTGTCTGTCTCCTTCCAGGATTTAGTGGTCTGGGAATCTTCTACAAGGAACGCTCGCTCCTTTCTTCCAGAGCTAACCTCAGCAATTTCAGCAACGTTTCACCTACAGGGGGAGCATATATCAGAGATCCATAAAGCTTTCCAGAACATTCCAGGACAGCTAAGAGCACAGGCTCTAACAGAGCTAGCTAGCTAGTGCTAGGTTCAGATCCCCAGTCAGCCAGCTTTGATCTTGGGCCAGTTACTCAGCTTAAGTCTTGGTGTCCTTGTAATGCTGAAGTAAAGTGTGTGGCAGCGTATACGGTGCCTGACGACTCTAAGCTATCGTGGGATTATCAATATTACTGGTGCTACATGGACTCAGTCTACTACCTCAGCTAAAGTAAAGGAGAAGCTATTTACAGTTAGAGGGGAGATACAGCCCTTCTAGAAAGACAGTTGATGGCTGGATACTGTGCTTAACAAAGGGTTGCAAGGTCCTTTGGTGGAGGCCGACTCAAGGGGACCCAAATATTTGGATCTTATTTGAGAGCCTGTGAGTAGAGAAGGAGAATGAACGAGGCTGCACCGGAAGGTCAGAGGGCACGTGCCAGGCCTGCAAGCCCTCCGCTAGAGAGACTCAACTGCTTATTGTTGCCTCTGGCCACCGAACCCCTCAGGCTTGATGTGTGGCAGCCTTTGGGAGGGGCCGGAGAAATAATATATGAGTCGGTGAAACAGGGGCTGATTGGAAACACAAGTCACAGTGACTGCTAATGGCCTCCAGCCACGCATGTGATTGTTCTAGTACCCCAGAAGGAACCAGTCCAGAAACAGTCTGATTGGTTCAGGGGATTGTGAGCCTGCAAGACTGTAAGTGATTACACACAAGGGGCCTGGGCTTGGAGCACTGGCCATTTGTTAACATGGAGAAAGCACAGAGGAGAGTGCACTGGGTTTTGCTGGTTAGTTTACAGTTTGAAAACATTGCTGTCCTGCCCTCAGGAGGTGCCTATGGGGGCAGACGGTGGGGTGGGGGAATACATTGTTTGATAAATGACCAGACACCCTAGCAACTATTGTTCAGTGAATCAAATAAAGGTGTCAGTTTCACTGTTTTATTGTGGAAACTTATGGATGTCACCTCCTGTGCACTGGAGTTGGAGAGTTCTACCATCAGACACCTAACAAGGCTCACCCCACAGACCAGCCTGTCTTCCGGGCTAAATCAAGAGGAAGCAGAGTTGAACCAAAGCAGTAAGGAAAAGAGAGAAACAATAGTCCAACCTTGCAAGCAGACTGAAATGGTGAGGTCAGGAATTAACACAAATCCAGCCGTCTGAATTCATTTCAGGATATGGGCAAACCCTCTCACTAAGCCCCGGGTCTGTCTCGGTGTAGAACACGCATTGACAAGTCTAAGTAAACCAATTGTTAAGTGATAAATCACGAAAGCCTGGAGTCATTAAAAGGTAAATCTGTTCAACACAACCAGTTTAAGAATATACAAGAAAAATGCTTACTACATCCAGGCAACCGTACCATTACAAACAGGAAACAGTTCGAGGTGACGGTTACAGGTCTGACTTAGTGTCTGGGGCCTCCTTCCTTGACGAGGCTGGATAAACGGAACTTCACCCGAAAACCATATTGAGGTCTTTTTTACCTCTCTGCATGGTGTTATTTTGGTAGCAGGAAAGCAATAAAAATGGGAAAAAGGGAATAAATGGGGACTTAGTGTTTGTCCTTCCATTAAAAAACAATCTTGCCCGCCAGCTCAGGCGCACACGCGGCCCGTTCAGTCGGCCTGGCTTTTCCTGATGACTCGCAGTGGGTCGTGGCTCCTGACCAGCATGTTCTCCAGCCGCTGGCAGTGTTCACGAAGCTGCTTCTCCCGGGGCAGGAGGAAGGTGAGGACCTTGTTGCGAACGATGCCGCGATCCTCCTCCTCCCTCAGCCGCTGCTTCACTCGCGCCGCCTGCTCCTCCTGCTGTGCCAGGACGCCACTCATCTGGTAGAAGGCGTCCTCCAAGTAACGGATGGCCTTCAGCGCCTCCTTCTTGAAGTCCTCCAGCTCCCTTTGTACCGCGGCCACCTTCTGCTGCAGGATCTCCAAGTCGGCCGGCAGAGGGAGGTAGGAGGGCCATGACTGAGACAGGGAAAGGTCCCCAGACTGGAGCCCGCTCTCCACCATCTTCTTGCCCTGTAAGGTATTTACCTTCATAAGAATGGACCCTGCCTGAAAGAGGGCTTCCATTATCTCTTTCTGCAGAGAGGAAGCCAAGAAACTGAGTCAGAGAGATATTTGGGGACTAGAGGCACTATCATTTGAAGTGGATAGACTTATAGCATTGTGACATCAAGATCCTTCGGCCAATCAGAAGGAAAGCCTCAGTTCACTATTTTGCATATTGTTGGTAACCTCCAGATTTACCTGCGTTTCTCAAGTCTCCTGAAATGAGGCTTCTCATTGTGTCAACCTGTCAGACAGAACTAGAGTTCAAGTGCTCCTTTAACAACAAGAGCAAATCTGAAGGGGTGGAGAAAACTGGCCAAGTGAAGGCAAGCCAGGTCAGGTTCACAGGCTGCCAAGACTGAGCAGTCTCATAAGGAGCATGGATGGTTTTATGGCCTGGTATCTGGGCTTCCTTTGGTATCTAGGCTTCCTTCAGCCTCACCAACAGGACAAAGGCATCCTAAGAAATGATAGCAGATCCACCACTAGCTATAAGATGCTAAAGGAGTAAACTGATCCCAAATTCATATTCCTGCAATGGCTAGATGATGCCAGAATGCATAGATTATCTACTTGTTAGGATAAATGTGCTTGCTCTTGAAGGGTGGTCCACAGAAACGCCTGCAGGATAAAAATGAGCCGTTCCTATTTATTCAGTTAAAACTTCCTGAGTGTTGGCCAGGTTCTGGAACTAGGGAATGAACATAATGTTTCCCAACATTCCTGGATGGTGGCAAATAGGAGTATATGTGTACGGGTAAATCTTGTGGTTTTGCCCAGTTAAACAGAGGCAAATGTTTCTAGCCACATGTGGCTCAGCTGA
Source organism: Grammomys surdaster (assembly GCF_004785775.1). Taxonomy (NCBI): domain Eukaryota; kingdom Metazoa; phylum Chordata; class Mammalia; order Rodentia; family Muridae; genus Grammomys; species Grammomys surdaster. The sequence continues at coordinate 4,914,300 of NW_021604658.1, read as the reverse complement.
GAACAAGACCCTGCCTTCTCGTAGTGCAGTCACTTGCCCAGATCTCCTACTGGGACTCCAAACATGAACATCTCCCCAACAACCGGCCCTGAAGCCAATCCATCTATAGCTAGATACATTACCTCTTCACTCAAGCTGGTTCCTGCTCTGCTGTACTACCATCGACTCTACCTGAAACAGCAGCTACAGCAGCGTCTAGTGCTAAGTTGTAAATGTCTGTCCCCAACTCATTTTGAAACTCATCCTATCAGTATTGAGAAGCGAGGGGCTTTCGGAGGCAGAGCATAACGGATAGATGGGTTCTAGTCATCTCTAGGATGGGTTCATTATCGTAATCATCTCTGCTGGACCCCTTTTCTGTTGCTCTTGCCACCTCTGCCTTTCTGCCATGGGCGCCTTCCACACAGGAAGGCATAGCACAAGAGGCCTCACCAGACAACCAGCTCCTTGATTTTAGGATTCTCAACTTCTGGAGTTACAGAATTACAGGGAAGCAAACGATTTCGCTGTCGTTCTTGTATCCATCTCTCAGTCTCTGATATCTTATTTTGTCACTGAGGAACAACACAGAGTAAGCTCCCTGGGATCAAGCTAGACTCTGTCACTTCCAAGTTCCCTCAAAGGCTGTTAGGTCTCTCCTCTCTGAGCAATCTGTCACCCACTGTCCTATACTGGAGTCTAGCTTCACCACTTAGAAGCAGTGTCTCATGAGCAGGTCACCTTTCCCTCTCGAGCCCCTGTTTCCTTCTCTGAGTTTCTGAGAGCTGTAGTATACAGCTCTCTGGGAGAGAATATTGATCTTTGGGCAGCTGCTACCAATTTCCATAGTGTGAATATTCCCGGCAAGGATAGTTTCAAGCTCCCAACTTGCTGTCTCCTGGAAGTGAAGAACCATCAAGCCCTCCTGAGCCCAGATAAGTCAACTCTAGCACAACAGGGTTCATGATAAGGGCTGCTGCCTTCTTTGAGACATCGATTGACTAGTGGCCTCAAGTAGTCATCAGAAGGAGGCATATTGTAGGGACAGTTGTAGCTAAATGAAGGTGAAATTTTGAATCGCAAGAAACTCCAGTTACTGAGAAGGAATGTTGAGTGGAAAGAGTGGTTACTTTTCTAGGTATCAGGAAAGCTGGAGTTGGGAGCTGCTGTGTGGCCCTAGGTCGGTCGCCTCCCCTTGCTGAGCCTGTCCCCCCAACTGTGACATGAGAGATGGGCCCACAAGACCTTCCATACCCCCCCTTCTCCTCCTTCTGTCTCATAACTGTTACCTGGTTCTATTGTCCACTTAGGCACAGTAAACTCTGGCAGAGATTTGGTGTTCCTCAACTTGTTTACCCTCAAGCATCCTGCGTGCCTCCCCACACACAATGGCACTCAGACAACTGGAAGAAATGGAATTTTCTTCCATAGGTGGCTCTCAAACACCAGGCACCCCTAGCTTTTCTGCTGACACATTGACACCTACTGGCCTTCAGAGAAACCGCAATCTCGGAATTCCACCTAAGAGTGGGTGGGGATGGGGAACAGAAGGGAAAAGCTTGGGGTCTGTGGGGTATTTAACTAGGGGCTTGTGTGGGTTCTCCATCAATAAATATTTCCCAGATTAGTGAAAGAGAGAACGAAATGGTGTGTCTCTTCTGGTCTCCTCATCCACTGTCTCTCTCCCGCTTCCGGCTTCTCCCTCTCTGCCTCCTCTCATTCTTTGCCACTTTGTTTTACACAGGGAATGACAGGAGTCACAGCTGTGGCCAGCACTGGGACAGCATTTTCTCAGTTCCTCCGGTTCTGATGAATGAGCCTCCAGTGTGCTTCCCAGGACCAAGGGGAAGATGACATCATAGTCCCCTTTTTCTAGGAGCCGCAGAGAACTGAAAATTGGTGCTATCACCAAGGCCTAGTGTCCTTCTGAGCCTTCAGGGCAACAACTCACATTGGATCTGTAAATTCTGAATGTTCCCCTGTGCTAGGAAGTTCCACGTCACACCTGGCCTTGAATTCCACCTGCCCTCCCGTGTGTCTCAGGGATTAGGACTGCTGACTAATGTCATGTCTTTCCTTCAAGGTATCAAGAGAAAGGAACTTGCATCCATGACCTAGAATTCTATCTTGAGGAGGATCCCTTACTCCAATCTCTTTCAGCTCATCATAGCTTTCCTGTGACTCAAGAGGAAAGGAGACATGAGGGATGGAGCAACTTTATAGAGACCCAGGCAATCTTACACCCCTCTGAGAGTCCAGTTCAGTCAGAATGGGTTGAAGCTGTTAACTGGTATGCCTTAAAGCAAGGATTTTCAACCTGTGGGTCATCACTACTTTGGGGATTGAATGACCCTTTCACAGGGGTCCCCTAAGACCACTGGGGAAAAAAGTGTCACCTCTGTCAATTGTGTAACTCGTATTCCCTTGGGAATTAGAATGCCCACTCCCATCTCTCCTTGTCACTTCGTTGTGAAGCTATGAAACCCTAAGAAACTGAGAACTCCTTGTGTCCTGTTAGAATGGCATTCCCAGCCATTCTAACCCATCCGCAGTTGGTTTCTAACCCAAAGCTGGCTCACACAGTCATACTTCTCTTCCTGGACTACACTCAAGCCAGGTTTCCTGATACATGGTTTCCCAATATTGGAAACTACTCTGGATTCATACACAAGCAAAGAGAAGGACAGGCAACCAGCTGTATCTTCCACAAAGAGTGGATGTATTTTTTTAATATATATTTATTTTATATGAGTACACTGTAGCTGTCTTCAGACACACCAGAAGAGGGCATCAGATCCCACTACAGATGGTTGGTTGTGAGCCACCATGTGGTTACTGGGAATTGATCTCAGGACCTCTGGAAGCAGTCAGTGCTCTTAACCACTGAGCAATCTCTCCAGCCCAAGTGGGTGGATTTTTAAGAGAAGACCTTACTTAATCCTCAGACAAACTATTATGTCAACTTTCAGGTGATGTCTACCCCTCCTTGTCCCCAAGAAAAACCAATGCTGGGAGAAACTGAATCCAGGGCAATATGGTAGACTCCCAAAGAGCTTGTGAGCAGCTATGTCTAGAAGAGGGGACAGCTATAGATTCTAGCTACTCTTTTCCCAGAATCCCCTGGCCCTGTGCCTCTCATGATGGTGACACTCACCTAAGTAAGGTCACTGTATAAGCACCTCTTCTAGCCAGCCTTTCACCCACCTATCCTTCCATCCATCCATCCATCCATCCATCCATCCATCCATCCATCCACCTCATCCACTCATCCATCTACCTATTCATCCGTCTGCACACCCATCTGTCTACCTCGTTATCCACCCACACAAACACAGACTTGGCAGCATCCATCGTGTGCTTACCCTGTGTTCTCTGAGCTAGGCAGTGCGTGCTCAAGAGAAAGAACAAGACATGAAAGGTCCTGCTCAACATGCAAACAGTAGAGTGAACAATCAACACAGAAGGCCGCCAGACTGGCCTTTCCCCTGAAGGGAAAGCCGAAGGAAGTTTAGGAAGCTCTTGGGCTGAGCAATCTGATGGATTTGTGAGGTGAAGCTTTGTGATGAGCCGGGAAGGCTGGGAGCTGGAGATAATGTTCTAGGAGATGGGTGCGGGGCAGGAATGGACCGGAAGAACCAAAGGAAACATAGGTCTGGCTGCTGTGTGGCTGGAGGCAAGCAGCAGCAGTGGGGGGACAGCAATGAGGGAGGGTACAGGACAGCATCAGGGAGGCCGGTGAGCATCCGGGAGGCAGTGTGAGGCCCATGTGGGGCTGCTGTGGCTCTGGGCAGTTTCCAGCTTTGCAGCTGCTATCCCAGACTGGGCAATGAGAACAAGACTGGAGTAGGGGTGGGAATGAGGATGAAGACTAAAACTTGGTGCTGTTCACCATGATTAATTAACCCAGTGCCAGAACCCCCAAGGCATGGTGCTAAAAATACCTGCTTCCCTCTGAGACGCGGCAGCTGCCACCCAGCAACTTTTAGCCATGCCATTTGTCATAATTTGACACTGCTAAGGAGTGTCCATGGGGCTGTGTTTCTGCGAGAATCAGACTTGTCCAGAGCTCACCAGCCAGCTGGTCCTCAGAACACACCCATGGCACGTGTGAGTCTCTCGTTTCCTGTCTCCGAGCCCTGCCTGAGCTGCATCTGGATGTGACTGGCACCTGCCTGCTGCTCAAATCCTTAGACGGGAGGAGAAACCTGCCTCCAGAGGTGTGAGCCAACTCAGCATTCGCCAGTGCGTCCTGGGATGCTGTGTTTCACACCGCTGCAGCCCTGCACCTCGGATTGCAGTCATCTATCAGAGGCCCTGGCAGCCCAGGGCGGCACTTTAATTAAAATATGTAAAACACGCTGGTGGGAGTTGGCTCTGAACACACAGGAGCCTGCCTTCGACAGAAGTAGGTGCAGGCCAACCCAGCTTGGAGCTGGCCCTTCTCCAGCCAGAGAGGGTAGGGCTGTCAAGAGGGCCCTCCTGAAGGCTTCGGGTAGTGAGGTCTGTCTGAAACACAACATTCTCTGGAGCACGAAACTTAACCTGGGCAAGAAGGTCTGTTGAGAAGAGAGTTGTAGCAAGTCCAGGACTTCCACCTCATGAGCATGCTGGGAATGTGTAACTCCAGCTACTAGTACTGGGAACTATAATATTCTATAATATAGTACTGGGAACTATAATATTCTAGCCTCACTTTCAATACCGTTTTTCTTAAGACAGTTGAGAAAGTGGTAACTGATATTTATATATGCTTTTTCCCCCTTTAAGACAGAGTTTCTTTGTGTGTAGACTTGTCTATCCTGGAACTCATTCTGTGGACCAGGCTAGCCTTGAACTCAGAGATCTGCCTCCTGAGTGCTGAGATTAAAAGCATGTGCTACCAATGTCTGACAATATAAGCTTTTTAAATGCAGCACCAGTGATTTAAAAATATTTTATTTATTTACTTTATTATATTTTGTGTATAGGTGTTTTGCCTGTATGTATGCCTATGTACCTACCTTGTGAGTACCTGGCACCCACTGAGACCAGAAGAGGGTGTTGGATACCCTGGAACTGGAGTTACCGACAATTGTGAGTTGGCACATTGGTGCTGGAAATTGAACCCTGGTCCTCTGTAAGAGCAGTCAGTGCCCTTAACCACTGAGCCATCTCTCCAGACTTAACAATGAGGATTCAACCTGGGGTCTCACAAATACCACCGACCTGATCACTGCCCTTTTTTTCTTCTGACCCTCACCTCCTCTAGTGTGTGTGTGTGTGTGTGTGTGTGTGTGTGTGTATGGGTATATGTAAAATATGTGCACAAGTGTCTGTAGAGGCCAGAGAACTCTGCTCTTGTCCCTCAGGAACTGCCCACCTTGTTTTTGAACTGCGGGGTCTCTCACTGGGCTGGGGCTGCCAAGTAGGCTAGCTGGCTGGTGAGCCCCAAGAATTTATCTGTCTCTGTCTCTCAGCTTTTCAACACAGACCCCGGGATTGAACTAAGTTCTCAGGGTTGCAAGGCAAGCGCTTTGCTGACTGAGTTGTCTCCCTAGACACACTCCTCTCCTCCCCTCCTCCAGCTTTTTATTTTGAGACAGGATGTCACTGAGTAACTCGGGCTGATCTTAAACTCTGTAGTCCAGTCAGTCCTTGAACTTGTGGTCTTCCTGTCCGGGCCTCCATAGTTGATGAAATTCTTCAAGACATTTCAGTTTTCCAGAACTCTGCACCTTCTCAAATGGGCTCCTGCTTCAGACTTTGCTGTCTGCAGAGGAAGAGTGGTAGAGTCTGCATCACTTAGGGCAAAAATGAGCAAACTTTTTTTAATGCAAAAATCAGAAAAAAATAAAAGAATTTTTTTTAGGTCAGAATTTTCACACAAACTTCTTAATCAGGAAATGCACGTTTGCACATTGTTTAAAACATCGTTTAAATTTACTTTTCCATCATTGAGGGCATTCACGTTAGTACTAAAAAGTCAAACCGTCCTGGAGCGTCCTGAGCTGCCCCCTGACCCGAGTTCAGCCTGCACTGCATTTTCTGTACAGTCGTGTGGACTCTGGAGCACTGATCTAGGGCTCTGGAGGCAAGCTGGATTCGGAGCCCCAGCTCTAGATCTGTGACAAAAATAGAAACGCCATAGAAGGTGTTCAGGGTCTGGAAGAGCAGCAACCTGCAGGGGAGTGAGTGGAAGCATATTTCTGTGCAGAGTTGGAGTTGGTCAGAGGTACCACACAAGCCAGCCATGGTCCTGTCCACTCCCAACTATCCCAGGGGGAACAAAAGAGAAGGAAGCCCACCAGTTCCAAATAACCCACTGCAAAGAAAGCCAGCAGGCAAGTCCTCCAGTCAGAAGCAAGCTTTCTGGTGGGCTAGAGCTACCGTTTACAGGTTACAGTGTCATACTGAATTACACAGAATATAAAAACCAAATCCCCTCCTTCCTGGGTTACTCAACTGTCTGCCTGGCAAGGCAGGAGATGACTGGTGACAGGAATCAGGGCCTGCTGGCCACTCCAGACTGAGCAGCTTTGATAACCTGGAAAACTCCAGACACCAGTATTCCTAATGATGAGTAATGAGCCCGAACCTAGGAAAATTACCCAGCACTGCTACACACACCCCGCTCTCACAAAAGCCCAGGACCTGGACCTGGGCCAGGGAGATGGGTACAGTCTTCTAGAGTCTGGGGGGAGGAGCGTGGCCCCACTCCCACTCCTGATCGGCTCCACCCACGGTCCTGCAGAGAGAGGTTCATTCCTAAGCTTCAGCCCTTGATTCTCTGAGTCCCCTGGGGGTCAGAATTATCTTTATATCATTCAGGAATACAGAAAACAGAGGGAAGGAAATCAGAAGTTCAAGACCACTTGGTTACACGGTGATTAAAGGCCAGTCCAAACGACATGAACCCCCTCTCTCTCACACACACACACTTGCCTCATTCATTCACTAACTCATTTATTCATGTGTCTATTGAATGTTCAGATACAGCCGAGCCTGAATGTGTTCTTATCCTGAGAGGATTTTCATTCTACTGACAGTAGACTCTAAAGCTCTGTATCATAGGCTGAAGGGCGTTGATAGAAAGGGCTGCAGGGTGTCAAACCATCCACAGGAGAGGACTATGGGTTAGTCCATCTTTTCTGGCAACAGGACTTTACAAGAAGTAAAGGATGAAATCCAAAGATCCTGGCCACACTAGGCTTGGGGTTCAATCAGAGCATTTCCAGTCTTAAGCTGCACCTACGCCTCTTCCTCCACATTTCCCTCCTGCCCTGATGTTAGTGGGTAGGTATGTGTCGACCTAGGGTGTTCTTTTGCTTTATGGAAACAAGACTAGAGATCCTTAAGCTGCCAGATGATTCATCCTGGAGTCATCTTGGGAGAGTGGTAAGTATGGCTCAGGTCTAGGTCTCACCTCCAGGAAAATAAGTCAGCAGGTTTGGTAGTAGAGTGGAGTTAAAATGGTCAGTTACGTGGTTTTCTCAGAACTTAAGAGATTCCAGGATGACTTCAAGAATTGGGACAGTTCTGGGAAAATCAGGACAAGTTGGTTCTCTAGCTAGAGCATGCACTGTAGGCTTTACCTAGGGTCATCCCTTTGTTCCTCTAGTCATCGAATGCCAGTTTGAATCCCAGGTCACACAAAGGAAGAATCAAGGGGAGTACTTACCACCATCTCTCCCTCTTCCTTCCTGTGGGCACCCCGTGGCCAGCCGCCCCATGCTTCCCTACTACGGTGGCTATGCTTAAAATAAACCCAAAATAACCCCTCTTTCCTTGAGTGACTTTTGCCCAGTGTCTTAGCACAGCCATAAGCAAAGTTGTTAAGGACTGAGGAGACAGCTCAGTTGGTAAGGTTATCTTTAAAGCAGAGGAACTCAGTGTGAACCACAGAATGTGTGTAAATATACATGTGCATGTACATACACACATACATACATACATACATACATACATACATACATACATATCTCCAGGTGTGGTAGTGATGTAAGTTCTAGGACAGCCAGGGCCACATAAACTTTGTCCCAAAAAACAAAAACAAACAAAAATCAAACAAATAAAAAAAAGGAAAAAAGGTGGAGAGGAATAGAAAAAGACATCTGACATCCTCCTCTCACCTCTATATGCAAACACGTGGGCATGTGCACCAGAACACACACACACACACACACACACACTCATATACACTCACACACATATACACACACACCATACACTCATACATCCACACCCATTCACATACCATACACACACTCACACATCATACTCACACACACACACACATCCCATACACACATACACTCACTCACACACCCACACACATACACACACTCACATCCCTTACACACATGCACTCACACA
>NW_021604658.1:4879385-4905959 GCF_004785775.1 Grammomys surdaster | reverse complement strand
CACACACATACACACACTCACATCCCTTACACACATGCACTCACACACACACTCACACACATACACACACTGACATCCCATACACACATACACTCACACACACACTCACACACATACACATGACATCCCATACACACATACACTCACACACACACACACACATATACACACACATATACACTCATACATCCACGCATACACACACACACTTACACATACCCACAGGATGACCATCATCCCCCATTGCACCTCATCTTTGGGGGACTTTCTCCTAGAACGATCGGTATTTCACATGTGCCCTGTAATTTTTTCTTCCCAGCAGGAACACTGAAATGATCAGACAGGGAGCATCACAGAATGAATAATAATGATTTATTAAGGGTAAATGACAACCTGCCAGGCATGGTAGCACAGGCTTGTAATCCTGGCCCTGGGAAATGTAAGATGATCAGTAAGAGTTCAAGCTCACCCTTGGCTACACAAAGACTTCGAGGCAGGCCTGGGATATGTGAGACTGCGTCCCACATAAACTCCTATAGCCATAAGCATCCCAAGAGTGAATGTGGTGTTTCCAAGTGTACACAACCTTTGTAAAGCTTCAGAGCCACCAGGCCAGGGTGTCCAACACCGTTCTTCAGCCCAGATGGACTAGCCTCATGAGCCTCAATGCAGTGGCTTCGTTTTGCCCATCTTCTATTCAGACTTAGCCAATAAGACTACAACACCATAAAATATTTAAGCCCTGGTGTCCCTTCTGCTGCGGGGTCCAAGCCAGCAGGATTGTCAACTGTATCTTCTGACCAGCAGTCCCTGGGGATAGCTCAGCACGATGCTCCGTCAGCTGAGGTTTGATGTGTGGAAGGCATCTGGTGGATTAGAAGTATATTGTCAGAAGTGAGGCCTATGCCAGACTTCCATCTCTCCTCTCTCATCCCGGGTCTGGAAGTCTAATCCCCACTGCTGTGGGCCTTGCTTTGAGCTCATCTCTCAGAAGGTCAGTGCCAGCCAGCCACTCAATCCCTGGAGCATTAGCTGCTTCTTGAGTCGTCCTGAAACCCACAGACAGACACCTCCAGCTCTCCAACAGTCAACTGGTCTGGACACTCAGTGGGTCTTGCTTGTTCCTGATTATCTTCTTGGCTCTCATTATTAGGTAATTGTCACAGCCTAGATTAAAACCTCAAGTGGTTTTTTCTCTAAGGCTGTGATAAGGTCAGGAAGTCAGTAAAGGCTGAGAACATAGCTCAGTGGGTAAAGGTGCTCTCATCTGACGAACTGAGTTCAACCATTTGAACCCACATAAAAAGTCAGATATGGGGGGCTGACGAAATGGCTCATTGGTTAAGAGCATTTACTGCTTTAGCAGAGGACCTGTGTTCTCAGCATCCACATGGAAGCTCACCACTATACAGAATTCCAGTTCCGAGAGAGCTGATGCCCTCTTCTGGCCTCTGCAGGCACTGCACCCATGTGGTACACACACAAGCTGGCAAAATCCTCAGATACACCTAAAAAGATTAAAATTTTATTTTTAAGATATCTAATTTTTACTTTATTTTAAAAGGTTTGTTCATTTTGTCTTATGTGTGAGTCTGTTGTCTGTTTGTATGTATATGTACCGTGTGCATGCTTGGTACCTGCAGAGGTCAAAAGAGAACACTGGATCCCCTGGAACTGGAGAGTTGAATAATTATGAACCACCATGTGGGTGCTAGGAACCAGATTCAGGACCTCTGCAAGACAGCAAGTGCCCTTAACCACTGGACCATCTTTCCAGTCCCAAAATAAACAGATATCGTTAAATCTTTTAAACGTCAGATATGATATGCATCTGTATTCTCAGCATCCCTATACAAGGTGGGAGATGGAGACAGGGGAATCACCCAGAAGCTTGTAAGATAGATAACCTCCATATTTAGCACGTGAATGCAGATAAACATGCACATATGTACACATGCACACACACCACTAAATAAATAAATGTAAATGGGGGGGGTGGCGGGTTAGAGAGATAGCTCAGTGGTTAAGAGCGCTTGTTCTTCCAAAGCACCAGAGTTTGGATCCTAGCACCCATGCCTGGTAGCTCATATCTTGCTGTAAGTCCAGCACCAGGGCATCCAACAGTTTTTCTCTGGTCTCTGCGGGCACCAGAAGACACAAACACATAAATAAAAATAAGTAAAACTGGAGATGACTAGATGGCTTCTCAGTTAAAGAGTACTCTTTCAAGGGACCTGAGTCTGGTTCCTGGAACCCACACCAGGCAGCTGTAGCTGCCTGACTCTGGTTCAGCAGAATCTGACGCCCTCTTCTGGCCTCCAAGAGCACCTGCAGTCATGTACACGCATCCACATGCACACGAACATACACAAAATTAAAATAGTTTTAAAACTTAAACACATCTTTTTAAAGAGAAATGAAAAAGCCAATAACCAGAAAGAAACATTCAAAGGAACTCCCTCGTCTTCCTGAAGGGAAAAAAATTAGACAAATTTCCAGAAAGCTAAGCTAAGACAGCCCAATCACTGCCAAGTTTGAGGTGGTTGTGATAATTAACTGGCAGTGTCAACTTGTTTGGATGTACAATCCCCACAGAAACACACTTCTGAGCATGTCTGTGACGGCATATCCAGAAAGGTTAACCTGTCTCACCCTGAATATGAGGCAGTACCAATCTGTGTGCTAGAGTCCCAGACTAACTAAAAAGAACTAAACACAGGTATTCATCTCTTTCTGCTTCTTGATTTAAGACGCTTCCCTCTGTCTCCTGCCCCAGGCCTTCATCACGGTGATGGACTGTATCCCTTTCAACTGTGAGCTGAAATAAAACCGTCATCCCTTAAGTCACTATAGGATATAGTTTTTACAACAACCACAAAGTAACCAACACAACCTTGTTTATATCTATGCTCTAAAGTCAGGCAGGCTGCCTCCTCCTACCCTCTAAATGTCATGGAAGCCAGCTGGGCATCCACTCATGAACTCTTCCTAGTTCCGTGGTTCTCAGCCTTCCTAATGTTGTGACCCTTTAACACACTTCCTCATATTGTGGTGACACCCAGACAAAATTGTTTTTGTTGCTTCTTTATGACCATAATTTTGCTACTATTATGAATCATAATGCAAATATTTTTAGAGAGGTTTGCCAAAGGGGTCACAACCCTCAGGTTGAGAGCCACTGTCCTAGTTCTTCCGCTGGGGGCATCTAAGCTGGACCCAAAGACCAGACACTCCCACCCAGCCTATACCCTTATAAAACCAGAAGATGGAGTGGCTATCCCAGAAGGGCTCACAAGCCAAGCTTGTCTTGTTGGCTTCCTTGCACTATGGTATGAAGAAGTCAAAATGATCACACTAGCTGGGAACACCAATTCAGCAGCAGTAGCTGAGGGCCATGTCACTTATGTGATCCAGGGCTCTAAGGCAATGAAAAGGCTGGTCTCTAGGAGAAGTGTAAACAGGGTCCTGCTGGGCTAGGCGCTTGGCAAAGCACCACAAAGGTGGCAGGTCCCTCCCTGGACACAGTCTCTTAGGAACAAAGCCTTAGAAATCAATCAACCCTTCAGGACAAACCATTCTGTGTGAGCAGATCTCTGTCCTCCTTCTTCCCACTGGGGGAGGGCAGAGTTCACATCAAATGTCATTAATCATCTTCCTAGGGGTGGGGGCCTGCTGGACAGTCCTATTAATCAGAGGCCTATCACACCCACAGCCTGGCTGGGTCGCCATTGTCCTGTTCCTCACCTATGCTAGAAAGATTAGATTATCAGTGACAACTGAGACAGCCTGTGAGTCCCAGGAAGACTGGAGAATAGGGTGGCTCTTCTTTTTTTTTATTATTATTTATCCTCTTGGTTTTAGGATGAGCCGTTTCTTGTCTTGTCACATTGCATCCTTTTCTTCAGAGAGTCGGCTTTAGGAATCCAATTTGTCAAACCGGACAATCATTGGCAAATCCATGAAACAAAATTTTTAAAAAGCCTTGGTGACTTTATTTAAAAAAATAAAAGATAAAATAAAGCAGAGGATTAAATGGGGCCTGAAAGGATTAGAAAAATAACTTGCATTTGACAACAATTAATCTCTGAGAAGCAGGGGCTCTGTGAAAAGGAACAGACAGAGGCACCCAGAAGAGAAGGCTGGGGATCCACACGCCCATCCATCACGGACCAGTATTGCTGGCTTCCTAGGGCAGTGGTTCTCAACCTGTGGGTCACATCCCCTCTGCCAAACAATAGCAAAACTACAATTATGAAGTAGTAACAAAAATAATTTTATGTTGGGCAGTGGTGGCACACACCTTTAATCCCAGCACTTGGGAGGTAGAAGCAGGCAGATTTCTGAGTTCGAGGCCAGCCTGGTCCACAGAGTGAGTTCCAGGACAGCCCAGGCTATAAAGAGAAACCCTGTCTCAAAAAACCAAAATAAATAAATAAATAAATAAAATAATAATAATAATTTTATGGTGGGGAACTGTATTAAAGAGTCAAAGAAAGCATCAGAAAGATTGAGAACCACTGGTGTGGAGAGAGACCCAGGGTAGACCTGGGGTCAAATAAGCATAAAACACATCCAAGCTTCCTCCTAACTTTCCCAGTGATCAGTAAGCCTTACAACAGAGTAGTCCCCAGAACCCAGCTCCCCACTACACCCTCAGTCACTCAGCCCAAGGTGAGGCCTGAAGCACAGGAAACATTTAGATGAGTCTCTTAGGCCCAGGACCTAGTGACCAATGGAACCAGAGGCTACCTACATAGGTGCCTTCCAGGCCAAGAAAAGTAAGAATCCAGAGCAAAACCTAACACAGAGGCAGGGCCCCAGAAAAAGAGCAAGAGAGGCTGTAGTGGTCTATCCTTCTCATCAGCTCTTCCCTGATGAACTGTAGGGTGGGAATTCCAGCCTGTCAATCAGCCAGGGCACACGAGGTTTGGGGCAGTTGAGGTTTTATGTGAATACTTTTTAAGTGTTGGCAACTTAGTCAAACACACAAACACACACACACACACACACACACACACACACACACACGTTTCACTATTCATATTAATCCAGCCCATTTGACATCAGGCCTGGGGTTTATGACATGGATCTAATCCGTCTCAGCTCAGAGAAGCTAGCAACCATAGGGGTCATATAGCTAGAGAAAGGCAGGACCAGGCAGTCTGAGAACCTGGCTCAGGCTTCCAGCACAGTCTTATCTGTTCCAGACCTGAACATACACGTCCAGATGTGATAGAACACAGATGTGAGCAATCAGCAGGACCATTCATTCAGGGGCAACAAAAGTAGTAAGAATTAACAGGGAAGTCTAGACTTCACACCTCTGTGTGGGACCTGAACATTCTCACCTTTAAATGGGACTGTGAAATAAGAGAAGGGACCAGTTAGAGAGGGCCTGATGGCTGGTGGCTGGTGGCTGTATCTTTGATATTCTATTCATTTAATTTTCCCACTTGGCAAACTAGCTCTGAGTGATTCTCAGTGTGTAGAGACCCCTATAAAGCTTGGGACATGAGGACAGGAGGCTACTCTGTGGCCTTTTCTGATAGAGCTATGGGCTGAGAGCGAGATATAAATGTATAACCAGGGTGGCCACAGCAAAGCCCTGGGCCTTCCAAAGTTCAGCTCAGCCATTTACTAGCTATGTGACTTTAAACAGATGACTCAAATTTTTCTCCATTTTAAAATGGAGAAAATATCTACCTAGAAGGATGGCTGTGAAGACCAACAGTGGCATTGACAAAACTTTAGATACAGACACTTGAGTCTGAAAGAACCTTAGCTGGGGATAGGGATGGCTCGTAGCTAAAAGACTTGCTATACAAGAGTAAGGACCAGAGTTCAGATCTCCAGAATCCATGTAAAATGCAAAATGGGCATGGCCTATAACTCTGGCCTGGGATGGCAGAGACAGGGGATGCCCAAAGCAATCTGACTAGCGAGATCAGCCATACAGGTGAGCTCTGGTTTTGACTGGGAGACAAAATATAAGGTAGAAGAGCCATCCATTGAGGAAGACGCCCAACATCAAACTCTGGCCTCTACATACATGCTTACATATGTGCTTGCTCACCCAAGTGCCTGATCATACGCATGTGTATGTGCATGGACACACAGACACAGACAAACACACACACACACACACACACACACACACACACACACACACACACACGTGGAACCTCAGAAACTGTTCTGATTCAGGCCGAACATACGGCTTCATGCTTATAATCACAACACTCAGAAAGCAAAGGAAGATCCTGAGTTCAAGGCCAGCCTCAATGTAGCAAGACCCTGTCTCAAAATAAAGTGAGAAAAGGCTGAGGACATGGCTCAGCAGCGTCGGCTCAGCAGCACAGCATTTGTTTAGCACATGTGAGGTCCTGGGTTCAATGCTGAGCCCTGTAAGACTGGAAGGAGAGAAGGATGGGGTCGGGGAAAGGAATCATTCTGGCCCAATTATTTAATTTTGTTAGAGTTATTTATTTATCTTACATATGTGAGTACACTGTCGCTGTCCAGACACATCAGAAAAGGACTTCAGATTCCATTACAGATGGCTGTGAGCCACCATGTTGTTGCTGGGAATTGAACTCAGGACTTCTAGAAGAGCAGTCAGTGCTCATAACTGCTGAGCCATCTCTCTTCCATCCTTCCGCCCCAAATTATCTAATTTTAAGAGAAATTAACATAAGACCCGGAGATTGGGGAGGGAGTATTTTTCTATAACAGGCAAGAACATGTGAAAATCTGTGCTTACTCACAGGCCCGGGTCCCTCTAATCACGTCCCAAGGCCCAGGTGAACCACCTTGTTTTCCTACTGTGACCTCATGGGAAACAAGGAAAGTTCCTTGTTTTATTTCAGAGTGGAGCCGCACAGGCCTCCGGGCCTGCAAATAAGTCAGCAACATCAGCATTGGCTACACAGTGTAACACGACCACCATGTGCTCCTTGAAGAAAGATTTGTGAGACAGCTCGGGCCGTATTTGTCCACAGCAAGTCTGAGACAGCTTCATTTTTAAAAAGGATTGCTCCCCGCGGCAGCTTCTGATCATTAGTGGGAGGTGGGGGCCTCAAAGCAATGCTGGCGTGTGGGGGAAATCCTGCGTGTAGCATCTCGGTCAGGCTGGTTGATCGTTTGTGAAAGTGGTGCGATATTAACTGTTGGCGAAACTTGACAGGCATCATGCCTGCCTTTATTAGGTGATTAATTAAAGGCCGCCGGAGACACTGGTGTGGCGTGACAGGCCTGGATTTGGTGCTGGTGTTTTGATAGATTCCGGGACAGATCCTGGCTCCTCGCTTGGTCCAAGGCCTTGGGCTAGTTTCTTAAACTCTCTGAGTCTCCATTTATTCTTGTGTGGAATGAGGGTAATAAAACCTACTTCACAGGGCTTTTGAGAATTAAATGGGAAGTATGTGTGATCAGGGATGAGGAGGAGCTTGCTCCACCCCACCTCGGAGCCTCTAGGAAGCCGGGGCCAGCGTTCATCCATGGACAGACATCCACTGAGTGACTCCTATATGAAGTCACTTGTCAAGTGCCGGCATGAATCAGCTCAAGGCCAAATACAGGCTCACGTCAGCTGAGAGGGGAGAACAACGGACACTTTCATGCTTTGTGCTTCTGTTCAGGCTTCTGATCGAAAGGCCAATTGTTGGGTTCTTTAAATGAGTTTGCCCCCCTCTTTGGAGTCCATCTGGAACCCAGCATTGGAAACCTGGCTGAGTTCTGCTTGAGGACGCTATTTTGGATTTTTTTTTTTTTTTATCTTTTTGCAACCTGAAGCCATCCGAGGGGAGATGGCTATGGAGAACATATGCCTCTACATGTGGGGATCTCAGCCCCATCTTCCTCTTGGGGGACTGGTCCCTGAGAATGAGCATCCCCTCTCAGGAAGTAACAGTAGGTCACTACCAAGCAAGAATTAAGGCAGGAGGGGGGCCTGGCCCCCTGAGCCTGATGAGAGATGCTAGCCAGTTGGCCAGTGCTGACTGCGTATGTCCTGTGAGCCAAGTGTAAAATGCTCGAAGCTTTCCACTCAACCTTTCTCTCAGAGCTCTTTGAAATGGATACAGTCAGCTGAGACCACTCAGATCCCAGGCCACACGGCTCCCACAGGACAGGGTCCCTACTTAATGGCTTGAAACCTACACTGGGACTTGCTGTCTGCCAGGCTTCCTCTAATGCATTAGCTTCCTACACTCCTGACAGGGACACTCACTTGTCACTTCTGCACCCTGTCCCATCTGGGCATGGGGGAGGGGGGAGGGCGGAGCTCTCTTTGTGCCTGGCAATTCACGCCCACCCGTAAGCAGAGTTTTAAGTGCCTTATATTTGGGGCCATTTCTCTGCACCCCTGGATTCTATTGCACTCTCGAGCTTGAATTTCAACC
Organism: Grammomys surdaster; assembly: GCF_004785775.1. Taxonomy (NCBI): domain Eukaryota; kingdom Metazoa; phylum Chordata; class Mammalia; order Rodentia; family Muridae; genus Grammomys; species Grammomys surdaster. The sequence continues at coordinate 4,897,560 of NW_021604658.1, read as the reverse complement.
CTAGAGCAGCAACACACGCGTGCTCCCCCTTGGATGGATCCTTAACTGCAAACACAAGACTGGGACCCCGCCCAGACTGAAATGGGGGGGGATAAGGAGGAGGAAGGCAGCCTCTGTTGCTTTTCAGATCCCTCCATCCTCCAGGCATTTGGAGACCAGCATTCCAACAGGGCTGTTACAGCTGATTTTTACCTGTGCTGTGTGTCCTTGGCTAAATGACCTTGCAAAGGCTCTCACCCAGATGCTTAGTTTTGGAGCTGATGGTTTGAGAAGAGGAAAAGCAGAGAGGAATAGTTACAACTGCCCCCCCCCAAAAAAAAAGTCCATTGGCAACCAGGAAAGAAACTCCGGGTTGTAGAATGAAAGGCAGAATTTGTAAGCGTTCAGCCACCTGAAATCCCGGCGCTTTTCTCAGCTCGCTTAATAAAAGCTGACAGCCTGCATTGTTCCACCAAGACAAGGTAGCCGGACCTCAGTGACAGGGTGAGGAGGAGAGCAGAGGGACAAAGGCACTAGCTCTGTGGAGGGGACAGGGGAGGGGTTAAAAAATAAAGAGTGAGGGCTGGTGGTGGGGGGTGACTCTTAATCGGGGGGCCTGGCAGGAGACCCTGGGAACGGCAGTCAGTAGACCAGGGGCTCCAGATGGCTTTTTGTCTCCATGAAATAAAAAATGCAATCTGACAGGCCCTGGGATGGGACTCACGGAAAACAAAAGTCTTTAGGGCGGGGGAGCAGGAGCGAGTGTGGGCTGGGTTGAAAGTATCAGAGTCGGAGGGGAAAAAAAAAGCGGCTGTATCGGCAAGCTGTTCAGAGGGTTCAAAGGGTGCCTAACTCCAGAGGTGCAGGGACAAAGCCAGCTGCTTTCTGGTCTTGGCAGAGGAACAAATTGGAACTGCACTGAATGTTTGGCCCTTGAAACAAGGTGAGACTTTGCCAGTTGCACACCGATGTGGGTTCTTTGCATCCAACTCCAGCAGCCCAAGTCGTTAGGGGATGATATAAGGATACAGGGCTTCCTGGTGCAATTTAATTGCTCATAGACCGGAAAGTGATGAGCTCCATCGAATTGCACAGACGTCCTGTAGGAGACCAGCTGCTGCCTTCTTAATGTGGCTTCTCAGAGGGGGGACACACCCCCACCTGCTTCACCAGTGGCGTACAGACGTCCAGGGAATCAGCGGTGCCCCTGTGGCCCCTGATGGGGCTGTCTCGGAGCCCCTGTGGCCTCTGATGGGGCTGTCGCTTTTTATTAAGTAATCTGTGCCTTCAAATCACTGCAGGTTTTCTTCCCAAAGGTCTTCTTGGTTGCTGTGTGGGCCCAGCACGCAGCAGGCTCCCAATAAATATTAAACAGTGGCTGCTGGTGACGTCTCCAAATCTCATTGTAGGGGACAACTTGTCATCCAGGGGGATAGACCCCCATCTAGGAAAATGATGTGGTCACAGTGGCAGAATAGCAGGAAACTTAAGGTATGAGGGTCCTGAGACAGGAAAATAGGGTGGGGAGGCTGGTGAGGATTCCTACATCTGCCGACCATGTAGGAAGATTGGCATCTCACAGAGTGTCAGAGGAAGCAGAGGCCTTTTCAAAAGCAACGCGTCCATGTTGATCAAAATGTAAATGTGCAACCGCTATGGCCCAGGAGGCGCAGACATCCATCTCCACAGCAAACATTCAGATCTGTGCAAAGCTGTAGATGGATGCAAGGCTGATAAGGGTGTTCATGCAACGTTGGGGAAATTGATGATGCCTGATGGGGTTATTAAAATATAATGGGGGCTGGCGAGATGGAACTGTGGGTAAAGGCGCTTACTGAGCAAGTCTTGCAGCCTGAGTTTGGTCCCTAGAACCCACATGAAGGTAAAAGAAGAGAACCAACTCTACAAAATTGTTCTCTGACTTTCGAGTTAGCATCATGAACCGTGACGTGTTCCCTCCCACGACCCATGTCACACACATACACACACAATAATAATAATAATAATAATAATAATAAATTTAATTGTTTTTAAAATGGGCTGGGACTGCAGCTCACTGATACAAGTACATGCTTAGCATGTAGAAGATGATGACTAAGTCCGTCCGTATCTACTTACATAGAAAGATCTTTAAGGTACAAGCAGGGGTGAGGGTACAGCATCCAAAAAAAAAACCCACGAGTGTAACATGATGCTGTATACGCCACAAACAAACAAACAAAACCAAAAAACACTTAAAGAGCTAAATGTTGGTCTGTGAGTGAACGTTTATCATAAAGCATAGGCAGAAGCTAAGGCTGTAGCTTAGTGGTAGAGTGCTTGCTTAGCATGGGTGAGGTCGTGGGTTCAATCCCCAGCACTACAAAAAAAAAAAAGCAAAATGGATAGTCAGTGGTTACCCTTGGAAGAGTTAGGCAAGAGATGTAGGAATGGCACGGCAGGGGGCATCTTAACAGTGCTTTGTTAACTTTTGGAAGGAAAAATGTCTGTATAGCTCTCATAGAGTTTCAAGTTTCAAATATAAACTTGACAACATTGTAGCATTTTCAGCATGGCTTTGGAGTTTGATCAGGCCTGAGTCCCAGCTCTGTCTCTGTCTCTCTGTCTCTGTCTCTCTCTCTTTCCCTCTTTCTCTCTCTATTTATAATTTTAGGCAAAATATAGCCATTTTCTAAGCTTTGGCTTCTTCCTCTGGGGTAGGCTTGGGGGTGGTCCAAGGACCTACCCCACAGGGTGGATGGAAGATTTAATGGAGATACGCATAGGAAAAGTTCAATGTCTGGCACACACTCAGCACTCAATAAACAGGACTGGTTAATGTCATTCGTGGTCTAGAATTGAGACCAAGTGTCTCTAAGTATCTCTCAAGGGAGGACAAGGGTCAGAGAGAACAGCTGCAAAGCCCAAATAGTCCAGAACAAAAGTGGGTGAGGGGGGGTCTTCAAACTGAGAAGACTGAACAGGTCAGGTACAGCCTCCTTATTGTCGGATTTTGTCACTCAGACAACAGAGAGAGGAGTGGAACTCTGGGCCCAGCCAGTGAAAGTTGAGAGGTCTCCTTGCCCTTTGACAATGACAGAGAAGCTGACACTACAGGATGCCTCTCTTCAAGAGACCTCTCCAGGGTGGGATTTCTAGGTGAATACAGGTTCTTGGCTGTCACGGGGTCTTGTTATCAGTTGAGATACCTTCTTGTCCCCAAAGCAATGATAGGCTAGGGACACCATCAGCAGAGCTATCAGCTGTCAGACAGAGTCAGGCTTGAATAGTCAGCATGTTTAGTGTTGAGAGTAAAAAATAAAAAGAGGAGTGTGCGATTCAGTCTGGGATAGCAGGGTACACAGCTATCCTATTGGCAAGGACCTCCAGCGCACTGAGAGAGATGCCCACAGACCCTTAGCATCTCTTCTAGGAAACAGCCCATAGAGGGTGATAACTCTGAGATGCCCAGTGTCTTAGTTGGGGTTTCCATTACTGAGAAAAGACACCATTGCCAGGCAATGGTGGTGCACGCCTTTAATCCCAGCACTTGGGAGGCAGAGCCAGGTGGATTTCTGAGTTCGAGGCCAGCCTGGTCTACAGAGTGAGTTCCAGGACAGCCAGGGCTACACAGAGAAACCCTGTCTCGGGAAAAAAAAAAATAAAGAAAGAAAGAAGAGACACCATGACCAAGGCAGCTCTTATAAAAGACAACATTTAATTGAGGCTGGCTTATAGTTTCAGAGGTTCAGTCCATTATCATCATGGTGGGAAGCATGCATGCATCATGTAGGCAGACAGGGTACTGGAGGAACCAAGACTTCTACATCTTGCTCTAAAGGCAGCCAGGAGGAGGCTCTCTTTGTCACTGGGCAAAGCCTGAGTATAGGCAGTGACACACTTCTTCCAACAAGGCCACACCTCCTCCAATAAGGCCACACCTCCTAATGGTGCCATTCCCTATGGCCAAGCATTCAAACCACCACACCCAGCACGTGAACAGCCCAGAGAGAATAGAATTCTGAGTTTCTAGATGGAAGCTGAAGGCAGGCATAAGGGTAAACATTTAAATAACTTAAAATCCTCTAGTATCCCTCTTAACATGAAAAAGAAACCAGTGAAATTAATAGATTTTATCTAACTCAATATACCTAAAATACCATTCAGCTGTATAATTTACATAAAAATTACTGAGACACTTTATGTCCTTCCTTTTTATACTAAGACTTCTAGTCTGATACAAGTTTGACTCTTACAGTGTATCTCAGTGAGAAGCAGGTGCATTTTAAACACCAATTGCTCATTGTTGATGGCCTTGAAGAGAGAGGAGGCATAGTCCTAATCTTTTGGGGTTGGGATATGGCTGATATCCTAGGGTGCATGTGTGCTAGGGTCAGGCTGGGTTGATGCAAACTGAAGACTCGGGGGGGTGGGGAGGGGGAATCCAGGATTTGGTAGGTGTGAGGCATGTTGGCTAGTAGCTGAGTAAGTAAAGGGATTTGGATGAGAAATGTCCCCCATAGGCTCATGTATTTTAACACTTGGTCTCCAGCTGGTCTGAGAAAGTTGTAAAACCTATAGGTAGAGCCTAGTCCATTGGGGTGGGCTTTGAGGGTTTAGTAGTGTGGTGGTTTGAAGATGCTTGGCCCAGGAGAAGTGGCACTATTAGGAGGTGTGGCCTTTTTGGAGTAGGTGTGGCCTTGAAGAAAGTGTGCCACTGTGTAGGCAGGCTTTAAGGTCTCCTAATGCTCAAGCTCTGCCCAGTGCAGAAGATAGCCTCCTTCTGGCTGCCTGTGGAAGACAGCCTCCTTCTCGTTGCTTTTGATTCAAGATGCAGAACTCTCAGCCCCTTTTCCAGCTTCACATCTGCCTGCCTGCTGCAATGCTTCCCACCATGATGATAATGGACTGAACCTCTGAAACTGTAAGCCAGTCCCAATTAAATGTTTGCCTTTATAAGAGTTGCCTTGGTCATGGTGTCTCTTCGCAGCAATAAAACCCTAACTAAGACAAATAGCCTCAAGTCATTTCCTGTTCTCTCTGTGTGTGTTTCCTGTGGGTGAATGGAAATTGTGATCAGCTACTTCTATCTTCCAAAACAGTGTCACCAGCTAGGAGCCAAGCATTTAACACATAAATCTATGAGGGACTTTTTATACTCAAACCATAGCAGTTTGTAAGGTGTGATTCTTTTTACTTTCATGGGTTTTTTTTCCCCTTTGCTGTTGCTGTTTGATTGATTGGCTGCCTGTTTTCATCTGTTGGTTTTCATATTGTTTTATGCTTTTGTCTGTGAGGTTTTTGTGTGTGGCTTTGTAGCTGTTTTGGTCTTGTATAACACATGATCAGGAGGCTGAAGCAGGGGGATCATGAATTGGAGACCAGTCTGGGCTACATAATTCTGGTGCCAGCTTGGGTGACACAGTAAGATCCTGTTAGATACACACACATACTCACACACTCAGTGGGGTGTGAGGGAGAGAAATTAAAATGATAGTTAGCTGTGTGACTAGGAGAAGGTCTCAGTTTGGTAGCTGAGAGGAGGGGGAGATTTGAAACAGTTGTAGACTCCTGGGATGGTTGACATGCCCCAAGTTGGGGAATAGCTGCTTTCTTGGGGGAATTTTCTTGAGGGTCTAGAAGCCAGCCCTCTGCAGAAGAGGTAGAGATTCTCATTTCCAGGAGCAGAGAGTAGGCTGGCCATGGTCAATGAGGCCTCCATAGCTGCCACATGTGGAACAAGAGAAATGTCTCCTTGTTTCTTCATTTGTGACCCAGGAGGTAAAAACTGAAGCTGAAAGGATCAGGAGCCTGCGCCGGAGAGAGGCCAAGGAGATAAAGACATAGCTTAGTGATAGCTCAGACATAGCTTGCTAGCAACTCCTAGCACAAAGACAGTGAGAAGGCTTAGTGGGGGCCTTATACAACTGCAGGCGATAAGTAGAGAACAGGGGAGAGCATGGTGGGAAAGAGACATCGGGTATTGCCAGAACGTATTTCTGCAGGGGCAGGTATGGGGTTTCTCATGCTACCTACACAAAGACAACCAAGTCCTTGTTTGGCTCCTTCAGAAAAGCAGGAAATGTCATCCAGATGACTGACTCACCTGAGCAGTGTGAGGACACAATAGAGGGAAGCCAGAATTTTCATGATCTGAGAGATCAGATCACTTGGGAAAGATTTTAAGGGTCGATCTCCAAAACCCAAAACCCAGTGATTGCTAACTTTGGGGAAGATAGTCTAAGGCTCACAGGAGGACCTGTAGTCTCCATCAGCCGGGATCATAAAATATTTAAGTCAACTTCAGTCCATGGAGTTTAAACCAGAGAATGGTCTTGGGTGTCACAATAGGGAAGCTAAGGGGACCACAGAATCAACTCCTTGCCTCTCTGGGGCTTGCAGTATTAGGCAAGATTTTTGGGGGGAAGTTTGGAAGCTGCTCCCCTTGAGTTTGATAAACAGCCTCCTGGTTTCTCCCTGCCTGAATAATATTGGTTGAAGAGTTAAATGCTTTCGGTACCTATAGATGGCAATCCATTCTCCTCATTCAAACATCACAGAGCCAAGCCCACAGCCTCCTAGTCTGGAGCTGGCTTGCATGTGGAGGCAGGGAATGAGGTAAGAAGCAGGATTTCACAGCCATTCCTCAGTTTCCCAGCTCTGCTGTCCTGTGCTCTCACCTGAAGTAAGGGGAGCTAATGGTTCTACCACCCCTCAAAGACTTAAGGGTGAGAGGATTAATTAACGTAGCTAACACGCTCTGAGATCCCCAAATGAGAGGCTAGCCAGGGGCCAACGTTATTAGACTGATGGCGGCTATTAGGATCACGCTATTGTTATTACGTTTGCTCTCTCAACCCTTAAATCACCCTCTATCCAGCAATCGCCCGCGTTTTATGTAATTATAGCTTATATAGGTAACAAATGAATATTTCCACAAGCCTGGGAGCGAGCCTGCTGCATACATTAATTTGCTTGATTAGTTCTCTATTTGATATGCTTTGTCCCCCCCCCAACCCCCCTTTCCTGCCCTGCTTCAACAGAACATTAATGAGTTTTAACACCTTGCAAAAAAAATGGGCTCTGTCATGGGAATACCTCAAGTGTACTCTGGGTTTAAAACTCACACGTTCAGAGGCTTCCTAAAGGTTAGACAAAGGTTAACAAACAATTAATATGTTGAATCAGTGGCTAAATCTGTTTACCCAATCTCTACACTTTAAAGGCCATTAGCCAGCAGCCAGCCACTTACATTGATCTCTCTTTCCTAACTTTACCCTCGCCGCGCTGCTCAGATCCCCGAATAATTTGAGTTAAAAAAAAAAGAAAGAAAGGAAGGAAGAAATGAGGAAAACATCTTAGTTAAGAGCAGTAATTATCTCAGTAAAGTTTGGGGAAAGTTTGGGGACTGTCACTATTTAAGGCTCACAATCACGGAGGTCCTGATAGACTCAGTCCAGTGAGCCACACCCTTTGAGAAGCTGATGTAAGGTACACGGTGCTTCCAGTGAGGAACTTGATGGAGACCGGGTATGGAGACCATACCTCCTTGGCCTCCCGTTGGACTCTCCCCAGACTCCCTTTATTTGCCCAAAGGGGATGGAGAACAGGCATCACTCCTGCCTTGGGGGCTAAGAGGAAAGTTTCTGGTCTCCCAGCTCTCTGAGGAAACATTGCAGGAAAAACAGAGCCCAGAATGTTCCCTTCCTTGGGATTCAAGATGAAAAGGGTAGAGAAGAGCCGCATGCCACCCAAGCCAGGCGAGCCCTACCCCCTAGTAGGCGCCAGAATCCCACAAAGAGACATTGTTTCCCCAGTTTTAGTTGCCGGGGCTGGTGATGAGGATGGTTACAAAAACAATAATGGCCTTGAAGAGAGTGTCAAGAAGCATTAGAATCCAGCTACATGAGACAAGTGGGAGGCTTCTCTCTGCTACAGTGTACATATACACACACAGGCACAACACATTCCTGTGTGTGCACACACACAGTACACAGAACAACACACATGCACACACACACATTTGCACATGCACACACATGCTTGCGCACACACACCGCTTTTTGCTGGTGCTCGGGATTGAACACAAGCTCTGCATGTGCCAGGCAAATGCTGTACCATGAGCTACATAACACCAGCCCTTGGCTTTTTTAAGACACGGTCTCACTAGTAGCCAAGGCTGAGTTCCAACTTGCAATCCTCCTGCTTCCACCATCTAAATGTTAGGGTTATAAGTATATGCCACCATGTCTGCCTGGACTTTCTCAAAGAAACTGTTCCACCCACACAGTCAACCTCTGAGTTTGGGCCAGGAAAAGCCATCCCCCCATTGTGACCGCAGCCCCTCTCCTTTGCAGAGTTCCAGTTTCTCCCACTTTCTAATCTCCTGTTTCTCCACCAAGGCTCTCTGTTCTGATGACCTGACCGTGCTTGCGCAGACTGCCAGCCCTGACCCTGAGGTGTTCTCTCTGACAGCAGCTGACATTTGCTCTGGGACCCTCGCACCCTGTGCCTTGCTTAGGGCCCTATTCATCATTGTCAGAGACAACTTGGAACACCCTCAAATGCAACATTCTTTTTCCTGACCAGTAATGTTACCAAAGTAAATGTTACCAGGGACTAAAAGCCAGTTCACAGTCTAGTTTTATCTGTATTGGTATGTAGTGCTCACTAATGGTAAGGAGACGTAGCTCAGTTGGTAGAGTGCTTGCCTTGCATGCACAAAGCCCTGGGTTCTATCCCAAATACCACATAAAACTACATTCTGAAGTTCTTGGGAGGTAGCTGCAGGAAGATTGAGAGTTCCAGGTTATCCTCAGCTGTATTGCAAGTTCAAAGCCAACAGTGCCGAGGACTCTATTTAAAACAAGGAGATGATAGCACTAAGGAGATGGCTCAGTGGGTGAAGTGTTTGCCAGTACAGAGTCCTGAGTTCAGTACCTAAAAACACATGTAAAAATCCTGGCTGGGGAAGCTATGCATGTTTACAATTCCACTCTGCGGAAGTAGACAGGAGATTCCTTGGGCTCATTGGCCAGTGAGAAAGCCTGTGTCAGGAGGAGGTAGACAGTATTGCTGAGAATGGCACTCAAAATTGTCCTCTAGCCTTTAAACACACAGACACAGACACACACAGACACACACACACATGTTCACACACACACTTGTTTTTTAAATTGTAACAATCAGAAAAGCACCTTCCCTAAACTGGGCAGCTGTTGAAAACAACTGGAGTCAGTAGCTGCATATGAAGCAGGTGGACCTCTCTGGGAAGATGGCTACATTGTGTCATCAGAGGGCTCTGCTCAGGAACTGTCTTTGATACACTTAGCTTGTGTGCTGTTTAGTTTAGTTTTGCTTCTGCGTGTGTCCGCCTGTGATAGGTAGGTATGTGTAAATGCCTTTGCTTCTATAACTTCACTGTGTGCCCTCTTCGGCAGCACATACACTAAAACTTTGTGACTGTGGACAAAATGGTGTCTGTAGAGGTTGTGCCGGGCACTCTGACATTCTGAGCCACGATACTCACCATTCCCAGTTCACAGGAAGGAAAAGGAGATGGGAGGTACTGGGAATTCATCCAGGGCATGCAGCTGGGTAAGGAGGGTGAGAGGTGGTGGGATTCAGCCAGGGCACCCAGCTAAGCACAGAAGCTAGCTGTCTTCAGTGCCCGGCTCCAAGCTCTTCAGAATGATCTAATTCCCTCCCATAAGAGGAAAGAAATGTTTTATTTAACGAGAATTGTACACCGTCTCTTATCCCAGAGCACATCAGATGAGTTGTTTAAGCCCTCTGGCCTTTTTCCTTTACCTGGAAATAAGGGTGTTTGATGGGTAGCTTATAATAACAGAGGAGAAACTAGAAAAATCACAAGTATCCAACGGTCATAATATGGAAAAATAAATGGCAGTGCATCTCCTTAGTATATTATCTAGCATTAAAAATAAATTTCACGAAGAGTTTCATAACATCCAAATGAGTTCATCTATCATGATAATTGAATAAAGCAGGGTGCAAAATTACACGTTAGGTATTATAATATTACAGCTACTGAAAAACAGCATGCCTAGGGTGCTGACGCGTTTGGGGGTGGAGGGACTGATGTTTACAGTTTTGAAATGTATCCAAAAAAACCGAGAAGGGAGATGGACACCTGGCATAGCGGGTAAAGCACTTGCCACACAATTGTGGGGATGTAAGTTCAAATCCCCAGAACCCATGTAAAGCCAGGCAGACCAGGTGCACCCATAGCCCCAGAGCTCCTGAGATGGGATGGGAAGCAGAGACAAGGCAAACAATGCCCCTGCCTCAAACAAGGTGGAATGCAAGGACCAGCATTCGAGGCCATCCTCTGACCTCCATGAGTGCTATACTGGATGCCCGTGCACGCTCACGCACACAAAAGGACAGGTAAATGAGTAGACACATAACAAGTGTTGATTATAGAATCTAAATGGTAGGTACCAAATATTCACTTTTAATGTATATCTGGAAATTTACAAGATCAAACGTTGGGGAAAAAAATGTGTGTAGAAAATGAGATACTAAACGGTGTTTGTGTGAAGGCTTGAGTGGTTATGCCCCCTTTCTAACACTCCCCTGCCTCAGGTCTCCACTGCTGCATCAAAGGCTGCCCAGCACTTACACACTTAATATCATATTCATTCATTATTTACCACACTCTATTTGTGCCTGAAAACAAGTTTTATTTCTCGTTCCGGTTGGCTGGTAGCCTGTTCCTAGGCTGGCTTTGTTTGGTCTGGCTTGTGCAGCTGTGCTCAGCGGGAGGGTTGACAGGCTTGGGGAGCCAAGAAGCCCTCCCTTACACAGTTGGTGCCAGTGTGGGATGGTGGTGAACCTTTCTCTCCTCGTGGTCTTTCAGCCACGATGCTTCACGGATATACATTCCAAGACAGTATAGGAACATGTACAGGGCCAGGGTAATGGCAGTACTTCAGAGGTCAAAACCAGAAGACCATAAGTTCAAGGCCGGCCTGGGCTACATAAAACCGTGTCTCAAACTTAAATAAAGAAAGAAACATATACATAAGTAATTTAAATAAAACACACACACAACAAACAAGGGAGAAAGGAGGAACAAAGGACACTGTCTTAGTTAGGGTTTTGCTGCTCTGAACAGACACCACAACCAATGCGAGTCTTATAAGGACAACATTTAATTGGAGTTGGCTTACAGGTTCAGAGTTCAGTCCATTATCATCAAGGCAGGAAGATGGCAACATCCAGGCAGGCATGGTGCAGGAGGAGCTGAGAGTTCTACATCTTCATCTGAAGACTGCTAGCAGAAGACTGACTTCCAAGGACCTAGGATGAGGATTTTAAAGCCCACAACCACACTGACACACCTATTCCATCAAGGCCACATCTACTCCAAGAAGGCCCAACCTTCTCTAATAGTGTCACTCTGTGGGCTGAGCGTATACAAACCATCACAGACACAAATGCCCCAAAGTTGCCTAGCCCATCCCTTTGTCCATTCTAAATGAGCAAACCCAGGCCAGAACCAACTCAGATACTAGAAGAGGTAGAGAAACAGACTCCACCCCCAAATGGGAGGAGCAACAAAGCATATTGCAAATGGCCGTGACCTTCCACTGAAATGAACCTTGAGACCATACCTGGATATCACAACGAGATTTTTGCTTCAGCGTTTCTATTAAGGCTCCAAAGTAGAGAATAATGGGTGCATGTTCTATGTAACTAAGATGAGAGGCTTGAGGCTGGGTAACTTTATTAAGAAGAGAGGTTTATTTGAATTCATGGTTCTGGAAGTCAGATGCTGATGGGCTGCATCTGTTGGTAGCCTTCCTGCAGGAAGAATCTTGAGACACCGCTGGGTCTCACGTGGCAAGGTACAGAGCTGCACTCACATGCCATCAAGCTGTTCCTTCTTCTCATGAGACCACCAATATAGTCAGTCCTGGTTTCTACCCTAACCCCTCCACAGACACCACCTCTGAATTAATACCTGGGAGCATGCAGAAAGCAAGAGACAGGAATCCTGAATCCCCAGAGCCGGTGTGCACACAACTGGGGAGGGACCACGGCTGCCTTCTGCCAAGCCCAGCCCATTCATAGTCAATTACCTGGTTACTGTGCATTTCCCAGTTGTAGGTGTGTGTGTGTGTGTGTGTGTGTGTGTGTGTGTGTGTGTGAGAGAGAGAGAGAGAGAGAGAGAGAGAGAGAGAGAGAGAGAGGTGAAATGACATATGGAGAGGGTGAAATATCAACTCTACTTTAAAAATAAAAAGAATTTTGTGCTCTACATTTGAAAATAAGGGGCTTAATGAAACAGTGCCCTGGCAGGAGCTTGTCTGTACAACCCAGAGAGGAAAGAAATGAGGTGGACTCTTGGGAATCAGGAAGCAGGTTTCTTAAGATTCCAGTGATGAGCAGAAACAAAGCCAGTACTGAGCGCTGATATTCCTTAAGCAGCCCAAAGAATGAAAGCCAGGAACTTCCCCCAGAAGATCCCACAAAACTGCAAGATTTAGGACCCTAATGGAACTCTCTAACAAACACAACCTCCCTTGCATGTTCCTGAGAAACAAGTGTGCAGCCTGCTTCCAGGACACACCAAGGGAGAGGGCTTGGGGACAGCAGTGTTTACAGCAGCTCTTCAGAGAGATCCCAAGAGAGCTCAGGTCTCTTGACTTGAGTCAAGATCTCTAGGGCCTTACTTTATATCAAAAAGAGAAAATGGTTTCATTGCTTAAGAAAGAACTGACAGTCTGATGGTGGACCAGGATGGGGCTGTAGGCAAGCAACACAGTGGCCTGTGGACCACTGAAAGGTTTTCTGCATAGATTTTTGCCCTTAAAAACAGAAAGGAGCTGGAATGATCAGATTCATCCTGCCCAGCAGCCAGCCCCTGTCAAGGTAGGTATATTGATTGCAGAGATGACCCCACAGGGGAAAAAATAGACACTGTAAAGACCAATCCTAAGCTAGGAGCTCCGGAAATCATGCCAATAGCTGGCAATTAGCATACATGTAATCCAGGCTCCTCAAAGGAAACACAGTCTGAGTCTAAGCTGACAGGGCCTGATGGATGGGACCTCAACTCTCCACCCCCATTGCTCTATGAAAGAGCCCCCTGCCTTGCTGCTGATTGCAGCCAGTGGCCTGTGTTTCACGCATCTTCACTCTGTACCTGAGCCTGAATGTCCAATCCTGAGGGGTTACTCCTTCCATTAGCCACTGATTGCTTAACATGCCCCTCTTGTGTCCCTGATTTTGCTCTCAGTTTGAGAGGAGAGGGAGGGAGACTTATGGCAAGATGCTGCAGTCATTGGTGAGCAGGAAAAACAGGCAGTTTTCTCCCCTGCAGCCTGGGATGGTTAGAGGAGACAGGCGGGGGCTGATCACTTTCAGGGACATGCCAAGTGATGAACCACATATTCACCAAGAAGTACATCTGCTTCCAGACCCCACTGGTCCTGATGGAGGTCTGCAGCTGATCTCCCTGACGGCTGGCAAACGTCCATGCGGAGCCACGGGCAGCTCTCTACAAGACCAGAGTCTCACTATCCCTTCCCACCAGCACCCCCCGGCCATTCTGGCCCCTGGTTCCAACTAGTTCTTTGTGGTCTTCATCTCTGTTCGTCCTCCAAGACCCTATTCCCATCTTCCTGAGTGCATAGCAAAAACTACATTTCCCAGCAGCCCCTGTAGCTAATAGTTACAGTACAACTAAGAGGTTCCTGAAAGAATGTGAATGGGAGTGAAAGGTACCATGTCTAAGCCAGGAGCCTTGGGACATGTGGCTGGGTTTCCTCTAGGCTCTGTCTCTTTCTAGCTGGAGACACAGCAGCTCAGCCTCAACCCTCGAAGACAGTGCCCAGGGATGATGGAAGGATCTTGGGTGGAAAACTCAGCTCAAACTGCTACACATTAGGGAAGCAAACTCCTATATGAAACAAACCATTTAGGTTCTTCTGGCTCTTAGTCACAGTAGCCAAGCCAATGGGCCAGTCTAACCCGCAGCCTACCACCTAAGGCCATTGCAACCCAACCCCATTCACAAACTCCAGAGGGGCAGAGAGAAAAGGCTTCTATCTCAGTAGGGCCTGCTCTCTCCAGGAGACCAGAGGCCAAGGAGACCAACCCCAAACCCTTCTCACAGTCTCCTCCTTTCTTAATTATATTCCCATTTGTAACCCGGACCCTGTCATTCTGTCCTCCGTAATGGCTAGTTTCTATTCTGGTCCGTTTCCTTCTCAAGCCTATTATCCTTTACAATATTCACGAGCTCGGGGGAGGAAGGGGTAAGCTTGCCCGTCCCTTTTCTCTCTCTGTCTTTTTAAATATTTCAGTTGTTCCCAATCCTAATTTTTGCATTTCGATTTCCTGTGGTACAGTAAATTTATCTTGGTCATTCAATCAAGTTCTCTCCCGCTCTTCTCCCCCTTATCTCTCTGGCTCTGGGCTGGCTGAAAATATCTACATTATCTCTGCAGCCGATATGCCGGCTGGAGGAAAATCTGCAGATTGCCTTGATAGGGAGTTGTCTGAGGGGAACCTCTTGCTGCCGCTACACTCGTCAGGACAAGGACACAGCGGGAAGCCTCCCTGGCAACTTGACTTTCTTTCAAGGTTAAGCTAGTGCTGGCCACTTCCAGAGGCACTGTGAGGACTCTGCCCCTAGGCTCTGTGCAGAGCCAGGCCTTCTTCTGGGGCTTTGTCCTTGGACAAAATGGGCTTCCTGAGAGATCCACTCCATACCTGGTCTCAAACAGTGTGGCCCCTGAACCTCTGCACCCCAGATAGCCATTTTTGAATCAGTGAGGGCTGTACTTTGTGCTCCTGGTGAAATTGTAAATCAAAGCTCCAAAGGAATGTTTCTCTTTTGCTGCCCCATTTGGTGCAGGTGTGGGGGTGGGGGGTGGGACAGCCGCAATGCTCCAGCCCAGAATGGCATCTAATTAATGTTCCTCTTGCCACAGTCTCTTGCCTCTGGAATTAAAGACATGTGCCAGCATATATGGCTAGAGAGCCTTTCTTTGATTATTTTTTTAAATTTATTTATTTTATGTGCATGAGCATTTTGACTATATGTATAGGTGCACCCTGTGTGCAGTACCTACAGAGGCCAGAAGAGGGCACCAGATCCCCTGAAACTGGAGCTGCAGAGAGTTTTGAGCCACTACGTGGGTGCTGGGAACCAAACCCAGGTCCTGTGCAAGAACAGCAAGTGTTCTTAACCACAGAGGCATCTCTTCAACCCTATGAGACCTGTTTTTACTTGTCTCTCTATTCATGGAATTCAGAGTGTAGAGATGGTAGCAGGAGCAAATCTGTTCCACCCAAAAGGGACAACTGGTCCCTTAATGTCCAGTGGGTTGCCCTCATGGCATAAACTTGAGCACATGGCTCTGGCAATAGGTAGACCTGGTCAGCTACTCACTCACTGAGAAGGAAGGAACACAGATCTGTGATTGGACCTCAGCTGACTCATTTCTACCCCACCCCACCCCCCACACATGCTCTGCTAGGGAACTTGCGGTACTTGAGCCAGTGGAAGGAGGGTGTGTTTAGCAGTTCTTGATCCAGCACCAGTCAACCTGCATAGATCCAACTGCCATATTGTCTCATCCGTTTTGAATCCACAGCTTGGCCTCTAGTGGCCATTGTTTCGATGTCTCATTTCTGATTCACTTCTTCCCTTCACCTTCGGTTCTACCGCGGTTCAGCCCCTGCTGGGCATGTCAGGCTTTTCTTTGTGTTACATCTGAGGTCTTGGGTTAGAAGCAGGGAAAAGAGCAATGTGTGGACCAGACCAGACGGACCCCTCTTAGCAAAGCTCGTGTGTTCTATAAGCGCTGGTTTCCTCTGAGGCTCTAACACTTAGGAACCGTTTATCTTCCTGTAAAAGAGACCTGGTCGATATGTCTTGAACCAGATAGAGATCTATCTCTCTCTCCTCTTAAAAGACAGACAGAGTCTAGAGTAAGTATTTTATTCCACCAGCCTCCGCACCTGGCTTCTGTCCGCAAGGTGGCTTCATCGTGGCTGCTGGGGTGCCAGACATTGTGAAAATATTCCAAGTAGTGGGTAAACAGAAATAGCCGAAGAGCTTGCATCTGTATCCCATCAAGTATAACTAGCTGGAAGAGAGACGGGGAGCTGTAGTGTCACCTGGAGTCCTGTCTAGGAGAAGATTGGAATGGACATTGGTCAGAATGACAACTTAGAGTGTCTGCCACTAGAGTAGAGGTGAGGTTCTGAGGACCAGGACACCAGCTCTGGTCTCTCCTTCAGCTCTGTGTTATTTTCTGTGCTGAGTGGCTTGCCATGACTATAACAAAAACAAAAAACAAAAACAAAAAAACAAAAACAAAAAACAAAAAACAAAAAAACCCTGAGGCAAATACTTTATGAAACAAAAATGTACTTAGCTCATGTTTTGGGAGGTTCCAATGCAAAAGGAGGCCCATTGGCTTTGGGCCTCAAGTGGGGGATGCTGTATGACTGTGGCAGGAAATACAGGCACGGGTGTTCTCCTTAGAGCCAGGAGACGAAAGCACCAGGAAGGAGATAGCCGTCTCCAACATCCTCTAGGGTCACGTTCTTCTGACATAAGAACCTCCTTCTAAACTGCACCTCCTGAAGGTTCTACCCCAGTAGTACCATCCTGTCAACCTTCATCAGCCCAGCTACAGCATCATGTATACAACTGGAGTGGCCACAGCACTGAGCTCATCCTTAACAATTCCCGTGTTGTCTGATTACCAGTGAGTTCTGTAGGAATCTACAGTCCTCTGTGGCATAGGAGGTGCTGTACACATGCTGCCTTGCCTGTTGGTACTCCTCTGCCATGACATTTTTTTAAAAAATGAATTCCTATTTCTAGTTACGTATGTATGTGTGTGGGTTTGTGCATATGAGTGCAGTTGCCCTCAGTGGCCAGAAGAGGGCGGTGGATCCCTTTGAGCTAGAGTTAGAGGTATAGGCGCTTAGAACTGAACTTCCGTCTGCTGCTAGATCAGTAAGCACCCTTAGCCACTGACAAGGCTCCTGCGTCCCAGTGCAACAGGGTAGATCTCACCTGCCTGTGACTGTTCCACACTTTCTCTGAAAAAAAAAGACTCATCCGTGGGATCTGCTGGGAGTGAGGGCAGAAGAAAGTGGCCATGCTTTCTCTTTAATTTCCCATTCTCGAAGACTCAAGTCACAAGGGAATGGTCCTCCATTTTCTGCTCCCTCTTCCCAAAAGAAAGGCCAAAGTTCAGGGAGAACAGGGGCAGTGGTGCGGACTGATGGCTTTATGTCCTTTCTGTTCATCTAAAGTAAATTCAGTATTGAAAAAAAGTAAATTCAGTGTTGAAAACCCAGCCCTCCCTCCCAGTCATTGCCAAGGGTAACCCTATATTGGCCATTCCAGGGGCTGGGGCATCCACTTGGCCATAGGTCCAAGAAATTCACAGTCTAGAAGAGAGATCAGCAACTGCCTACAAGCCAACTCAATCTGGTGGCTAGTTTTTTTATATATAAATAAAGTTTTATTGGCACACAGCTGCACTCATGTGCTTGCATAGTGCCTGTGCTATTTTGTGCTACACCAGCAGGCTCAGTTCGCCAGCTGTAGCACAGATAAAAGGCTAACATTTCTACCACCTGGCTCTTTATAGAAAATATGCAAGCCTTTTTCCAAGAGAAGGAAAATACCACTTTAGAAAGTATATATCAGCAGGCACCATATTTCAAATGTTGGGCAGACATGTGTCGAGGCACAGGAAAGACTAGCAAAGGAGGAGAGAGAGGAAGACATGGGCAAAGGTGACTCTAACCTTACCCACAAGGCTTTATTTAACAAGAATAGACTTGGGAAACTAAAATCTGATTTAAAAAAAAAATATTGGGATCAGAGTGATAGCTCAGTGGTTAAGAGCACTGGCTTCTCTTTTACTTCCAAAGGACCTGGGTTCAAGTCCTAGTACCCACATGGCAGCTCACAACTGTCTCTAACTCCTGTCCCAGGAGATTCAACATCCTCTTCTGGCCTCTGAGAGCACTTCACACATGTAAACAGACATATATGCAACCAAAATACCCATATACACCAAATAATAATAGAAAGGAGGAAAGGAGAGAAAGAAAGAAAGAAAGAAAGAAAGAGAGAAAGAAAGAAAGAAAGAAAGAAAGAAAGAAAGAAAGAAAGGAAGAAAAAGGAAAGAAGGAAGGAAGGAAGGAAGGA
>NW_021604658.1:4871153-4879285 GCF_004785775.1 Grammomys surdaster | reverse complement strand
AAGGAAGGAAGGAAGGAAGGAAGGAAGGAAATATTGATTAGGTGTGCCATGTTAAATGTTTTTATAGATTCTGTCTTAGTCAGGGTTTCTATTCCTGCACAAACATCATGACCAAGAAGCAAGTTGGGGAGGAAAGGATTTATTCAGCTTACACTTCCACATTGCTGTTCATCACCAAAGAAAGTCAGGACTGGAATTCAAGCAGGTCAGGAAGCAGGAGCTGATACAGAGGCCGTGGAGGGATGTTACTTACTGGCTTGCTTCCTCTGGCTTGCTCAGCTTGCTTTCTTATAGAACCCAGAACTACCAGCCCAGGGATGACACCACACACAATGGGCTAGGCCTCCCCCCCACCCCCGATCACCAACTGAGAAAATGCCTTACAGCTGGATCTCATAGAGGCATTTCCTCAAAGAAGGCTCCTTTCTCTGGGATAACTCCAGCTCGTGTCAAGTTGACACACAAAACCAGCCAGTACAGATTCCTAATAAGATATAAATTAATCTGACCCATTTGGAAGGCAATTTGGAAAAATGTATTAAGAGCCTTAGACGTGTTCCTTCTCTTGGTCTCCTCATTCCACTCTGGCAATCTATCTGAGTTATAAACTAACATGTCAAAATATCTTTATAAGCACACATATCCACTGTACTGTGATCTGGACTCTAGAGCTGGGGAGATGGCTGATTGTATAGGAGTTTCAGCAGTTAGGCTAAGGCCACAGAGTATCCTCTTGCAGGGGAGTTAAATGATGTCCACAGAGAGTCTAGGAGTTGAGGATCTAAGGGAGTGAATGGACCACAAGGGTGGAGACGCTTTCATCAAAGTTAAGAAATTAACGTTTTGATCGGATCACCCCCAAATTCACAGCAGTTATCTTTGGGAAAGCAGGGGTTTACCTTCTCTTCTTGACACTCAGATACTTTCTCTTTCTGTGTACTTCTTTCCAGAAGGCGGTTTTAGTTCCAGAATGGAGAATTCACATATCACTTTGAATCCTAAGGGCTCTTGAAGAGTGTTGTCAGTGACTGGATATTTATGCCCCGGCCCCAATCAAAGGTTACAGTCCTGGTCCATGGTGTAACAGTATCAGGAAGCAGGCCTTCAGGAGCTGACTAGGCCCTGGGGATAGTGCCCTTGTAAATGAGACCCCAAAGGCTCCTTCCTTCGGGCGTGGGAGGGTGTAATGAGAAGACATCAGGAAGCTAGCCTCTGTGAGATACCGAACCTCTTGATCTTGAACTCCTCCTCAGCCTTCACAGCTGAGAGATCGTCTGTCTGTTGTTTAGAAGCCTAGTCTATAGCATACTCTTCTTGAAGCCAGAATAGGCTAATACGGGTGCAAGTGGATCCTTGACCCCATGAAGACAGAACAGGAAGCAGACATGAATCACCTCGTCCATAGCGTCAGGAAAGCAAAGGAGTCTGAAGCACAAGTGCTGTGTCTACAGCTCGACCACAAGCCACCTTGGTCCGGGTACAGTCCTCTGCCACTGAGAACCTGGAGGGTGGGAGTTTGCAAGGCTGGCCTCTCCTGGCATCCTGCTTCCTCCGGTGCTGGAGTGGAACATCTTGGCACAATCCCAGGAGCATCTACAGAGGGAGGGAGTTGAGGGTCAAGGATAGAAAAGCATCTTGGGAAGAGTGAAGTGCTTTATTTTCTCCAGGGACTTTTGGGTGGTTAGGATCCCTGCCTTCTGAAAGGTTTCTTCTATTCAGACCATCCGCGTTCTGAAATCTTCAGGTGTGACTAACCATAACATGTTGTCTTCTCTTAGCAACAGTAGTGTTTGTCTGGGCATCTCTTCCATTATCTCCCAGGGCAAGATGCGGACGGGGTAAAGAGGGACTGGGGAAGCGGGTGCCTTGGTGGTTAAGAGCAACTACTGCTCTCGCAGTGGACCTAAGCTCAATCCCCAGATGCAACGGCTTCTTTGTGACTCTCCAGGATCTTCACTCATGCACATATACATGGCTAGACACAAAATTTAAGAATAATTTTTAAGCCAGGTAGTGGTGGCACGTGTCTCTAACCCCAGCACTCGAGAGGCAGAGGCAAGTGGATCTCTTTGAGTTCAAGGCCAGCCTGTTTTACAGAATGAGTTCCAGGACAGCAAGGGCTACACAGAGACACCCTGTCTAGGAAAACCAAAAAAAAAAAAAAAAAAAGACTAGTAGAAAAAAAAAAAGAAAGAACACAAGAAAATAGAAAACAAGGAGGGGCAGGGAAAACTAGTGAGGTGATTCATCAATTAAGTGTGTGTACTGCTCTTGCAAAGACCTGAACTCATGTCCCAGCACCGGCATCCAGCGGCTTAATACTTCCTGTGACTCCAGATGAACTGACACCTTCTTCTGGACTCTGAAGGCACCTCCACTCTTGTGCACATACCCACATGCAGGCAAGCAGGCATGCACGCATGCTCGGGTGCACACACACAATTTAAAAATAATAAAAACAGGGCTGGAGAGATGGCTCAGTGGTTAAGAGTACTGACTACTCTTCCAGAGGTCCTGAGTTCAATTCCCAGCAACCACACAGTGGCTCACAATCATCTGTGATAGGGTCTGATGCACTCTTCTGGTGTGTCTGTAGAGAGCAATGGTGTACTTATATACATAAAATAGATAAATAAATTATTTTTAAAAAGTAACAAAAATAGATAACAATAAAACTTTTTAAACAAAAGACAAAATAATATGGAAGCCAGTTCTCAACCAGTGCAATAGTTTGTACTCCCTTGGCAACAGGGTTGCTTGAAGGTGGGGGGATAGGCAGCCTTCAGGAGGGGCTGTAGATGGGGCTGTTCTGCAGATCTCAGCCTTGAGTCAGCTGGAGTGGACCTAAAAGCTGGCTTAGCTTCACCTTGACTGGGCCACCTGACCTTGACCAAGACATCTATGCTTTTTGCATCCTATTTGCCTCAGTATAGATTAAAGTGGAGGACGGTCTTTCAGGAAATATTGTTGAAAATATCAGAACTGTTTCTCACGCATCCCATACAATCAGTGGAGCACAGCAGGTGTTCACAGATGTCATTCTTATTCATACAACGGACTGTTCTGGTGACAGGAGGAGCAGTGACCTGGAATCATTCAGAAAGAATGGTGGCTCCTGTATGTTTTCCAAACAAAACAGGACACCGCCCCCCATCCCCCACCTTCGAGGAACGACTGGAATACAGTGTCTCTCCCATGTCTGCTTCAGCAGTGCAGCCCCCCTGAGCCATGCAGGCTTGAAGCCTTGCCTCCCTGAGACGGCAGCCACTGCTGGAGCATTTGATGATCCATCACAGAGATACCAACCTCTCTTCCACCGGCACTGAAACTGCCTGCCACCACCACCATCCTGGAGTCCCGTGTACCCAGGCTGCATCTCTCCAGCTATGGGACAAAGGCTCTCCAGGGCTCCATTTCTTACATTCAGTCGGTGATTGACACATGCTGCCCGGTTGCTCTTTACGTTTCTGTGGGTCTTTATCCACAGGAAAAGCAGCTTTGCTTAGCTTGTGAAGAGCGGGCGGAGCGCCTGCGGCTCTGAGCCCTGCAGAATTCCTGTTTCCAAAGGATAAGGGGGCCTGCACATCCCTGGATCTGGCACCTTGCAGGGCTGAAGCAGAGGGACCTCACTCAAGGCTAGCCTGGGCTTCATAGTGAGGTCCTGTCTCAAATAAACAGGCAAACAAAACCAACAAGAAGAAAAGAAGGATTCAAAGAATCTGCAGGGCAGGAGGACTGTCAGCCCACTCTATGGCTCACTCCCCTAGCTGGGAACACATTATCAGACCAGTGCTGGGGAACCACTGTTCCTAAATCAAGAACTAGGTTAGCGTCTGGGTCTACTCCAGGACACTGGTTGCTCCTTGCCCAACCATAGCCGCCTCTGGAAATCCCAAGTTCACTCCAGGGAAGCCAACCTTAGTCAGGAAGCATAGGGACATGCCAACAGGGCACAGGGTCAAATCTGACGCAGCTGAGTCAGATCTGGATGCTTTAGAAAGGCATGTGGGGGGGGGAGTCCTCTGGTCCTTCCACCTCCCTCATAGCTTTGCTTCCTGGCCTGGTATTATAGATCTGAGAGATACAGACTGCTGAGCTCTCAGCAGGAGCAGCTGTGTCCCTGGCTCTCCCTCTGTGGCCTGGAGTGCCTCTGGCCAGGCCTGGAGCGGTCACATGCAGATGACAGCTGTGGAGGCACCAGGACTCAGGAGCCCATCACATGGCTGCCCTTCCCTTCTGGTCTTCCCTAGGGACAGTTGCTAGGACTCAGCACACAGGAGTAGCAAATGGCCAGTGGTGTCTTGGGGAAGGAGCAGAGGAGGATGGGCCCTCGGTAACAACATCTGCTTCTGTGTCCTTTGCTCTAAAGCTGAGGTGCTTATTTCTTTTTGTTGTGTCCCTGCAAGGGCAGGAAGCTGCTTTTCCAACACGAAGTTGGTATTTCAGTGGTCTCTGAAGCTGGAAGTCTTAGAAAGAAATCAGCTCAGGCAGGAACTTTTAAAAGAAAAGTAGGTGTTTGTTGAGTGTCTGCCTGACCTCAGGTCCTCCACATTCCTTTCCAGGCCCAGTAAGTATCTAGGAGCCCCTGACACAGGCCAGGCCTTGAGCTTGGTGCCCCTCTTCGAATCCACCTATTTTAATGTCAACACCCAACCCAAGAGGCAGAGCCTCCTACCTCTATCTCACGAACCCTAACAGCCTTCCAGCAGAGCATAGGTTTCTCATAGACCTCCGCAAAATCCTCTGATTCTGTGCAGTAGTTTTGCTAGCTAGCCACAGCAGCAGCGAGCTCCAAGAATACAGGAGCTGGAGCTGGCAGCAAGGGAGTCTCTCTCCAACCTACAGTGAGGCCTCACTGTTCTGCTTCTCGTGGCGGGAGAGCGCCCCCTGCTGCCCAAGCCCAGATGGTACCACACAACCCAAGAGCAGGGATTGGGGGCAAGGATAGGGGAACCCAGAGAAGGGACTGTAGGTCTGTCATTCAGGGAGTTCCCACCTCAGGACACACTGCCTGGCTCAATCTAGTAGGGGGGAAAAGATTCAGACTCTCTGTGCTAACATCTGCCGATAGTGACAGCGCATGCCAGCCCCTCTAGGGGGCGTGGAGTAGCTCTCTAAGGCCCCTCTATTAAAAGACAGCGGTCTGGTTTGAAGCCATGGCTCCACCACGTGCTACCCTCAGACTTGGGCATGCGGTTTAACCTCTGAAACGGGTTTCTTCATTAAACTGAGATAATCAATAGCGCATACATCACAGCAATGGTTTGCAGAGATAATTCATGTAAAACGCACGCGGAGCTTTCAATAACAGTAACTCTCCGGTATCGATTCACCTGACACCCCTACAAATGATAAGAGCTAACTAGGGCTCATGGACCCAAGTCCAGGGATTTGCTTTTCCAAGGCGCTTTCATCATTAAATGGATCTGGTCTAGTTCCATGGGCATATTTGAGGAAAACAACTTTGCCTAAAGGGGAAATAAATGCCTGAGACATTCTCAGGAACATCAAACCACAAACAATTACTAAACACATTGATCAATGCTCAGAGCTCAACAATAAAGAGAGGAAGAAAGTTATGGCCCGGGACCTTTTGTCCCATGTTACCAATCCCCACCCCCACCCCCAGTTGATGAATTATACCTATGGCTACAAATGTGCTAAAGTATCATCTCCTTACAAAAAAAAAAAAAAGCAACTGAACGAAATGCCCCACCCCAAAAGTCAATGGTGGATTCAGTGAAAGGCTACATGGTGTCTTCTGTCAGCTCTCAAGTTTGATAGACCAGGCATTGGTGCCCACAGCACTCCACCCTGCCCTCTTTAAGGTCGCCATGACTTGCACACAGTTCATCCAGAGCTCTCAAACCTCATCCCTCCACCATTAGTTTTGACATAATTGGTGGGTGCTCTTGGTCCCCTCCCCGCTTTGGGAACTGCGCCCTCCACTCCAGCCAGGCTTCTCTCTCAGTCACCTCGGCTCCTCTGACTGCATCGTGTCTCCTCACATCCCGTCCCTGTGTTCCTGTTTATTAGTGGCAACCTCACACATGTGGTTACTCAGTCAAACAATGTGGCTACCTCTCTCCTTGCTACCTTTCTTCTTCCCCACCCACTTCCTAAGACAAGATCTCATGTAGCCCAGGTTAGCCTCAAACTCAATATCTAGCTGAGGATGGCCTACCCCACCACGCCCAGCTCTATATGGAGTTGGGGGACCTAACTGAAGGCCTTGTGTATGCTAGGCAGCACTCTTCCACTCAAGCTGTATATGTACCCTTATCGCCTTTCTTTCACACCCTCACCTGGAACATCAGCAGATCTGGTCGGTTTTACCTTCCAGATGTGTCTAGACTCTTCCTGCTTCTTGCTTGTTCCACTACTCTGCATCATCTCTACCACCACCATCTCCTGGCTGCTCGCCCAGCTTCTACCCAGAATCCTCTGCTGGTATTTCCATATGCCAGTGGACTTTCCAAAGATTCCATGTTTGGAATGCACGGTCCTTCAAGTCAACAGAGCCACCCGTGATCTTACGTCATAGGTGTCTTCTCTGACGTCATCGCCGTTGCTCATGTCTGCCAGGTGATTCTGTCACATGTTCTTCTTTCCTTTCTTTCCTGAATGTTCTG
Source organism: Grammomys surdaster (assembly GCF_004785775.1). Taxonomy (NCBI): domain Eukaryota; kingdom Metazoa; phylum Chordata; class Mammalia; order Rodentia; family Muridae; genus Grammomys; species Grammomys surdaster. The sequence continues at coordinate 4,872,653 of NW_021604658.1, read as the reverse complement.
ACCCTGGGCTCTGAACTCACTGGGCTCCTTTCCTACATCCTGCACTTTGCTACGTAAAGAGCAAAGCTCATCCCTCCCCCTTTACATAATGAAGCTTTTCATGGCATTCATCATTCCTGGATATATTATTATAAATCTGGTAGATACTTTGTCTGCTCCAACTAAGTTCCAGGGAATGGAGGGGCTTTGTTTTTGTTCACTACTGTGTCTACACTTCCTAGTTCAACGCCTGGCACATAGTAACTGCTCAGTAAACGTACTAACTGCAGAAGTGAGTTAGTTGCACCCTGGAGGTCCCACCCACGACCCGAGGCCAGAGATGTCTCCACGACTCTGTGCCTTGCCTATCACCAATGATCTGTGAAACAGAGAGAATGACTCTGCCATCTTGGTTTCAAAACTAGTGACCATGGGCTGCTGGGTAAAGATGCTTGACAATAAACCTGACAACTGAGTTCAATTCCTAGGACCTGCATGGCAGAAGTCGAGAATAGACTCCTACAGGTTAGCCTCTGACCTCCACATGCACACCATGGTACATGCATACACACACACACACACACACACACACACACACACACACAAGTAAATCAATGTGATTAAAAATTTAAAAGAAAAATGTAAATATTGATTATGTAAAGCTTGGGCTTTGTTCTTCCATTTCTGGATTCTCACATTAGATTCCTCTTTCTGTTACAGAAGCGGAGACACACGTGTGAAACCTCCCCCACTCTCTCTCCTTTATCAGCCTTTCTCATTTATTGTTCCGGTGATATGCCCAAAGAAATGAGCATTGCGGTGAGGCCAGCTGGGGCTGGGGTGGCCCTGGCTGTTTCTAATAACACTCTTAAATAAAACCAGGGATGCACCTGACCTTGTAAAAACGTTGGGGGCAAAAGGGTCAGTGTTTCTCAAAACAAATCTCCTTTCTTATTTTATGTGATGAACTGTAGGATGATGTGTCCTGACTGAAAAGAAGTCAACCGTATCCCACCAACCGCTTCCTCCGCAGAGCTTCTTCCCTTCCTAAGGTGTCACTCTCCTCCCATCTGACAAGCATTTGACTGACTAGGCGAGCATACAAATTCACCACTGAATTAGTGGGCTAGACACTAAATGGGCGTGTTTACAGGGCACTGAGTGATAGGGAAGACGGATGGAGCACTGAGGCAGCTGGGAGTTAGGCACTAGCCGAGGTAGTAAGACACTGATACAGCTGGGGGCAGTGGGGGTAAAGATTGCTGCTCCGGAGAGCACTGGATCCAGGTGTGACAGCAGGAGTATCTGGAAGGCAGGGCGAGCTCCAAGCATAGCTTTAGGAGAGTCCCAGATTTGGAACCCAAATAATTGGACACTTGGCCTCCCAGAAGACAGTTTAATTTTCCATCCTGTGCTTACACTGAGCACTGCTCTCCTCTCTCTCTCTGTCTCTCTCTGTCTCTGTCTCTGTGTCTCTCTCTCTCTCTGTCTCTCTCTGTCTCTCTGTCTCTCTGTCCCTCT
>NW_021604658.1:4857904-4871143 GCF_004785775.1 Grammomys surdaster | reverse complement strand
TCTCTGTCTCTCTCTGTCTCTCTGTCTCTCTGTCCCTCTCTCTCTCTCTGTCTCTCTCCCTCCCCTCTGTTTCTGTCTCTCTCCCTGTCTCTCTCTCCGTGTGTGTATGTGTGTGTGTGTAGATGCAGAGGTCTGAAGTACTTAGATGCCATATGTCTTTCTCAGTTTCCACAACCTTATTCTCCTGAGACACAGGCTCTCATTCACTCAAGCTTACCATTCACCTTGACTGATAAGTCCCAGGATCCTCTAGCCTCTCCCTCCCCAGCACTGGGATGGCAGCCATGAGCTTCAGAGCTCTTACACAGAGTCTGGAAACTGAGCTCTCTCTCATCCTGACTCAGCAAGCGCCTTACCGACTCAGCCATCTCCCCAGACCCCCGCTCCAGTGTGCTCTCCCCAGTACACGCACAGCTCTAACCCACCTTCTCACTATACGGTCTTTCGGTGAGTCCTGATTCTCACCCTTAGATTCGGGTGATGGCAGTCATCCCTTCATAACCTCCTAATGAGAAATAATCCATCCCGTGTAAAGTGTTTGGACGGTGCCTGGGATGCAGTAAGCACATGCCATCTGTGTCACCATTGTTGCTACCTCCCAGCCTCCTAGCCTGACCCCTGAACTCTTGTGCCTGTCTCCAATCACAAAGCCATCACTGTATTTTTGTCCCACTCCCAGAAAGCCTTCTGCAAGAGAGACTTTGCTGTAAGACTCCTTGTCAATGTAAGTTGAACTTTACTTGGAAATTACACCTCAGCCCACAGCATTCTCTCTCTCTCTCTCTCTCTCTCTCTCTCTCTCTCTCTCTCCCCCCCCCCCCAGTGTGCAGAGTGAAACAATACAGTCAGGACAGAAGGGCCCTCCCCTGAGGGCGCTGTCACCCCGGCAGGCTCTGGTAGACGCCTGCTTCTGTCTTTCTCTGTTCTAGCTGCTCACAGGCACGTCTCTGTTTCTGTTTCACACTTCCGAAAGAGGGAGGCTTGTAAATATTGGCATTGTTCTTTTTCTCTCAACATCAAAATAAACAGGGGATGGGTGAGGGCAGGTTTTTCCTCCTCCCAGGGGGAATTCAAATTGTCAAAAACCTGCAAGCACCTTTATTTCACATCCTAAGGAAAAAGAACAGTGAATTCATTGATCCAGTAAGTAGACTGAGCCCGCAGTCCATCCAGCTGCAGTGGTACTCGGATACCTTAGAAGGAATCAGAATTAGTCAACAAGGCGCCACACTGGTGTAGAAACCAGGGAAAGTCCCAATTGGATAGCTGGGGTATTAGCTACTTTCTACACTGCTACTATCATAAACCACCTCAAAAAAAAATTTTTTTTCAGGAAGGAGGGTTTGTTTTGGTTCGTGGTTTCAGGAGGATTTGGACCCATTGTATTGGAAAAGAGGTATGACAGAGCCCGGGGCAGCAGGAACACGTGACCAAGATGTCTCACATCTTAGTAGACCAGGAAACAGAAGCAGAAGTGGGTGTGGCCCATTCTGCTCTTGGAGAGACTCTGAGAATCTCCAAGCATCACCACCAGCTGGGGACTAATTGTTTAAACACGTGAGCCTGGGAAGGAGAGCTCATATATAAACCAAAACAGTCGTTTCTAAGTTGCTGCAAGATCAGACTGCAGGGCTGCCCCGTGGGGGGAGGGCAGAGCTGCCCCGTGGGGTGCGGGGGGAGGAAAAGAGTTGCCACAGGACGTTTGAAGCAAGGGCTCACAATCAGCTTAAACTGCATCGTGAGACGGTTTGACAGCTTCTTCCAGAAAGAACCAGAGTGCTAAATGGGGGGCCATGGGTACTATGTCATGTGTCACAACGTTTAAAGTTTAAAAACTGGAAAATATTTACCAGAGAAGGGGTGTAGTAAGGGCAAGACAAGGTCACCCCACATTTATAACTCTTCAAGAGAATTCTTATTTTTTATTTGTGTCTGTGTGTGTGTGTGTTTCCACGCACGCGTGTGCATGTGCTCACACAAGTCCCCACAGGGCCAGAAGAGGGTGTCAGATCCCTAGAGCTGGAGTGACAGATGGTTGTGAGCTTCCCCTCTGGGCACTGGGAACTGAACTCAGGTCCTCTGCAAGAGCAGCAAGTGCTCTTAACTGCTGAGCCATCTCTCCAGGCTCTCTCCCTCTATAGTCAGACTCAAATCAGAACTCTTGTAGGAGTGTGAATTCATGCAAAAACCTGTAAAAATGACAAATTGGCAAAATGAGTCCAGAGCCTTAAAAATATCCAAATTTTTTTTTACTGTCTGGAGTCGAATCCTAAGAAAATCGCTTCAGACACAAAAAAGGAGGTTTTGCTGTGGTGCTGTTATTCGTAGTAGAGAGAAATGGGAATATCCCATCTGCCCACTTGTAGGGAGGAGTGAGAGACAGACCGAGGGACCATCCTCGGGAACCATCTGGCAACGAGCCTGTGAGGAACAGTGTGGGGAGGCGCTTTATAAGGCTGGGAAACAGTCACGCTAAGATTTATGTACACTGTGAATGTCATAGCTGTAGTGAACAGCGACAATTTAGAATCTTGTGTACACAAGACTTTCAACAATTGGCACCAGAGAGTGAAGACTATGTTTCTTTCTTTCTTTTTAATCTTCTGCATTTTTAGATTTGTTTTTTTTTAGTATTTTATTTTATGTGTATGGGTGCTTTGTCTGCATGTATGTCTTTGATCCATGCCTGGTGTCTTCAGAGGCAGGAACAGGGTATTGGGTCCCCTAGAACTCAAGTTATAGATGATTAGGAACCACCAAATGGATGCTGGGAACTGAACCTGAGTCCTCTGGAAGAGCAGTCAGTGCTCTTAAATGACTGAGCCATCTCTCCAGCCCTCTTCTGTGTTTTTAAAGATCTTGATAATGAAATATTTTGCTCTTCTCGTGGAAAATAATTGTAGGCCCTTAAAGTGGAGACACCCATCAAAAGTTGTTGCTTTAATATCGAAATAAAATTTTTTTTCCAAATTTCTCCTTACCATGGAAAAGTCTGTGTCTGTTTAGATTCAGCCACTGGGAACATATTAACATATTAACACAGCCTCGCTCCTCCAAATGCTCACAGTGCCTTAGCTTTCAACTGCAAGCGAGGAAGGCTGTCCAGCGGCGCAGAAACAGTTGTGGTATATGGGGCTAAATATAGACTCCTGCTTATACAGGAAGACCCTGAGGAACTTAAGATAAAATCTTCCACTGGATGGCCTGGTTCACCTACAACATGGAGTGCGCATGTCCTGGGCAGTCTCATGAAAGGTCTCAATTGACGCCTGTGTTCTAGCCCAGCAGCCTGTGGGATGCAGCTAGGGAAGGACCACAGAGTGACATCCTAAGCAGGGCTGGGCAGGGGTAGTGGGTGAAGGATGGGGTTGTGGGGTAGAGGGTTTGGGGTGGGGACAGGGGGTGGGGTGGGGAGTGGCAGATAAGAATTTGAGTATGAGAAACCACTCCCTTCAGGTCTGTGGAAATACTCCAAAGCCTATGCGGGGAGGACAGCAAGGCTAAATGACAGCTGTCCAGAAGTCCCTACCCAGCAACCCCTGGAGAAAGGAGAAATGAGTCAGGACAGAACCAGTGTCTTAACAATAAGGAGGTTCTTCTGTTAGGGTCTAGCTAGGTGGCTGTGAAGCAGGAAGTCTCCAAGACACTGCCTGATCCCCTACTCTGAGCTCCTGAAGAGTGGCAAGTCTCCCTGGAGCCTGGCATGAGACTGCTCCAGAGAGCAGTGTGGCTCAACACTTTCGAACCTGAGCCTTAACTTGTAGTTATGCCTGTTCTCCTCAGGAAACTGAAGGGGCTGAGGGTGTAGCTCAGTTGGTAGGTTGTTTGCCCAGGATCCATGAAACCCTGGGTTCAATCCCCTATATGAACAAACCAGGGACGGGGGTGTACAACTCTTTTTTTTTTTTTCTTTTATGTTTTTTTTTTTTTTTTTTTTGGTTTTTCGAGACAGGGTTTCTCTGTATAGCCCGAGCTGTCCTGGAACTCACTCTGTAGACCAGGCTGGCCTTGAACTCAGAAATTCGCCTGCCTCTGCCTCCCAAGTGCTGGGATTAAAGGCGTGCGCCACCATCTCCCGGCCGGGGGTGTACAACTCTGACCCCAAACACTCAGGAGGTGAAGACGGAAGAATCAGAGGCTCAGGGGCATCCTTGGCTACATGTAAAGTTAGAAGCTAGCCTTGGATACATGAAACTCTGTGTATACACACACACACATATGATAGCATCTTTGAGGACAAAGTGGAACTGGGAATTGAATCTAGGGCCTCATACAAGCTACAAAAGTATCCTACACTGAGCTGTATACCTAGCCTTAAAGTTGTTTGTTTGTTTGTTTGTATGTTTGCTTGAGACAGGGTTTCTCTGTGTAGCCCTGGCTGTCCTGAAACTCACTCTGTAGACCAGTCTGGCCTCAAATTCACAGAGATCCACCAGCCTCTGCCCCCCAAGTGCTGGGATTAAAGGTGTGCGCCACCACTGCCCAGCGCATTTCTGTGTCATGTCAACAAAGCTAGTTCTAGACAGCCAGGGCTACACAAAAAGAAACCCTGACTCAAAAAGCCCCCTCCCCTTTCCAAAAAAACCTCGAAAACAAAGGGACAACTTCTGAAACTATAAAATGTAAATGTAGGGCTGGTGACAGTGTAACAGTCCTAACAGGTTCCTGTCATTGAAGCCAAGCACTTACCCACAGATACTTCTCAGATGTCTCCTATAGTCCAGGCCTGGGACAATGGCTCATGGACCACCCTTTTGAACTTGCATATACCTATGTATATCAGCATCTCTCTCCTCCTTCTGGATGACTTCTTGTGAGAAGCTAACCTCATGTGGCTCAATATTTTTTGGCGGAGCCCATAAGCAAGAGCCACTTGTTTACCTTATTTGGCATCTGTGATGATGTCATTAAAATTCCTTTTTTCCGCAGCACTGCAGGCTAAGGACCTCTGCGTACCCACTAACCGCATTTAGGATGGTTTTCGGAGCACAGCCCCTGGGCACTGAAGCTGTCTTGCTCTGGGAATATTACACTTTCCCTTGGGCCACTAGAGTCAAGTAAAGGTGAATCCAAGATTAGAAAAAGCCTAGCTCCTTTGTGGGACTCAGAGTGATAACCGCTGAGGTGTCTGGGCACCACAGCTCCCCAGGGGTGGCGCTATCTGGGGACAGAAGCCAGCTTCTCTTCCTTCCTTATTCTGTCTCTCCATCCTGAAGATCTGTTGCCTCAAATTTCTGAAGTTGAAATCATAGGTCCAGGTCTTGCTATACCGGCCTGGAATTAGCTGGGTAGCTCAGGCTGGCCTTCACCCACACTATGTAGCTCAGGCTGGTCTTGGATTTGTGATGACCCCCTTCCTTCTGCCTGCTGGGTGCTGTGATCAGACGCTCGGATCGGCCTGGTGTGGCCTGCGAAAGCCTGAGCTGTTCTTGGCAGAACTCAAAGCACAATCTCTCCAGTGACCACCCACACTCTTATACCGTCTTTTAACTTTTAATCCCCCAAACCTGGACGCTGAACTTCAAAACAACTTCAAATCTGAACATCCACACTTGCACTTAACGAATCTCGTAAGGGCTTTTATTCACTTTACAAAAGAATTCACAACGGGGTTCTTCGCACAGAGAGCCCCACTTGAGCGTTTAAAATAAAATTATGAGATTTTACAATTTAAAAAAATAAAACACCAAAAAAAAGCAAATTTCCAGAAATAACATATCCCACATACAGCAGTAGCCCGAGTACCAACCCAATAATTGAGACTTTCAAATCCCTCCTTGTGAAAGTGGCTTTCTCCTGAGGCCCCCTGGTAAGTCTCTGCCTCTTTTTTCCTCAGCCCCCTTGGTCATACCCTGAAGGGAGTTGCCATGGTGACCGTGGGACTGTGACCTCCAGAGTAGCTGGGGCTCAGAAGAAAGGATTTCCCCAGCGTAGTTGAGAGAAGCGGGAACAGAATGTTAGGTATTCTCCTTTCCCAGTAACAGGCAGATGTTTTTCACTGGGGAGACTGGAAAAAAAGGGCTCAGATGCTTTCTGAATGCCCTGGACGTAACTGGGCTCACCCTGCCACCCATGCACAAAGATGCTAACTAACAACATGGGTTCAGACAATGTGTGCACCAAAGAAAAATCATCCTGGGAAGGCAGGCTGCCGCTGAATGACTCTAATTAATTTATTATGAGAGGCCATGGGAATAAAGGAAGGGTCACTCCATATGTAAATGACTCTGTCTTTAATCCCAGGATCTGAACCCATTTAACCAAGGAAATGAAAGCCATGTCACTTTTGTTTAATTAGCTCAACCAAGGGACAAACAGGCTTGAGCTCCGGCAGGGCCTCACTCCTTCCTCACCTACTTAACACAAAGACCACGGTGAACTCTGTCCCCATCCCTTCCCCTTACCTTATTAATATTTGTAATGATAGATGTCCTACATGCTCACTATAACCAGTCAAAGAATACGGCATGTTTAAATCTTTGTGCATGTGTGTGCAAAGGTGTGCATGTGTCACGTCACGTGTGGAGACATTCTAGGACTGCAGATGTGCAGTACTGTGTCTGATTTTACATAGATTCTGGGATTCCAAATCAAGGGCTTTACACACTCCCCAGCCCAGCACAGGGGCTTTGTTTGGTTGGGTTTTGTTTGGTTGGTACAGAATCTCACTATGTAGCCCTGGCTGGCATGAACTCCCTACATAGACCAAGCTGCCCTCAAACACACAGACACCTTCCTGCTTTGTCACCTGAGTGCTGGCATTAAAGTTTTATGCCACCAGGTCCAGCAAAGGTTTGTTTGTTTGGGTTTTTAATTATTTATTTATTTTGAGAGTACATTGTAGCTGTCCTCAGACACACCAGAAGAAGGCATTGGATCCCATTACAGATGGTTGTGAGCCACCATGTGGTTGCTGGGAATTGAACTCAAGACCTCTAGAAGAGCAGTCAGTGCTCTTAACTGCTGAGCCAATTCTTCTTTATTGTTGGGTGGTGTGTTGTTTTGTTTTGTTTTTAATATCTTTTTAAGTGTGTGTGGTGCGCCCCAGTGTGAATGTGAAAATCAAGGACAATTTGCAGGAGCTTAGTTTCTCTTCCAGCAATATGGGCTTTAGGGTCTAAACACAGGCTGTCAGTCTCAGCAGCAAGCACCCCCACCCACTCAGCTATCTCACCAACTCCCAAGAAGGGCTTTTCAAGTTTATATTTTCCATTGCATCAAGCCAAGTCTACCGCCTTCTAGAATGTTGTTGTGTTATGTTATACATAGTATATTATGTTAAAATAGGATCATACTCTAAAGCAAGGCATGGTGGCACACACCAGAGGCAGATGGATCTCTGAGTTCGAGGCCAGCCTGGTCTGCAGTGCAAGTTCTAGGACAACCAGAGCTACCCAGAGAAACTTTGTCTAAGAAAGGAAGAAAGAAAGAAAGAAAGAAAGAAAGAAAGAAAGAGAGAGAGAGAGAGAGAGGGAAAGAAAGAGAAAAAAGGAAGGAAGGAAGGAAGGAAGGAAGGAAGGAAGGAAGGAAGAGAGAAAGAGAATCATATACTACTCCGTAGCTGAAGCTGAAGACAGCAATCCCTCTGCCTCAGGCTGCCTTCTTGGTCTTTCTTTGAGATCACTTACAGTATACAGCCACCCCTGTATAGGTCTGCCCCTCCTTCTCAAATGCTGCAGCACTCTGCCTTTGTCTCTTGCCTTTTGCTTTTGCTACATGACATCATGCCACAGTGTTGTGGGGATGCTACCAGGTCAGCACCACCCCGACTTCAATGCCTCCATAGCTGCCTATGGTGTGTGCACACATACTGTAGTTCACCCAACAGCCTCTTTTCTTTTCTGTTAGTGCACCCTTGTGACAGTTTTCTGGCAGGGTCTAAGGACATTTGTGATTCCCTCACGACAGCACACTTCAGCAATGTCACAGACTGCATGCCTAGCTGAATGGCTTCCAAGAAATTCTGGTGCCAAAGGATCCCTTCAGAGTTGGTGGTTTCAGTGGTCATTTTAACCGAGATGCTAACATTCCCCCTTTTAATAAACAATGCAGCCTGTCTTGACACAGGGAAGAGCTCAGCAAGAAACAGTGTTATATGTGTGTATTCACACGTATGATAACTGCATAGTGAGGTCAGTTATTCCTATAGGATACATTAGCAAATGTCATGTTTTGGGGACAAAGATGTGGTTACAAGGTCTAGAGTCATGGCTCAGTGGCTAAGGAGGTACTTGGTGTACCTGAAGAGGACCCAGGTTTGGTTTCCAGCATCCATGTTGGATGGCTCACAGTCATCTGCCACTCCAGCTCCAGGGGACCTGCCTCCACAGGCACTGGCACACGAGCACACACACGTAATTTTAAGAATAAACATATTCTGCTTTTTAAAGAGTGTTGATTTAATGCTAGTTGTCACCTTGAGACTGCTTCCCTAGGCGTATTAGCATTCCACGTCTGCATCAGCAGTGTGTAAGAGTCCTGTTTACTCGCTTGCTGCTCAACACTGGGTGTTATCTGTCTGCTCTATTTTTTTCCCTATCTGATGAGTGAGAATAGTGTTAATTGTTGTTTTGTTTTCTGTTTCCCTGGTTGTGTGTCTTTCACGTGCTTATTGGCCACTTGTATTCACTCATCTGTGTAATGTTTTTTCATGTCTCTGTCTGTTTCTTAAAAGCTTTCTCTTTGCAGTTTATATATTAGGGACACGCTGCCTTGTCTGTCAGACAGATTGTTGTTTGTCCTCTGTCTTAGTGAGGCTTGCTCATTTTTGTCCCTTCCCTGTCAGCGTGACTGGTGGATGTCAGTTTTGACTATTCTTTTTTTCCAATTGAATGGGCAAAGATGTCCAACTGGGAAAGGCAGGTGGTCACTGAGGAGCAAGGCAGAGGCTCAAATGACAAGGGCACTGGGTGTATGCTGGGGGACAGACAGTGAAGATCAGCGTGGGCAGCGGTTAGCACCTCTGATACCTCCCTCTCCTTCAGATACGTTTCTAACCCAAGATCTAATCCCTTAATTCATTTTTAAGCATGCAATACATTTCCATAATATTTTATTTTGTTTTAAGGAGATGTGCATGTCTGTATATGGGTGCAGGTGCCCACAAAGGCCAGAAGAGGGGGCTATCTCCCTTGAAGATGGAGTTGCAAGCAGTGTTCCCTGCTTGATATGGATGCTAGAAACCCAACTTGGGTCCTCTTCAAGAGAAGAGTAGTACCCTTTCTTAACTGCTGGGGCATCGCTTCAGCCCCCATATAGCACATTTTTATCTTTATTTTTATTTATTTATTTATTTATTTATTTATTTATTTACTTTTGGTTTTTTGAGACTTGGTTTCTCTGTGAAACAGCCCTGGCTGTCCTGGAACTTACTCTGTAGATCAGGTTGGCCTCAAACTCACAGAGATCTGTCTGCCTCTGCCTCCTGAGTGCTAGGAATAAAAGTGTACTCCACCACTGCCCGGCTTTTTATTTTTACAGCACATTTTTATTGGTGTAAATTTTTGTACTACTACAATAGACACTGTAGGGGTGACAGGATTATAGCCCACAGTACCTGACCTCACAGTGATTGCAAACTGACTATGGCATAAGAAGACACAGTGGCACATGACAACAACTGCACTTAAATAGAATCCCGTGCTCTGGATGCCCAGGGTTGGACATGTAAAGTCCAGGGGACGGTCACTGATGATGTGACTATCTGGATCTTGGAATTTGGATAGAAAGTGAGAAAAAAAGAGAAAAAAAAGCAACTTAGGGACAGCAGAGGGGTTGGGAAAGAGCACAGTGGGAACAGCCGATAAAATGTCCAGAGCAGAGGCTTTATGCTGGAATAAGCAGCTGGCTTCTAACACAAAACTTCCCAGTCCTGTACAGATGTGCAGTCTGCTTCCCAGATGCAGCCTGTGGCCTACGGCCCTCTGTTACACACTCTAAAAACAATGTTATATATCTTTCTCACTGAACTATGAACCTCTGGGTTGGGAGTATGCTTGGAAGAATGATGTATCTTCAGCCCCCTCCAACCCTGGTTGTGTCCCCACGAATCCGAGGTATCACAAGGCAAACAGAAATTGGGTTTGCAAACGGAATAATGGCTGCCCATCCACTGACCTTAAAACAGGCAGATTGGATTTCCTGAGCCCAGTGTCAACAGCACAAGTGTCCTGAAATGGTGAGCGGGAGAGTCAGAGGAGAATGTACCTACCGAAGAAACCCAAATGGTGTATATGAGGAAAATCTGGCTTGCCCTTACAGGATTTGAAAGTGGAGAGTAAGGCCACAAGCCAAGGGATGCTAGAAACTCGAAAGGGCAAGGAAACTGACTGTCCCTTAGAACGTCTAGAAGAAACACGAGCCTGTCAATATCCTGATTTTAGCCCAGTGAGAAAGAACCTTTCTCACCTCTAACTTACGAAACCATTAAGATAATACATGTTTGTTGTTCAAGTATTGAAGTTGGAAGTAATTTGTTTTTGTGGTCCTTGGGGGTAGGAATCCAGGTTGTCCTGAGCAAGTGGTAGGCAAGCGCTCTACCTCTGAGCTACCTCCCCAGCTTTGAAGGCAAGACTCTTGTTTACAGGAGCAGTTGGACAGTAACTTTGGAAGACTTCAGTGTGTATAGATCTCAGATGTATCCACAGCCGAGTGAAACCTGATTCTAGTTATTGAAGTGCTCGACCCATGCTTACTTAATGGAATTATGTCGTCTCCTCGACAGCCCTGCCAACAAACAAAAAAGAAAGTCTAGCATCAGCCAGTACTTGCAGCCTGGCGGGGGCGGCCGGGTGCGGCAAGCTCCTTTGTTCTTCACAGCCTCTGTTCTTGCTATATAAATAAAGCCAGAGGGCAAGCCTTCCTTCTGTGCTCCAAGCAATTTGCTTATGCAAGTGGGATTCCCGGGTCAAGGATGATGCGAGGTGTTTTTATGGTTCTTCACCTACTTAGCCAGCTTACATTTTCAGAGTCTGAGCCCATGAGCTCATGTGATTCAAGCAAACTCAGTGTCTCACCTTCTGAGCAACCAGGCCTCTGGGGGTTAGGGGGTAGATCAGAGAGTCCCATGCACAGCCCCTCCCTGTGCCCTGAACTTGTTCCTGATCCATATAAACTCTAAAGTTCTAAGCCCTCAGACTGGAGGGAGGCATCTCTCAAGGAGCAGAGGTCCTGGACACCGTGCTGGTGGGGCAGGATGGACTTCATGGTCACAAGGAAGATTCCTTAGGGACAATACTGTTGCAAGAGGGAGTGACCTGGCACACCCCTAGTTAATTTTATCAGTGACTGCATTGAAAGCTTTTTTTTTTTTTTTTTTTTTTTTTTTAAGAATTGCAAGAGATGGTCCTGCCTGTGCTGAGGAAGCTGGTGATTTTCCAGTGCTCCTACATAGTTAGCCTGGGAATTGCTGTGACTGACCCAGAGGGAGAAGCTGGTTTATTTAAAGATCTGACTTTCTTTTTTTTCTTTTCCTTTGCAGTCTTAGCTTTCTGTTTTGTTTGTTTCTCTCTGTTTTAGTTGGAGTTTGGGTTTCTTGTTTGTTTTGGGCTTTTGTTTTTAATGAGTCCCTTGTTGACTGGGCTAATAAGAACATTCCAGAAGTGAGGATAAGATGGCTAATTTTTTTTCCACCTGCTTCTAATCTACAGAGAACAAACCAACCTAAGGCTTCACCCTCCCTGAGGACTTCTCAGTTTCAGGGAAAATGTAAAACCCATGTGACAACTTGACTCCCCTGTTTATCTCTCAGGAACCTCACTGTGTGGGTGTTGGGGGCACTGCTCAAGAATGGGCAGGTGGGTCTGTGGGAGTGGAGATTACAGGCTTTTGAAAGGTCTGAGAGCAAAGGCTTCAGGGCGACTGGCCATCATTGTGCCCGGCTCTATCATGAATGACATCTAAGGACCTGCCCCTGGCCTTTTACTTCCTTCCTTCCTTCCTTCCTTCCTTCCTTCCTTCCTTCCTTCCTTCCTTCCTTTCTTCCATTTCTACTCCGCCTCAGCTTGACATAAACCTATAAAATAGGGACTGATGAAACTGAGTGCTATGGACAGAAGAACATCCCTGAACAGTCTGGGACTTCACCGGGCTCTGCTGGCAGCGAGCATCTGGTCAGAAGAATGGAAAGAGTTTCTGGAATTTAGAAACCTTTACCAGTTTTTGGTACTAACCTCAGACTTCCCTTGTGACTTGGAACCTTTGGTACTAGGGGTTCAAATTTTCCCTCTGGGAAATGCCCAAACAATCCCATTCCCCGGGGAGTGAGCATGGGGTTCTGTCAAAGGAAGACAGAACAACCAATGTTATAAACTACCCCTGAAGTGGCTACCAAACAGAGCGGAGCAAGAACCAGCCAGAGCCGGGACAGCTCCCTTTCCCTGCCTCACACACACTCTGACAGAGCTCCGCAGGCCTCCTGCCTCCCTGTAAGGCTCAGGCGACTTCACAGCCCATGAATTTCCTTTGGCACTTTGAGACTTCCCCCAACCCCCACCCCAGAGGATTCATGAGACCACAGCAGGAAATGAAGAACATATTTTTAAATCAGAGGGGAAGCGATGTCTTTGTGTCAGATAAGTGGCCTGGATCCAGGGCTGAGAGACTGTGGTGCATCTTTCCTCGCAGACAGCAGGTGCTCTTCGAGATGTGGTTGTGGCAACAAAATAAATGATGGATAATTGCTTTTGTGACAACTTGCCAATTAAATTAGACTCAGCAGAATAACATAATGACAATTTGTTATGCTCCGGTGGGCACTAACATACCAATCATAATTAAATGCTATGACTGAAATAGAATACGGCTCAACGCAGGAATATATAACCCCAATTCCCTCTCCGTGAAACATTATAGGTTGAGGCTTGATTTTAATTTCGGGAAGATAATGGCATTAGTGCATATCTGAGGGGGTTTGTGGAGAGGCCTGTGGTGAGAGGAGATGGGCCTGAGCGGAGGCTGGCCCAGGGGAACGCCCTGGGGCTGATCTGCAAGGTGGTGAGGAAGGGCTGAGGAGTCTGGGTGAAAACAGCTTTTCCTGGCTGTGTCTGGTCTTGCCTACAGGGCTTGGGAAGCCCAGGAGAAAGCTATTGCCAACAGCCTCCGAAGTAACTGAGCCTACACTGTAGAGTTCCAAAGCCCTCAATCTAGAATGTTCTATGGATGTTCTCACACTCTACTCTTTTTAAAAAAAAAAAAAGAAAGAAAGAAAGAAAGAAAGAAAGAAAGAAAGAAAGAAAGAAA
>NW_021604658.1:4840060-4857894 GCF_004785775.1 Grammomys surdaster | reverse complement strand
AAAGAAAGAAAGAAAGAAAGAAAGAAAGAAAGAAAGAAAGAAAGAAAGAAAAGAGGAGCTTAAAGTCTCTCCACCTCCACCAAGCTCGGGTAGCAAGTAAGGAAGTGGGTGGGAAAAATGAAAGATCTGGAGGGAGGGAGAGGAGCGAAGATGTCAGGCTGCTGTTCAAGTGAACTCACAGCAGCACAAGATCAAACCAGTCGCATCCCAGCCTGGATCTAGGAGGGGCTCACAAGGCCACACCTGACGCAGAGGACCTCTGGGTCATTAACTACTGTTGGGCCAGGGAAAATCATTTGTCTTTAAGAGTGCCCCATACCTATGCAAACATGGCCAGCACGACTGACAGTTACACCAGCACGGATCCTGCATCCAAGGCTCAGGGGACATCTCAGAAGAGGGGTCAAAAAGGAGGTAAGAGCTAGAGACCCAGGACGTCTGCTGTGAGATCGTGCCTTCTAGCTATGTCAGAAAAGCTACGTCCCTGAAATCGCAACAACATGGCTGCCTAAGCATAGTCTGAAGGATTCCAACAACAGTTGTCACCCCTGTGTAGATGGGGGAAGTCTCACAGGGCCACACCCCTAGGGTGAAGAGCTACAAGCAATTAACAACTGCAAGAAAGGGAGAACCAGTCTTCCCCAGGGATGAGCCCTGGGATCAATTATCTAATGCCCAGCGATCAGCTCTGGGAACACATACATGCAGACAGCACTGTATGGACCCAGTGGGTTATAGCTATGAGCTTATTCATTTATATATAACACCAGTGGCTAAAGAAGAGGAGGCCATGAACTTGGGGAGGTTGGTCAGACATGGGAAGGTAGGAGGGAGAAGAATGGAGGGAGAAATGATGTAATCATAATTAAGATTATAAAATTGCACAAGGGAGGAGACTGGAGAGCTGGCTCAGGGGTTAGGAGAGGTTGGTGCTCTAGCAGAGAGAAGCCAGGTTCTGTTTGTAGCACCTACATGGCAGCTCATGGCCATCTGTTATCCAGTCCCAGGGGATCTAATGTCTTTCTCCTGGCCTCCCAGGATACCAGGTACACGTGTGCTGTTCATATATACTTGTAGGTAAAACACTCACACACGTCTTTACACACACACACACACACAAACATGTATATGTTTTGGTGTTCAGTTTTTCAAGACAGAATTTCTCTACGAAGCCCTGGCTGCCCTGGAACTCACTTCTGGAGACCAGGCTGGCCTTGAACTCAAAGATTCACCTGCCTCTGCTTCCTGAGTGCAAGGATTAAAGGCACGTGCTGCCACTGCCCAGTTCCACTTCTTCTGTGACTTACACTTCAGGTACTCAATCACTTGTGGTTTTCTCTTCTACTAGATCCCAGCAGCTCTTTGCACACGATAGCTGTTCACCTTTTTATTTGAACTTTGTACTGACTTTTTTTGAGTTCCACACTCATGCACCCCAATCCTACTCACCTCCCCACCCCTCTCTACCCGCCACCCTTGCAACCTCCCCACAGAGAAAATAAACAACAAAACAAAGCAAAACATAAAAAAAATCTCATGGTAGAAGCTGCCTTGTGTCACAGTGTGTCCCACAGTGTCTCCTTTTGTCCACACATCTTTACTTGCAAATGTTCATTGCACTGAGTCATTGGTCTGGTTCGAGGCCTCTGGCTTCTGTTACTCCGTCAATACTGGGATTCTCCTCAGGACTCCTCTCAGATATCCTGTTGTTGCCCTGTGACACGAAGATCCTGCAGCTTTGGATCTTCAGGACTGGCCTCTTCACAACCTCCAGCAGTTCACAGATAGGGTAGTGGTTGGGGTGGGACAACTCAGAGCCCTGGATCTGGGCTGGGCAGTAGTTGAGTTGCTCAGACTGCCATCTCTCCATCATCCACATCGTCAGGGCGAGCTCCCTAGCACTGCCCCAGCTAGCTCACCCAATGCCAGCAGGGCCAGCTCTCCTGCTTTCATACCCTCGGGAACCAGCTCCCCTGCACCCAGGCCACCAGAGTCAGCTCTACCGTGCTGCACAGTTAAGCTGCAGGGCAGGGAGCCTGCTCTCCCAAGTGTTGCAGCAGGTGAGGGGTGGGGCCAGCTCTCCAGAATACCACAGCCAGTGAGCGGCTGGACCAGCTCTGCACAGCCCTTGGACATCAACATGGTCTCAGGCCTCAACCCAGACTAAGGATATCCATATGGTCTTTAGTGGTAACATGAGCCACAGGCATCGACAGAGCTCTGCTTCTGCATGGCTGTGGACCCAGACATGGCTTCATGGACTAGGACTTCACCATGGCCTCAGGTGGAAGGGGTGGGTACTCACATCAGGCGTTCCACTTCTCTCTCTCCCATCTCTTTACCACATCCTCGCACACTGTAGTGGCTCCCACTACAGGCAGGCCGCTGATAGGCTCTGGGTGTCTTCCCCTGCCAGCACCGCATGTTATCCACTTTTTTGTGTGTGTGTGATTTTATTTTATGCATTTGGGTGTTTGTCTTCATGGATGGCTGTGCACCATGTGCATGCAGTACCCATGACAGCCAGAAGAGGGCATCAGAACCCCTGAAACCTGAGTTAATGGACAATTGTGGACAGCCATGTGTGTGCTGAGATTCGAAAGCCTGTCTGCGTTCTTAACCAGTGAGCAGCCAGTGTTCTTAACCACTAAGCTTTCTCTCTAACTCTGAGTCTTCACTACAAAAGTACTAGAAACCTTTCTGAGCTTGACATGAGACCGAGAAGACAGTAGACTGACAGTTCTGGAGAGCAGGTTATATAAATAACAAGGGAACAACAATGACAACTCTGTAGTGTGGAAAATACCAACAAACCACCGCTAGTACTTTTGTAGTCATAACTTTATTTTAGGATTTTCATTAAATTATTTTATTTATTTACATTCCAAGTGTGTAATTTTATTTTTATATCCTTAATCCACTTATAATTGGTTGAATTATGGCACTAGCTAGAAAACCAAGCTTAAACCTTCCCTGAAATTCCCAGCTGAGTTTCAGCACTACTTATCCAATAACCAACCCATCCTTACCTCACTAATGTGCAACATTATTCTGTCATATACTTAACATCCATCCGCCCAGGGCTGTTCTTCCAGACTCTTTCCTGTACTCCCTTCTCCTGTCTACTTCTATACCTGAGTCATGATGTTCGGTGACTGTTATTATACGCTTCTTGCTTTGTTTTTGAGACAGTGTCTCTTGATGTAACCCTGACCAGCCCAGTACTAGCTATGTAATCCAAGCAGGTCTTAGATTTGCAGTGACTCTGCTGCCTGAATGCTGACATCATAGGTGTCCAGCATTGGCTGTAAGACACACAATAGATAACAGATAATATCACATCTTTATATTTTATTTTTTTTTACTGGGAGTTCTCATACATTTACCTTCTAAATCAATTTCATTATGAGGTTGTGTAATTAAAGACAAAAATTAGAAAAACTTAAACCTTGAAATTATAAAACTTGGGACTGCAATCCTAAGACTTGGGACTCTAGGCCAGGAAGATTGTGAGTTTGAGGCTAGCTTAGGCTACATAGCAAGACTCCGAGATAGATAGATTTAGATAGATGGATGGATGGATAGATAGATAGATAGATAGATAGATAGATAGATAGATAGACAGGGACTAGGTGTGGTGGCACAAAGCCTCATTCTTCCATATGTGGAAGTATATGCCTCTGTGATTTCAAAGTCAGCTCAGGCTACGTAGTGAGACCTTGTCACAAGATCAATAAGTAATAAAGACTGAGGATGGGGAATATAGCTCAGAGGTAGGCTCTTGCCTAACAAGTCATGTTTTTGATAAAATGAAAAATAAAATTTGTATTGGGATGGTTAGGAGTACCTGAATCATAAGCATTATTTCTGAATGGATGGATTGTGACTGGGTGAACTGGGCATGATAGGGATCACCCCTAATCTCAGCACTCCAGAGGCAGATAGCAGGCAGATCTCTGTGAGTCTGAGGCCAGCCTGGTCTACATAGATTGATTAAAGCTAGACAGGTATGTACACTGAGACCCCATCTCAAAAAAAAAAAAAGATTTGGCAAAAGGGGAAAGGATGGTTTTTCTGGATGCTGTCATCCCAATACAGGACCACACTTGGGTCAGGACGATACTCAGGGAACAGCTATAGGGGAGATGCCAGCCCTGTACCCCAGTTCATCCTCCTCAGCCTGCTGGCTACTCAACTTCCAATTTGAATTCTTGTTTGGGTCTAGCTCTGATTACTAGTGGCCATGAGCTGTTTCTCTGGTCTCCCAAGTGCCTTCTGTTCTCCCAAGATAGCATATATGGTCTTCATTTTGTAAACTATTCATCTTTACAGTGGTGCCTGCCACTTCCAGACTAGCCCCTCATCCCTGATGTCCAGGGGGGCCAGAGTATTGTATCTTTGGTGCTGTAAAAATGCAGTTTCTATAGCTCAGATGCCTTCCTTCAGCTTAATTTCCATATCATAAAACCTATCAGGAAACGACCACTGGGCCAGGCAGTGGTGGCACATGCCTTTAATCCCAGCTCTTGGGAGGCAGAGGCAGGCTGATTTCTGAGTCCGAGGCCAGCCTGGTCTACAGAGTGAGTTCCAGGACAGCAAGGACTACACAGAGAAACCCTGTCTCGAAAACACCAAAAAAAAAAAAAAAAATCAAAACCAAAAAAAAAAAAAAAAAAAAAGGAAATGACCACAGTTCAGGCTATCTTAGTGTAAGTAAGTGGCAGCTTGAGGGAAATGCTTGACATTTTAGCAGCAGTAACCAATCAACAAACACACAACACAACAACACAGCACAAATACCCTCTTTAGTGTCACTTGGGCCTGCAGATGTTTGTTAGGTGACCACAGCAGGACAGATGTGGTCACCTAACAAACATCTGTCTTCCCCCTTGCTGCCTTGACCGTGTCAGGCTTGGACCAGCTTTAGCCAGAGCTGTTGCTGCTTTTGCACACCTGAGCAGCTGCAATAGCTCCCACCCCTCCCTGCGCTCCCTGAGCACCCGAAGTCCTTCAGAGGAAACTGTTTGTTAACCCACCCCATCGAGCCAATAGCAGTTGCCTCTCTGTTCTAAGAGTCCGATGGCACCTCAGCTAATGCTGACCCCCTCTGCACAGGAGTGAAGCCTCTTAAGGTCTGGCCTTGCATTTAGGATCTTCCTGCCTTGGCTTCCCAAGTGCTAGAATGACAGATGTGAGCCACCACATCCAGCTTAGCACGGTGCTTCTTGGCCGGTGATGGGAACTGAGGGTCTTGGGCTTGAGAACTTGTGATAGTTCCTTAGGGTCCAGTTTCTTTGGGAAAATGACTTTCTCTTTCTCTCTCTCTCTTTATTTATGTGTACATGGATGTCAGAGGAGAACTCACAGGAGCTGGCTCTCTCCACAATGTCATCAAGCCTGAAGGTAAGCTACCTTATCAGCCTAGAGCTCAGCTTCTTAAACTAAGTGTGTGTGTGTGTGTGTGTGTGCCTGTGTGTCTGTGTGTGTGTGCCTGTGTGTCTCTGTGTGTGTGTTGCAGGAAGTTTGGCAACAGTGAAGTCTTACCTGTATTCCCCTCACACTTACCTTGATCTCGTTTCTATTGCTTCTGTGCCAGAAGGCCACCAAGTCTCCTACTCTTTCCCTGAGAATGAAATTATATTTCAATTCCAAATTTTAAAAGATACTTTAAAATAAATAAAAGTGTGATCTTGGTAGATCTTGGCAGTTCTATTGGCGCCATAGACTATATGTTTTGGTATTCCACTGTAATCCACTTGCAAGAAGACAGTCAACTTTGCATGGGCTCAGAATAGGAAAGCACGCCACAGCAGGTTGGGGCTGTAACACAGCCAGCCTTGCCTCAGACAGTAGGACTGTCTGACAATATGACTCCGGAGGTCCCATGGAACTAGAGCTGTCTATGAAAAGGGTTCCATGTGGAGCTGTCAGTGAGCCCAATACAAGGATATCACAGATGCCTAGGGCTCTAAACCAAAGCATGCCATCTGCAGGAAGAACCATATACCAGCTGAGAAGCCACTACCAGAATGCAACTGGGCACCAGCAGAAATGAAGCTTCTGAGTGAGTCATGACAGATGGCTAGCTGGGCTGCCATCATGGGCTAAGCTCTGCCTGACCCCACTGGGGGCAGCCAAGTCCAGCCAAAACGGCCTGACAGATGGGCAGAAGGCAGTCGGGGTCAGCACAAGGAGACTACATGACTCGTGGCCCTGACTCCCACATCACACAGTGGTGGTACCCCTGGCTTTCCTCCTTCATTTCACACTCGTGTAACAGGAGGGGGCCTTCTGGGAAGTTGATGGAGGAGGAAAGAGGCCAAGCTAAGCACATAGACAAGCCATCATGTGTGAGCCAAGACCACTGACATTTTACTGAAGACAGACGAGAACACTCCTGGCTCCCAGATGGCTCAACTGGACCATTTCTTGTGTCCCTATTCCCAGTGTTAATGAACAACATCAAAGACTTGAGAACTAGTACCAAACATCCATATAGTCAGGAATGAGAAGGTGGGCGATCCTTCCTGACAAGCCGCTCAGGCCAGCAGAGATGCTAGCTGGGACAAGATGAACCTAGCACAGGCTATAGAGAAAGAATACCAGTGGAGCCTTGGTGTCAAATAAATCATCTGAGGCTGTGGTTCTTCCACTAATCCAGGAAACAAAACCAATTACCCTTAGAGGTACCATCAAAGATGATACACACTCACTCTGAGAAGAGGAAAGTCTGGGCCCCAGGAAGGGAGTGCTGTCATGAATAGTGTCCGTCTGTCCTCTCTTCAAGGCATTCCACCTAGACCTCCACTGCTAGGAATATGGGCTGCTCATGGCTCAGAGCTTCATCCCTCACTGCAAACTGCCTTGCCTAAATCATGTCTCTTCTTATGGGATGGAACAGCTGGTTAATAGCTGGCTGATGGGTCTGGGCGGGAGGGAGGCAAAAGTCCAGCGCTCTTACCTTAGGCAACTCAAAAGGACCATCCTAGCCCCAGATCTCCCTGGTGGGGTCAGTTGAAGCCGTAGCACACTGTAGGCAGCATCTTCTCCACAGGTCCCACCTTTCTGACCCCGTTTCCATGTGTATCTCTTGCTAACACTTCTACCTCATATCCTGTCCATAGCTTTCCAGCTCGGAGCCCGTTTCCAAGGAACTCAACTTCAGACATCTCCCAAGCTTAGGTCAATGTATTCAAAAACCCAAAGAATGCTGACTCAGTCAAGGGACCCCTGCAGTTGCCCATCCATCTGTCAAATGTTATTCCTAGCCTGCTTCCTTCTATCCCTGCAGATCCCAGCATCAGGAAGAGGCAGCCTATCCCACACTTCATTGGTAGTGATATTCATGTGCCCTTCTTCCTCCCTCAAAACCACACGACTGGGGAGAACTTTAGACAATTATAAGAAAGCCTTTGTAAACAAGGGCATCCAAGGGACCTCTTTGAGGGAGTGTATCCAAGCTTGTCCTTCCAAAGTGAAGGGGAAGGCCTACTAGCATTCATGAAGTCCACAGGGGCTTCAGTGATGTGCAAGAGTATTTTTAGCAAATGACAGAAAAATGGAGAAAACAGGTTGATTGATTGACAGACAACCCAATTTTTTAATCTGGACATCTTTAATAAATGTTACGATGCAGGATTATCCATCTTATCACACCCGGATTTCTATCCTTCACAAGGAGATAGCCTTGACTTTGGGGGCCAGGATAAGCGGCTTCTTAATCAGAAACCTCACTGTAAATGCCACAGTGTGCATCGCCAGTAAGTCCCCTCCCAGCCAAGTCTCTTAATTATTACAGTTTGTTGAGTGGGGGCATGGTGGTGGGGGTGTGCACACGCACGTGGGGGCTCACGTGCCATGGCACACACGTGGAAGTCAATGGACGACTTGGGGGAGTCCGTTCAGTCCTTCCACCACGTAGGTCTGCAGGATCAAATCTAAGTTGCCAAACTTGACAGCAAGCGCCTTTGCCTACTAAGCCATCTTTCTGACCAACTATAAACAGGAAATGTCACTTTGCCTAATCCTAAATTTGAAAACAAGCAAAATGCAAGTGCCAGTTTCACCCGGATGCAGTCATACTGTCCAAGAGGCTACAGTCACAATGACATGTCTCATGTGTTGACAGAAGGGTAAGGTCTTAATCTTTTGAAAATATTTTTATTTTTCTGGTATCAGTATTTTTGCCTGCATGTATGCCCATGAACCACTTGTGTGCCTGTTGCCTGCCAAGACTAGAAAGAGGGTGTCAAAGCCCCTGGAACTGGAGTCCCAGATGGTTGTGAGCTGCCATGTAGGTACTGAAAACTGAACCCCGGTCCATTGAGTTGTCTCTACAGCCCTTCTTCTCTAAAGATAAACAAACAAATAAGAACTCTGTGTGCATGAATGTGTGCACTCATGTATCTGAGTGTGTGCATACATGTGCCTCTGCAAGTATGTGGAGGGCAAAGGACAGCCTTGGTAGAAGTTGCCACCTTATCTCAGACATAGTCCCTTGTTGTTTGTTCTTGCATGTGCCAGGCTAGCTGATTCTAGAACTTCCAGGAATCTGCCTTTCTTCATCTCCTATCTCATCATGAGAGAACTTGGATTACCAGCTTTATGAGAGTTCTAGGGGTCTGTGATTAAAATCCTCATGCTGCTTCAAACAAACAAACAAACAAACAAACAAACAAACAAAGTGTTTCATGTGTGCCATGAACTCCTGATCTTCCTACCTCCACCTCCTAATTGCCAGGATTACAGCTATGTGCTACGACGCCCATGCACGGATAGGAAACAGTGCCAGGATTTTCCGGATGCTGAGAAAGCACTCTATCACTGAGGTGGATCCAAAATGCTAAGCTGTTTGTTTGTTTGTTTGTTTGTTTGTTTGTTTTTTTCAAGACAGGGTTTCTCTGTATAGCCCTGGCTGTCCTGGAACTCTCTATGTAGACCAGGCTGGCCTCAAATTCACAGAGATCTGCCTGCCTCTGCCTCTCCAGTGCTGGGGTTAAAGGTATGTACCACCATGCCCAGCTAATGCTAGGTTCTTAATACCTGGGCTCTCTTGGTTCTTACAGCCCCTCAAAGCAGGGTGATGTGGTCCATGCCTGTAACCCCAGCACTCGTAGGAGTGAGAAAGGAGGGTCGATATGAATTTAAGGTCAGCATGGGCTGTAGCCTGTAGTGAATTTCAGAATAGCCCTGGCCATAGTGCAGTACCCTTTCTAAAAAATAAAAAATAAAAATAAACAACAAGCTATGTATAGCAGACCAGGCCTATAATCTTAGTACCTGGGAGATAGACCAGATTCTCATGAGTTCAAGGTCAACCTGAGCTACATGAGACCTCATCTCAAAAATAAGTAAATAGGGGCTGGAGAGATGGATCAGCAGGTAAAAACACTTTCTGCCGGTCCAGAAAATGGGAATTTGCCTATAACTACAGCTCCAGGGGATACAACGCCCTTTTCTGGTCCGTGGGCACCCACATGAACATACACATAAATAAATCATAAAGCAACTATTTAAATAAATAATAACTTAGCTTTAAAATAGTTCTAAAATAGTTCATAAATAATAGCATAGTTCTTAATTATGACATCAAACAGTAACAGCCCCCGAGCTAAAATTGAGAGCCCTTAGTAGGTCCTCAGCAAGCAGTACCTACAGTTTGACCACCGTGGCTGAGAAGAAAGTAAAGGTCTCAGGCTGTCCTTACTCTTATTTCTCTCTTGGAAAGCTGATGGTGTCTTTAATCCCAGCACTCTGGGATTAAAAGGAGCTCTGTGAATCCAAGGCCAGCCTCGTCTACATAGTGAGAGACTGTTTCTAAAAAGCATCACCTTTCCAATGATTTTTTTTTTTTGTTGTTGTTGTTGTTGAGACAGGTTCTCATTTAGCCTAACCTGTCCTCAAAACTCTCCACATAGCCAAGGATAACCCGAACTGCTGGTCCTCCTGTTTCTACCTCCTGAGTGCAGAAGTGTGCTCCCGGTTTATACCATGCCGGGAATAGAACCCAGGGCTTGGAACATGTCCGACAAGCACTCTGCCAACCGAGCTACATCCTCAGCCCTGAAAACCATGCTTGCTGAGCTCTGTGGGTCACAGCACTGCTGCTCCAGAGTCCTTGGAGAGAGCAGAGCCTCGGATGGGGAGGAGGTGGCTGAGAATCACCTGCAGTACTCACACTCCGGCACTGGGGGCAGCACTATGGCTTTAGCCGTAAGGCCAGCTCTGGGCGGATTTTGTTATCTCATAACTGAGGATAATGGTAGGTTTCTGCCTGTCTCCCAGTGTGGTGTCAATTAAATTAGATTCAACAGTATCTGGAAAGCTTTCAGCATAATATTAGGTACCTGTGAACTGTCCCATGACAGTATCAGAAGACACCAACGCCCTCAGATATGTGCTCACAGGTGGAGCTGGCTACTTGAGATTCACTGCCTCGGGTAGGCTTGATCTGGATGCTCTACTCAACTCCGATGGTCATTACTTTGAAGGGCTGGAATGTGGGCCTCCTGGATTTTATCTCCCATAACCCATTCTGTGGCCTACAAATAGAAAGGACAGTAATTCAGATATGGCAAGGACCCAAAGTCAACACCACCACCATCCCCCGCCCCCACTAAATCCCCCTACCTCTAACTGAAAGCACCCCTGCAGCCAAACGGCGAGTTGTGCTGTTGTGATAAAGCAGAAGGCTGTTTGAAAAAATAATCAGAAGTTCTCTCAGGAAGCCCAATTATATTTTTACATCAAGAATCAAAATGCTGGCGCGGTAGACTTCAGCCTATCATTCACCAACCTTTTATCCTGTAATTAAGCCAGCTCTGCTGCTGAGTTAATTCTTCCCTGAGTGACACCACCCTTCGAGCCAGCCCGTATGTCGGGAGAAGACTTCAGTCTGATGATCTATTACACCGATACATCACCGCGGCGAGCTGCCTCCTTAATGATTTATCCATAACACACCGTCAGAGTGAGGCACACTCATAATATATTGCTCAATAAGTCTGTGGTGGCCAAGGAAGGAAGTGACGGGCAGCGGCTCACTCCGTGTCCTGGCATGGCTGGTGTCAGTGTGGGCCCACACTGGGCTCTCCCTCCCTAAGCCAATGTTTATATAGGCAGGAAGTGTTTCTTGCCCATGGACCTTTAAAACTTGAAAAACCACAAGCCAGGAGGATAGGAAGGCCCCTCCTCTTTAGTAGAGTTAACCTAAACCTGTCGTGTCTAAACACTGACACTCTAAGTTCTTACTATGCAGGAAGTCAAGGCCACTGTATGCTCTGCCCCTAAGCCCTGAGTGTCATCAACTCTGTAGTCCATGCCAAGGGTTCCCTACCACCACCCTGCACTGTGAAAACTACAGCCTGGGCCACCCAACAGGAATGTCCTTAGTTACAATCGCATGGGGCCAGGAGGGATGGCTTAGTGAGGAAACTGCCGGTGATGCAACATGAGGTTCTGAGTTTGATCATCCACACAACGATATGACAAGCTGGGCATGGTGGCTCATGCTTATCATCCATCGCCAGGGAGGGAGACAGGAGGGTCCCTAGGACTCACTGGCCAGCCGGGTTAGTCTACTCAGTGAGCCTCAGGCTAAGAGAGAAATCCAGGATCAAAAAACAAGGTAAGCAACTCCTGAAGAATGACAACCAAGGTTGACATCCATCCTGTACACACACACACACACACACACACACACGCATGCACACGCACACACATGCATGCACTCATGCACATCCACTTAAAATTATTTTTAAAAATCATTTATTTTGGGGATGGAGAGATGGCTCAGTGGTTAAGAGCCTTCTGAAAGAGGCTTCTCTTTCAGAGGTCATGAGTTCAATTCCCAGCAACCACATGGTGGCTCACAACCATCTGTGATGGGATCTGATATCCTCTTCTGGTGTGTCTGAAGATGCTAGAGTGTACTCATATACATTAAATAAATAAATAAATAAATAAATAAATAATAGATCTTTTTTAATAAATCATTTATTTCTTTAGTATGATGCGGTGTAAATGTGCTTCCTAGCCTCCTTCTCCCATGTGGGTCCTGGGGTCAAACTCATTGCCAGGCTTGGTGGCAAGCTCCTTTATTCACTGAGTCATACCAGAACATCCTCCCACCAAAATCATTTTAAGCAGAGTGTGGCAGGCTGAAGAACAATTCTGTTTCATGGAGCTTTTGTAAGCTTGACTAAGACAATGTGCAGACAGCTGGTAGTCTATAGAAAGCACTCTGAAGCACTAAAGGTGTGGCACAGTGGGTAGAGTCTAGCATCCCAGAGGACCTGGGTTCGAGTCCCAGCACCACACTAGAGGAAGAAGAGCGCATTTCCCCAGGGTTAGTGCCGTGGTAACTGTCTTAATTCTGACAGCCTCAAAGTCTCCAGGCTCAGGGCTGGGCCACGGTGGCAGGTGCCTCTCTATATACTGTTCTTTGTCCCATGGAGCCCTGTCAAAAGAAATAGAGGCAAACGTGAAGGAGTGGATATTTACGGAAATCCATAGTATGATGAAGACGAAGAGACTGGGGATCAAAGATCAAGCAGGATGTAAGTCAAAGCAGCGTGTAAAGTGAGCGGACTCGGGTGACGGCCCCAGGCCTCACACCCACCCCAGCAGCCGTCAGAAAGCTCAGGACGGGCTGCGCAGCCCAGCAATCCCACTAAAGAAACACTCAAGGAAACAGGCGCAGCGATGGTCCTCACAGCATCCGGGACAGACCAACCTCAGTACCAAGAAGGGCTGCAGAGGTGGGAAGGGTAACTCACCTTAAAAATATATATTTATTTTTATTTGTTTGTTTACATATGTTATGTTCATGGATGTTTTGTATGCGTGTACCCAGAAGAAGGCATCGGAATCCACGAGAATTACATGAGACTATAGTTATAGGTGGTTGTGAGCTGGGTGGGTGTTGGGAACTGAACTTGGGATCTCAAGAAGAGCGGCCAGTTTTGTTTTGCTTTTTAACTATTGAGCCATCTCTCTAGCTCCTATCTTCTATCTATCTATCTATCTATCTATCTATCTATCTATCTATCTATCTATCGACCGTGTCTCTTTGTGTAGCTCTAGCTGTCCTGGAACTTGCTAGGTAGACAAGGCTGGTATCAAATTCACAGAGATCCATATGCTTCAGTCTTCTAGGTGATGCGGCTAAAGGCTGTGCCACCACACTGGGCTGAAGATTTCTTTTTATTTCTAATGGTGTGTATGTGTGTGCATGGGTGAGTGTGCTTGTTCCAGAGGAGGCCAGAAGAGGACATCAGGTCCCCTCGAGCTGAAGCTATAGGCAGTAGTGAGTGACAGGGACTGAACGTGAGCCTTTTAGAAGAGCAGCAAGTGCTTTTAATCACTTGGCCATTGCTCAGGCCCCAGAAGAAAACAATAATGGGCAGGATAAACACCAAGTCCAAGAAGACAGCACAAGGGGGACAAGACCAAAAATGTACATAGAAATACTTTGAATTTAATAAGTTTGGTCATTGCAAAGGGGCAGCATGCAGCTAGGGCTAATGGTTGTATGTATGGGCCTGTATTTTATATATACTTTGCTCTTTTTGTATGTTTGAGGGTACTACACCAAAGCTATGCCCAGATGTACACTTAACTGAATGTAACAGCCAAAGGTAACTGGCAAACTAAGGCACCAGATTTGCCAAAACCATGGAAGATCTTTCCCCTTGTTCAGAAGCAGCGGTGCTTTTCCTTGAGCTAAGATGGGACAGAGCACTCTCTCAAGGGTCTCTGTGAAAGAAAAGATGAATAATGATGTTTCCCCAGGACAAACAATAGTCTGCAGAGCAGGAGCATGCCTCAGCATCCTGAGATGCTAGCCACAGCCAGGTATCAACAGAGGAGTGAACAACCGAATCTGAGACATCCCCAGAGTCAACAGGCCTTCGGGAGGCAGGCAGACCCTGATGTGTGAGAGAAGTTAACTCCAGGTAAGACTCTCCTAAAACTCCTGGCCCTGGTGGCAGTTAACACCCTACCAAGGCCTTGTACTGGCACAGAACACAGAAGCCAGACTGGAGCCATAGCCCTGGCACTGAAGACATCTACTCTGTGTATGCATGTAGCATCCAGGCTGCCAAGATGGAGAGGCTGGTGGCAAAGCCCCAGGGATCTCTTAAGGAGGCAGCAAACATTTTAGAGATAACACAGGAGTGTCTTGGAGTTTAAAAAAAGCACCCTGAGAGGGTTTGGGCAGCCAGCCTCTCCCACAGAATTCTTAGCAGGTTGAATGTTCCCACCCATCAGCCTTGGGTGCCATTGTTGTGTTGGGTCCTGCACCCTCACAGTCTGGGGTAGTTCCTTTTCCTTGCATCTTTATTTCTGCAGCTGCAAAAAGCTTGGGCATTTTACAAAGTTTGAATGCAGCCAGCATCTGGTTCTGCTTTGGTACTTGAAAACGACCTGGCTTTGATCCTGTCATCTCCGTGGCCAGGATGGGGAGCCACCCATTTGTTCATTCCCTTGACACATGCAAGTGCCTGTTAAGTTCCAAGTGTCGGGGCCGGATGTGGCTCAAAGTGGCTAAGTGACATGTGTGAAGTCATGAGTGGCCGGATGTGAGCCCAGATGTTCTGATTGTATGTGAAGCCATGAGTGTCTGGAGGTGAGCCCAGATGCTCTGACTGTACAGCAGAGGAAAGAGGCCAGAGCCTTCTGCTGTCACCTCTCCTGAGTGTACACAGCAAAAGAAGGAGCGGAATGAGGAGGGCTAACAGCAGACACAGGAGAGCCATCGACATGGATGCAAGCCAGACATGACAGTACATGCCTGGAATCCCAGCACTTGGAAGACGGAAGCAAGAAATACCTTGAACTCAGCTACATAGGGAGTTCAAAGCCAACCTGGCCTGGTCGACTGTTCATTTTTCTCTCCCCCTCTCTGTCTTCTCCCTGCCCCATCAGAAGTAACTAAATAAAAACAGGTTTGTTGTTTGTTTTCGTAATGAAGGCTACCGCCATTGGGTAAATTCTAAGAGTACACAACCTCCTCATACATCTTTGGTATTCTTCACTTTAAAATGTACATAAGTGCCGGGCAGGGATGCCACACGACTTTAATCCCAGAACTCAGGAAGCAGAGGCAGGAGAATCTCTATGAGTTCAAGGCCAGCCTGTTCTACAGCGTAAGTTTTAAACAGAGACACCCTGTCTTGAAAAACAAGCAAAATAAAAAAAGTATATTTATTCACTCATATATACAGTGCTGGAAAGAGATGGTCAACAGCCAAGTATGGGAGCCAGGGATACAGAGTAAGACCCTTGTCTTTGTGGGTTTTGGTTTGGTTTGGTTTTTAAGAGCAGGGTTTTTCTCTGTGTAACCCTGTCTGTCTTGGAATTCATTCTGTAGACCAGGCTGGTCTCAAACTCAGAGATCTGCCTGCTTTCGCCTCTCCTAGTGCTGGGATTAAAGTTGTGCGCCACCATCACCTGTCTGAGACCCTTGTCTTAAAAACCAAAACACCTAACTAAAGAGGTGGAAACTTCAGAGGCTGAGGATGGAGAGAGCAAATGCTTAGACAAATGGTGAGATTCCACGTTGTTTCCTGTCTGCCTTAATGCACATTTCTCCCCACCTGACCTAGGCATCGAGGGCCAAGAACTCAGCTTCTGCTGCTGGCTCATCCACAATTCGATGAGGGGGAGCTATGAGTGCTGTCTTGCAGGTTAGGAGTTCTGTTCCTCACTGCCTCCCTACCTACACCCTCCCTCTCTCTCCCTCTACATGAAATTTGCAGATGTGTCATTGAGTGAAGAAGGTTAGGAAACAGTGCTCTGGGCAGAGTCTCCAGGGGCCCGGCATAGTTAGCTCCCTCCTCTCTGGCTCCTATTATAGTACAAGGAGCTGCACGCCCCCTCCCCTACACACATACACCCTCAGGCCTCTGTCATTTGTCCCGTGGCCCATTCCTTCCATTCTCTACTCCATCCCAATAGCACCCCAGGACCTCAGCTTCCTAAACCTCAGCCAGAACGTTATTTCACAAGGACACTTGCCAACCTTGAAAGACAAGGGACCCGGAGGCAAGGAAAGAAACCGATCTTTCTAGTTGAACAGCACGAGAGCGCAGCGCCACCTCGTGGTGCCGCAGCCGACTGCTCCCGGGCGGTGACATTTTCAGACAATCAATACCTCATTATTAACCATAATCACAACCTGATGTTTACTTTTGGAGAAGTGTTCTGACAAGGGACGCACATGGACTTTTCTGCATGATTCTGAGGCTTGCAATCCTAAATGCCACAATGACTATTAAACAGTGTCCTGCCAGTGAGCAAACAGGAGGGAGCCAAGATTGACGGTCTATCTTTCTTCATCTAAGCTGCTCACCAAAAACAAAGCATCCGCTGAAGCCAGTGACCTTTCACTAACTGCTGGAAGGCAAATGCTTGATAAATAATAAATGGACCCCTACTCGTTGTTGCTTGGAACCATCTTTTAATTAAAAGAACTGAGCAGTGAGAAGGTCAGGTGACTGGTGTTTAAGCTAGAGCCCAGGAAAACCGTCAATCAAGGGTAAAATTAAGCTTGAAATGCAACGTGACTGTCAGCATAGCAAGTCAACAACAACAACAAAAACTCCCTCTGCAATCTCTCGGAGGAAGGAAGCAATGGTAGTTGATGGTGACATGTTTAGGGGACATGACACTCCACTCTCTGCCTCCTTTACCCTCCCCCTAGCAACCTGTGTCTGAGCAATAGCCACTTGTCTGGTGCGGCATCTCCACAGAAACTGCTCTGGAGCTAGGCGCATCCAATCAGAGGCCAGCGTGCCACACCCAGCACTACCCTAGGAGCGACATGGAAACCATTTCCTGTCCTTCCCACGGGAGGGCAACTGCCCTTCCTCCACCAGCCAAGGTTACCTCCAAGTGGCTCACTGAAACAGCCTGGCAGCCCACAGCTCACCCGGCAGTGAGCCTGGGACCTGACTCATCTCTGAGCCGAACTTCCAGAGCACAGAGCGGAAGAGAGAGAGCTCTCGTTTCCCTGCCCCACTCCCACGCTCTGCTTTGGCAGTGGCCTGTGCAGCAGGCCTTCACTCTCGAGGCCACATTGTGTCAGGTGCCCTCTCTCCTAGACGGACTCAGGAAACCTGCCAACGCTCAGCTTCCTGTCAGGCTTGGTCACACAGCCAGATCTGAAGAGAATGGACCAGGCCCAGTGACCCCACATGGGCCACATCTGGATCCTCTGGAGCTTTAGCATCCTGCTTTAATGACTGTGTTTTTAAAAAGACCAGTCTGGCTCAAACTTGCAGCAATCCTCCTGCTTCAGCCTCCTAAGTGATATGTTTACAGATAAGCACTAGGTGCAGGCATGTGTGTGCAATGTGGGGTGAGAACAGCTTCAGGGGGTCTTTCTCAGGCATGTGTCACTTTTCTTTTGAGACAAGCTCTCTCACTGGCCTGGAACTCGCCGAGTAAGCTAGGTTGATTGGCCAGCAAGCTCCAGGGATCTGCCCACTTCTGCCTCCCCAGCACTGAGGTTACCAGTGTGTACTACCATGCCCGCTTTTTTCTTTTAAACCACGGACATGGAACTTGAACTCGGGACTTTATTTATGCTTGCAAGGCAAGCCATTTACTGACTTAGCAATCTCCTCAACCCCTGGCTTAGATTTCTTTTGCTGCCTCAGGGTTAGGATTAGGGCCAGGGTCAGGGCCAGGGCCAAGGCCAGGATTAGGGTCAGGGTCAGGGTCAGAGCCAGGATTAGGGTCAGGTTCAGGGCTAGGGCCAGGATTAGGGTCAGGGCCAGGGCTAGGGCCAGGGCCAGGGCCAGGGCCAGGGCCAGGGCCAGGGCCAGGGC
>NW_021604658.1:4835225-4840050 GCF_004785775.1 Grammomys surdaster | reverse complement strand
CCAGGGCCAGGGCCAGGGCCAGGGCCAGGGCCAGGGCCAGGGCCAGGATTAGGGTCAGGGCTAGGGTTAGGATTACAGTTAGGATTAGGGTTAAAGTTAGGGTTAGAGTTCTCCTTCCCACCCTTAACTGAGAACACTTTCCTGGCCTCTGACACCACTTCCACCACCACCGTTACCTCAGTCATTCTCCCAGCTCTGCATCTTATTCCTTTACTGCCAACTTTATCCATTTCTTAAATACCTGGGCCCTATATATCCCTTGGGCACTGGGCTATAACCTCCACCTGAGCAGAGTTAAAGCCCTCTTTCTTCCCCACTGGGTCTCTCTTCATAGGACCAGTCTCCTGGACACCTGCATTTGTAGTTGGGAC
Source organism: Grammomys surdaster (assembly GCF_004785775.1). Lineage (NCBI taxonomy): Eukaryota > Metazoa > Chordata > Mammalia > Rodentia > Muridae > Grammomys > Grammomys surdaster. The sequence goes on along the minus strand of NW_021604658.1, from coordinate 4,839,679 downwards.
TACTTAGCTCCTCTTCCCTCCCTCCCAAGTCCTGGGCAAGCCTTCCGTTGGCTGGACGCTGCTTTCATACATCACTTCCCTGATCCCTTTTCCTGCCCAGCTGACTCCTCAGGGTGGCTGCCAAGGCTATCACAATCTGATCCCACCCTGTCTGTTCCAACATCTTTCCCATCACTCCTCAAAACGGTAGTCCATACCCATGACAAAACCAGGAAGCAGTGTGCCTAGCGTTTCAACTCACCTCACAAGTGGAAGTCCCGGCAAACTTTGCACTTATATTGTCAGCTGGTGGCTGTGATGGGCACAAGGTGACACCAGTACAAACAAGGGCATCCAGAAAGACCCAGCTCCTCAGGCTTGTCTTCTGCAAACTCCACTGGAGTCTGGACACCTGCCTTCAGCTTCGGTTCTGCCAGCCCTCAGGAGAGCTTGCTCCTGAAAAGCTGTTCAATGCTTCAGTGGCTACAAAGTGACAATGGCTGTCCTTGTTTGTTCTTAATAGGAAAGGAATGCTTGAAGCTGAAGGCTGCAGAAGTTTGGTGCTGGGCACAGGCGGTAGACTCCATACAGGAACCACAGTGAGGCACCTGAGTGCAGTCCTTATGGGGTTCATCAGGAAGTTGACACTCAATCTGAACCATAAAGATACCAAGCTGAGCCACCATTTGAAATTTGTCAAGGCTGAGGAGGGGTCCCATGTAGTGAGAATGTTGGTTTCTTTAAAAACAGAAATGTTATGGGAGTGTGTTATTTTAATGCCAGGTGTGGGATATGGGCTGCTTCAGGGGCGTGATTTTGCCAGCTGCAAATAGTTTACATTTGGATTCTGGGGACTCTTGAGAATGTATAAATGCAAGAGCCCCAGAGGGGTGCAGTGGCTGCTGCTCCCCCTGCTATGCTGGTTGGAGATATCCTGAAGATCAATATTGCCCCCAAGGAACTCAAGCCCCTAATCAGCAGGAAGTAGTCTAAAGAGACTGACAGTCCCCTTTCCCCTCTAGCCTTCTTTCTCTACCTTGTGTTGGGGGTTGGAAGGGATAAAGGTGGAGAAGGATGGTAGAAATAGGAATCCATAAAGTAGCCAAAACTCCAGCAGAGAACCTTCCATGTTCCCTCATGAAGTATTCCAAGGTTAATCCAAGGGGGACCCCACCCCCAGGAACCTCTACAGTGGTCCTTCTGTGTGAGTGGACACAGGTGCACATGTGGAGGTCAGCCTCAGGTGTCATTCCTCAGGTGCCACCCACCTTGGTTTTCTTGAGTCAGGTCTGTTATTTGACCAGAAGCTCAAAGGCTAAGCTGGCTGGCTAGCTGGACCCCAGGGAGCCACTGTCTCCTGGCATTGGGGCTGCATGTGTGGGCTGGCTTCTATTTTTCACTGGGATGATGACAGCAGATGTGGCTCTGCCCCTCACCTGGGTAGCACAGTAGAGTGGACCCTGCTTGTGGGGTTGCATGTGGGCCAGCCACAAGGGCATGAGTGTATGACGGCTAACTCTGGTGGCAGGGGAGCTGGAGTGTGTCACAGTGGGTCCCATAGTATACACTTTTGTCCACACTTCTTTGCTTGCAATGAGTCATTAGTCTGGTTCCAAGCCTCTGGCTTCTGCGACTCTATCAAAACTAGATCCTCACCAGGACTCCTCTAGGACATCCTGTTGTTGCCTGTTTTGTGGAGACCCTACAGCTTTGGATCTTCAGGACTGACTCCTTCACGTGCTCCAGCAGTTCATAGATGGGGTAGATGTTGGGGTGGGACAACACAGAGCCCTGGATCTGGGCCTGGGTGGGAGCTGAGTTGGTCAGACTGCCATCGCTCCTGCACCCACACTACCTAGGGTGGTACTCCCAGGTGGAGCTCTCCAGCACTGCCCCGACCAGCTCACCCAATGCTGGCAGCCAGCAAAGGGTAGAGCCAATTCCCCAGCTCCCATGCCCTCAGGTCAGCTCACCCACACCCAGGCCACCAGAGCCAGCTCTACTGTGCTGCCCAGACAAGGTCCAGGGCCAGATCTCCCAAGTGCTGCAGCAGGCGAGAGACAGGACCAGCTCTCCCGCTCTGATGACCTTGGGGCCAGCTCTCCTGACTGCTCCATAGGTGGTAAGGAACAAGGGGCTGGGCCAGCTCTCCTGCCCTTGGGACTGTGTCACCAACAAGCCCAGCAACCAGGTCCATCTGTCCCCAAAGCCTAAGCTGATATTTGGGATCCAACAGGTGTCTGACGGTTTTGAATGGGTGAGATTTGCTTCTCCATCAGAACATGAGATTCCTCCGTAGTAAGGAAACAGAAAGCAGTAGTTATGCTGGAAGCAGTGGGGAACACAGCAGAGAAACACTTTAGGTAGAGGCCTTACCTTCACTCACACTCACATGCATGAGGTGGACAGGCTATAGACTGTCCTTCCATTCAAGATGGAAAAGGGCCTGCACTTAGAACTGCATGGAGAAGCCAGAAGCTTGAAGACTTTTGACTGCTGGATGAAACTACCCACAAATCCGAGAGCTGAATCACAAGAGCATCTCATTTATTTAGTATAACACAACCCAGTGAAGCAGTACCCGGGAGGCAGGATGTTTGTGGGGAGAACTATCTGAATCTGTTGCCCCCTACCCCTGCCATCTTGGAAATCCAGTGACTAAGAAAAACATCAGTCTTTAGTTAGGTGTGATCATTTATTCATTCACCAAACATTTTCTAGGCAGTCTATGAGCTGTGAGCTCATGCTAACCCGTGGCATTCAAGTATTGGATTTGGTCCTTGTCCACATCAAACAGGCCCTCGGCCTTCCTGCAGCAGGAGCTGGCTGAGCCTCTGCCATGCCTGTCAAGCTGCAGTCAATAGCTCTACAGCAGAAAGTACAAACATCATCCACAGACACTTGGCTGAGGGACCACACCATGTGGCCAAGTAGGACTCTGACAGATCCAGACGGGAAACACAGTGAGCTCAGATGTGGGCGGCCCACAGCCAGCGCAAGGCACCTTTAAAAGTTTCCTGGTGTTATTTACAGTTTCAAAGTAAATTTACTTTGTAAGCATTGGAGAACCCTTTATTTAATCATGTCTTGAAATAAAAGTTCACAGAACTGGGGCTTTTAAACCACAGTACTGAGATTTATAACGACCGAGGAACAGGAACTAAGAGAAGGCACACACACGACTGAGAGATGGAGGCCATCAGAGTCCAGACAGCTTCAGCCAGCGGTGGTGGGCATGCTCAGAGCACTGAAGGGACTCAGGGAGGGGAGGGGGCTGTCTCTGGCTCCTGCTTCACCTGCACACGCTGCTTCTGACCATCATCTGCCTGAGGCTCATTTCCTTCCGATGAAGCTTGGAGTCTCACATTGACCTGTTAGGGTTTGCAGAGACTGTGACTACCGCCATCTTGTTTGTCTCTCAGATGCTGCCAGTGACCAGGCACACAAACATCTATAGAACTACATCCTCAAGGGCCTAACAGCAGCCCACTTGTTCCAGTGGCCAAAGAATCCCAGTATATTCAATACAACAGTATTTGACCTGGAGTTTAAGTGTGTGTGAGTGTATATGTGTTTGGGATGTGAGTGTGTGTATGTGTGTGAGTGTGGGTGTGAGTGTGTGTGTGTGTGTGTGTGCACACACACTCGCTCACGTGCATGTGCTAGTGGGCACACATGCTACTGGGAGCTATACCCCAGCCCAACAATACAGCTTTGACAATTAGGTACTCACAGGCCTTGCTTCTTGAACTCGTCTTAAAATGACACCTTCTGCCAACAGAGCCTTCCCCGTTTCTACAAATAACTTCTCTTCATCTGTTTCTCCAAGGTTCTGTAGCTCTAGGTACTTCTCCACAAACCTGGAATTCCAAGCAGCTCATGCTAGGCCTGTGTTGGGGCTATAGAGACGCCTGCTACAAAGTACCCAGCAGGGCCCAGAGAGACCTGCCTAGAGGTGCACCCCTCCTCAAGAAGCACCCCTCCTGAAGGAGAACTCTACACAACTCCTCAAAACGACAGCTCAACCCTCGGGAGGAGCTGGATTTACTCAGGCCTGGGAAACGCTTACCGCTGACAGGTAGACTTGAAGTTTGGGTTGAAGAGATCAAAAGCTTTGTGGCCAGATCCATAGGTTGAAAAGAATTTCCTAGGAAATATAGAAATAGTATGAACCTCCAATTCTAGGCATGGAGAGTGGGGCACAGGGAATACAGAATAACTGCTAGGCCCCCGACAAGTTCCAGAGCCTCAGCCAAAGAACAATGCATGCGTCAATGGACAAAGGAACCTCAGGGAGAGCCAACACTCCCTCATCCTTCTGCCCCACCTGTCCCCGCCTCAGAGAACAACACTAACCAGATTCATGTGTCACCACATTCAGAAATACCTCACCAACAGATAACACTACAGATGTATCAGCGCGCGCGCGCGCGCGTGTGTGTGTGTGTGTGTGTGTGTGTGTGTGTGTGTGTGTG
>NW_021604658.1:4832487-4835125 GCF_004785775.1 Grammomys surdaster | reverse complement strand
GTGTGTGTGTGTGTGTGTGTGTGTGACATGCATACTGAGCGTGAGTGTTCAGGTGCATGTGGAGGCCAGGGTAAGACATCAAGTGTCTTCCTGTACAGCTCTCCCTTTAGTGCTAAGACCGGGTCTCTCACTGGCCCGGATGCTCAGCACTTTGGCTAGGCTGGCTGGCCAGCGAGCTCTCAAGAGGCATATGTGGGTGTGTCCAGCTCTCCATACAGGTTCTGGAGATTCACACTCAGGTCTTCATACTACACAGCAAGTGCTCCTATACCATATTCAAGTCTCCAGCAACGTTCTTTAACCCAAGGAAGGGGTTAAAGGCCCCTCCCTTTCTTTGAAATTAGGGAAGAATCTGCATATCAAAAAATTAATCTTTGTTGGGCCTTTGAAGTGGCCTAGGTAGAGACACTTGCCATCAAACCTAACAGCCTGAGTTTGATCCCTAGAACCCACATGGTGGAAGGAGAAGACTCCTGTTAAGTTGTCCCCTGAGTCCTACATGCATGCTGTAGCATGTACTCATACATGTGCATACATGCACATACCCATTTCAATAAAATGTAATAAAAGCATTTAACAGTCCCTCAAGTGTTCCAGTGACATTTAGTACGATCAGTCACACAACACAACTGTTACATCTATTTATTTACTAACTGTGTGGAGGTATGTGCATGTCACAATACATGAGCAGAGGTCAGGGGACAATCCAGGGAACAGATTTTCTCCTTCCACCACCTGGATCCTGGGGCTTGAACGCAGGTCATCAGGCTTCGCAACAAGTGCCTTTACCCACTGAGCCATCTTGCTGGCCCTTCAAAACCATCCTGATCACCCCCACAGAGGCCCAGGACCATTAAACACTCACAGCCCTCACTTGTGCTTTTAAAAGAAATTATCTCAAATGACTGCAGAAACTGTTTCTAGTCCCTGGCCATCAAGACTATTGCAAGAACACCTGTGCTTACTAGTGTACAAGTAAGCCCATGCAATAAATCCACAAAAAAGGAGGTGCTTCTTTACCTGAAAAAAAAAAACACACACACACACAAAAAAAAACCCTTCCAAATTGCCCAAGTGCCTCTTAAAGCAACTGCACCAGATTTACACTCAAGTAAATTTTACAATATATAGTGTCTATTTTCCTATTTCATGACCCTTGCCAAACTGATAAACTGAAAATTACAATTAATTATAATTCTATCACTACCAACAACCGATCCCCCCCACACACCAAAAGAAAAAGAAAGCCATTAGACATTTTCTTAAGTTTGAAGCGAACTGGATTCCTCTTCTCTAAACTGTTCATCATCTTTGCCCATTGTCCTTGTTGCTCTGAACTGAAGATTCCTATGGGGAAACTCCAAGGTCTAAGAGTAGAGATGGGAGCTGTGGCAGTCCATCAGGTCACACCCACAGCCCTTAAAGGAAACAGCACTGGGGTCTTAGAGAAAGGCAGAAGGATGCTTCCCTTCTGTTCTCTCCCGAGGAAAAACACGGCAAGAAGATGGCACTCTCAGAAGTGTGAGATATCTTCAGGTTCAAAGCCAGCTTGATCTACACAACAAGTCCCACCCAGGAATCATAGTGAGTCTCAAAGCAAAAAAGACCAAAAAGGTCTGAGATGCCACGAGGGCTAAGTGCTTGCCTGGTATGTATGAGACCTGAGTTCAACTCCTGGCCCAGCAAAGCACAAAGAAGCAATGTATAAGTAACCACATATACATTTCAACCCGAGCAGAAATGTTTGCAAAGTCTCAGGGAGCAAAACATACTTGTTCTACTACCTTAGGAAAATGCTACACTGTAACTCCCAAACTATGGACATAGCTGATGTCTGTAACCCCCACACTACGGAGACTAAAGTGAGAAGTTGCACAAATGTCTCAAAAACAAAACACCAAAAAACTAGTTCAATCTTGACTCTCCAGCCTCCCTGTTCAGTGCCTTCAGCTAGCGCAGTAGATTCATCCAGTCATTAAGCCACTGATGTTTTCATCAACAGAGGGTTTTGAACAATATACAGACCATGAATTGGGCTAGACACCGAGATTATGGCAATGAGTGGGACAGCACATGGTCCATGGTAGGTTTAGTTTTTGCTTGTCTTTGGGTAGGGTGTCAGAGAGACACAACTAGAGACTGAAGAACCCAAGGTCTCACACACTGTACCACTGAAATACAGCCCTTGGTTGTATGAAACAGAGTTATGCTATGTAACTCAGGCTGTCCTCAGACTCTTGATCCAGCTGCTTCACCTGCCAGGTACTGGGATCACATGTGTGAGCTATCATGCCTGCTTACAGTGTGACATCTGAGTTTTTCTTTACTATTTAAAAGAAAACAAGTGGGCTATATAATCTTTAGAAGAAGAAGGAAAAGGAGAAGAAGGAGAAGAAGAAGTAGTCCATTTTCCAACATTATTTAGAGAGAGTGGAAAGCAAATTAAAGAACACATATTTTTACTTGTGTCAACAGCATCTGATCAGTCCTTTGAAAGTAACTAAAGCCGGGCGGTGGTGGCGCACGCCTTTAATCCCAGCACTTGGGAGGCAGAGGCAGGCGGATTTCTGAGTTCGAGGCCAGCCTGGTCTACAGAGTGAGTTCCAGGACAGCCAGAACTACACAGAGAAACCCTGTC
>NW_021604658.1:4792072-4832387 GCF_004785775.1 Grammomys surdaster | reverse complement strand
GTCTCGAAAAAAAAAAAAAAAAAAAAAAAAAAAAAAAAAAAAGAAAGTAACTAAAAAAAGGTGGGCCTGGGACCAGAAAGATGGCTGCATGAGTAAAAAGAACTTGCTCCCAAGCCTGATGACATGCGTTCAATTCTTGGGATTCACATGGTAAAAGAAAAAAAAAAAAAACAACACCCACAAGTTGTCCTCTGATCCCACATGCATGCCCACAAACGTGTACAAGCACACACATATACACATGCAAAATAAATAAATGTGGTAAATTATAAACATAGCAAAACAAACAGCAGCAACAACAATAATAAAAAAACAGATGTAGTATCACATACTTGAAATCCTAGAAGTCGGATAGAAAAATTAGAAGTTTAAGATTATCCTGGGTTAATAATAAATAAATTAAACAGTAGGAGTTACTGAAAAAAGACCTTCCCAAACACTCTAAGAATAAAGGCAACTAGGGCCAGGCAGTGGTGGTGCACGCCTTTAATCCCAGCACTTGGGAGGCAGAGGCAGGAGGATTTCTGAGTTCGAGGCCAGCCTGGTCTACAGAGTGAGTTCCAGGACAGCCAGGGCTATAAGAGAAACCCTGTCTCGAAAAACCACAAATAAAAATTTAAAAAAGGCAACTAGGCAAACAAAAGGAAACGTTGGTAGAGGGGGACATATGTCTTAGTGGCTAACACACATAGAGCAGTGTTTGACAGAAAGCCCAAGGGAAAATTTGTAAAATGAAATAAACAAACAACTTCTATACGCTAAGAAAAGCATTGGGGGACTGGAGAGCTGGCTCAAGATTTAAGTATGAGTACTGCTCTTCCAAAGGACCAATGATGGTTCTCAGAAGTGCCTCTAACTCAGTTTTAGGGTTTCTGACGCCCTCGAGCAGTGAACACACAGATAAACGTGCAGGCAAAACTCCCATAAAACAAATCTTTATCTAAAAGAAACTGCAAGGCCTCTGGCCTCCAGAGAGCGCCTGCACTCACAGGCACCAACACAAAGACAAGTTATTAAAAATAAATCTTAAAAATAGCAAAATACTTTAAAGCAGCACTTCTTTCATCTTTACAACTCTGAGATGTTAGTATTTTGTCTTATGATGTTAAACAAGATTACGGGGACAACGTTTTGAAAGTGACAGCTAAGTCCCAGGAGCTGTCCTCAAACCACTACCTCAGAAGAGAGCGGTGGGTGTCCTACTCTTCTCTCTGCCTCCTCAGTTTTCTACACTAAGTGTGTATTAGTACGCCAGGCACGGTGATACAAGCCTGTAACACCAGGATCCCACAGGCAGAAGCAGGAAGACCAAGACCTTGTCTCAAAAAGAAAAAAAGAAAGAAATAGAAGCTAAAGAAATAAAGTACGCAAGCACTTTCCTTCAGATTTTCAGTAACAACTACTGTAAGTGCTTTGACCTTCTAAGCATCCTTTCCAGAGTGGCTTCAACAATTATTAGACATTAAATCCTCAGACCGTAGTCCTCCTATTTCCACTTCCAAAGAAGCTAACGTGACAGACAGCACCAGCTTAAGTGTGGAGTCAGACGTGATTTCTCATATCTGCCACCCTCTGGGGGAGCCATGGTGGTTAACCTCCTTGAACCCAATAGTTCTTTTGAATAAAACAGAGGCAATGATACCTGCCTCGGCAGACAGGGTTAGAGTACTAAAGTCTATGGGCTGATGGTTGTCAAGGGCTGATCAAATACATCATACAAAACAGAGGCCAGTAAACTGACACTTTACTGCGCTGTTGTCAGTTCCCGGTCTCCAGATTCCACTTCTTAGAATTTGTTTCCTCTCACCACAGGAGAGGAGTGAGATGTCATGGTTTTACTTGCTGTACAAGGCCAACCCCACAGAGCAAGCCCCTGACTCTGCCTGTTAGCAGACTTCTACATAAGCCTTCCTTTCTGAAGGTCTGCTGCGCCCTGCTTACTACAAAGGGATAGACACTTACGCTCGAATCTGATCCTCATGGTAAAAGATGTCCTGGATGGCAGCTTTGGCTTTGCCGTATCGCAAACGGGGCCTTTGGAAGACAGGCTCTCTCAGAGGCGGAAAGGCCTTATATATGTCATACCACAGTGGCTTCTCCTTCAACACCCCGGCCCGCATCAGATCCCTCGTCCTTAGGGAGGGAACAGAACCAAGATCAGTCGGTTACAACAGCTTGCCAAAGTCTCTGAATCAAAGAGCAAGCAGCCTGGTAGAGGTGGGCTGGAAAGGACCTCCCACCTAGAGGAGGCATGGCCAATACCCTCAGCAACCTAGCAAGGCCACAATGTTAAGTTCTGTTGGTTAGTTCTCAGGTAGCCTAGGTTAGCCTTAAACTCAGAAAGCAGCCAAGGATGGCCTCGAATTTAATGCTTCCCTGCACTTCCCTAGTGCTAGGATTACAGCGTGTCCACATAAGCTTTTTGTTTTGATAAAAGTCCGCCAGTAGCCTCACTGGCCTGAACTTCATTACGATGCCAGGTTAGCCCCGGTCTTGTGGAGATCCTCTTGCCTCGCCTCCCAAGTGTCGAGATTACGCGCATGAGCCACGACACTCAGCTTTAAGTCACTCGATCTTCTTGCACGGGTCCCAACCCCCAGTCCTCCCACTGTTCCAAAGAGGAAAAGCAAAGTCTGTCCGGTCAGGCCCTTCAGCCTCTTTATTGTAGAGAGTCTCAACCGAAACGGTGTGGCGAACACTATCTGACAGAACAGAAATTCAAGGGGACGTAGACAAACACACCGATTCCGTGCCAAGGGCATCACCCGGCTCGGACACCCGCAACCGCGTCCCCTCAGGCTATGCCAGGAGGGTCGTGACTCGCTGGGAACCCTGCCCTCTCCCAACTCGGAGCACGCACCGGGAAAACACGCTCCCCACCGTTTCCAGCCTGCTACCCGCCATGGCCAGTTGGGACAGAAAGTCGCTGCTGTTACCGGAAGCGGAAGCGGCAGCAAGCAAGCGAAGGGGGAACAAGCTGCTGGCCGAGCCGAGGATCACAGTCCTGCCTCAACGTCATCCGGAGGGCGGAACCAGGCAGAAGCAGACGCTGGGCTGAGCGGCTGCGCTCTGGTACTCAGTACGGGGGTCCAGACACGAACAATCGATTCCCGAGCCAAAAGAGCGGGAGTGCGCCAAAGCTGCGCAAGAGTAGTAAACGACTGGTCCAGGGGAAAGATTGAGTGTGCCGCCTGCTTTCTTCTTTCTAACTTTACAAAGCTTCCTCCTCTCTGGCAGGTCAGGCAGGGCGCAGGGAAATACAATGTGGGGCTCGCGGGGATGAGACACATCCTACAGTCAGGAGCAGGTAGCCAATCTGACATTTGAGGCCACCAGGCTCGACTGAACCTAATTTTAGCCACTCACATTACTCAGAAAGAAACTGAGACCCAAAGAGAAGCGAAGTAACTTTTCCAAGTGACACAAGCCTTCAGGCCTCCTCCCTCGGCCTTGCGCCTTAAGCGGGGCTCGCTGGAGCAGTCTGTTTTCCCACACTCAGTGAAAAACTGCCTGCAAGTAGCGATTCCTCCGCTGGAGGCGTCACTCGCCCGCCCGCTAGCGCTGCAGTTTTAAGAAGTGAGAGTCCAGAACTAATGCATTCGGAGAAAGAAATTAAAAATCTGGGGAACATAGTCTGTCACTGTTCAATTGTTCAAAGTATGGGTTTGGAGGAATATCCGTTCTTCCAAGGAGAAGCACTCCGTAGAAATTTCATCAGGGTATTTGTGCAAGGATCATCATTGTTGATTGTAGTGACGAGATTTAAAAAAACAAACAAACCAAAAAACAAACAAGCAAAAAACACATCGGGCTGGAGAGAGAGCTCAACAAGTTAAGAACACAGGACCCAGATTCGAGTTCTAGCACCTACAGGGTGACTTATAACCAGCTGTCACTCCAGTTCCCGGGGATTTGATGTCCTCTTCTGAACTCTGCAGGCACCAGACATATACATAGTGTACAAACTTACATGCACGCAAAATATTGATACACATAAAATTAATTAAAATTCATCATATGATCGGGTGGTGGTGGCTCATACCTTTAATCCCAGAACTCAGAAGGCAGAGGCAGGTAATCTCTGACTTTGAAGCCAGTCTGGTGTACAGATAGAGTTCCAGGACAGCCAGAAAAATGCTGTCTAGGAAAAAAAAAAAAAGAACAGCAACAACAAAAAGATATCTCATCAAATAAAAAGTAGTACAGGATGTGGTAGCACGAGCCTTTAATCCCAGCACTTGAGATGTAGGCAGATATCTGTAAATTAGAGGCCAGCATGACCTACATGGTGAGTTCCAGAAAAGCCAAGGCTATGTAGAGAGAGACCCTCTCTCAAAATAAATAAATCAGTGGCTGGAAAATTAGGGTTTGTGCATTCTATGAAACCCTATGCACCTAGTAAAATTAACAAGGTAGGACCATCTGTATTTACCTACCTAGATTAATGTCCATGGCTTGTGGTTAAATGAAACACTGCAGAAATACTTGGGTGGGAACTCTGTAAGAGGGAAAAACGAAAACATCCACAGGTGCCAGTGTTTGTGTAGGAGGAGTAAATCTGGGACTGTGAACTTCAGTTATCCCCAAGGACAAAAATGCAAGGGTGAATTCAAGGTTGTGTCCCCCATCCCCTTTATTCTAGTCTCAGAGTTTGCCTTGTAGAGAGTTTGTATTCATATGTAAACTCTTGCCCCAATGGATGTTTTGAATCACACACGGGGTCTCCAAGGAGCCCATTATCTTTCTTTGTCCTTAGGAAAGAGCATTAAGTCTTGTCAAAATCCTCCCACTCTAAGCGAGGCCCCAGAAAGGAAGGCAGCGAAAGTTTTCAGAGAGGTTGCTACTTTTGTTATCTCACTGATAACTCTGCCCACCCACAGGGTAGCTATTATCATCCTCATTATGGATGAGAAAGCAAAGCCACAGGAACTTAAGTACCTCTGTCTGATATGCAACTGATTGAACTCAGCCCAACCTGGGCACTTTCTCACAATGCCACCTTAACTAGCCTAAAACACCTTAACTTAAACTAACTAAACTAAACTTAACTTAACTAAACTTAAACTTAACTAAAAATGCCACCTTAACTAGCCTAAAGCAGAAGGCTGGGGAGATGAAAAGTTTTAACAAAACTGGCCTCTGTAGGCAGGAGATGCAATGATCGAGGCCTGGCCTGAGACGTAGGCGTCTCTGCTACCTCAAGATTCCGAAACAGAGTCTGGAGAGGTGGCAAAGCTGTTGTTACCTGCATATATTGCTCTTTCAGAGAACCTGAGTTCAGTTCCTAGCATGACAAGAGCCTGTAACTCCAACTCCAGGGAGAGCTGATGCCTCTGGAGTTGATGGGCACCAGCAGTGCTTGCACTACACACACAGTGGGGGGGGGGGAGTAAAAAAATAAAACAATTCATCCAGGTGGTGGTAGAGCACGACTTTAATTCCAGCACTTGGGAGGCAGAGGCAGGTGGATTTGAGGCTAGCCTGGTCTACAGAACGATTTCCCAATAGTCAGCGAATACACAGAGAAAACCTGTCTCAGGAAAAAAAATGTATGTATGTATGTATGTATGTATAGTATAATATATGTATATATTGATATATATTAAGTATATCATATATTAAATATAAATATATATTTATTTTTTTTAAAAAAGATGTGTGTCTTCAAGTCCACTACCTATAAACCAGAACCATATGTGTAATCTAAAAATGAAGAAAGAAAAGAGACTCTGACCCCTAGGTCAGCTGTGAAGGCTCAAGGTCCTAGTTCCTGAGGTCAGCTCTAGGGAATAAACATGCTTCTAGCTAAATATAACCTTCCCAGCCCTCAACAACTTTCTAAATCTGTCTGTTAGAGCTATCTGCTGGCCTTGCCTAAAGTCATACTTCCCTTCTCCCTCCAAGGCCTACTCTCGTAAGCTAGCACAGACCATGATGGGAAAGAATTGGAAAGGTTTATTCTAAGTTCATGGAGGAAAATCAAAGATGAAACTTCTCAATTCAGAAAAAATTACAAGTGTGTGTGTGTGTGTGTGTGTGTGTGTGTGTGTGTGTGTGTGTAAATTATCTTGGAGCAGTCCATCTTGAGCCTTTGAAACTTTCCATGCCATTTTTAATCCTTTCTGTAACAGAGAGAAAAGAATGTTGGTGGGCAGAGAGGAGGACTCGGGGATGTGGGGACTTGGCTGATCAGAAGTCCACACCCAAGATACCCAAGACATCTTCACTCGTAACACAAGATGAAGTTGTTGGGTAGCTGTGAATAGAAAGGCTGAAAGATTAGGCTGAAAGCGATGGGCTAGGGTACACAGTAAGTGCTGGCCAGCAACTGGCCTATGGAGGTGTCACTGTTATGAGGTCATCTGGGAGTGCAGCTGATGGCATCCCACAGATAGCCTTGTGGGAGATGCGGTGAGCCTAGCACCTCACTTGCAAGTACTTTACTGCTAAGTCCAACCTACCCCTTCCCTCTTCTCACGTTTTACTTAGGCAAGATCTAAGTTGCCCAGGCTGGCCTTATACTCGTGATCCCTCTAGTTTAGCCTCTAGAGTAGCTTGAATTGCAAGCCTTTACAAGACCTGAAATTGTTTTTTTTTTCCCCCTTGAAAAGTGATCCATTCTTTCCACTTAGCACTTAAACACAAGCTCTCGCCTGACTCTACAAGAGCAGTGTGTGTTCTAATAAACCATCTCTTCCGCCCTTTGCTTGTTTTTGCTGTTGTTGCTGCTGTTGTTTGTTTATAGACAGTCTCTATAGCCTGGCTGGCCTGGAACTTTAGAAATCTACCTGCATCTGCCTCCCCAGTGCTGGCATTAAAGGCGTGTGCCACCGTGCTGGTTGCGCTGGTGGTTTATTGAAATGGGCTGCGTCTAGAAATCCAGTTCTGTTGGTAGAGTGCTTGTGTAGTTCGCACAAAGCACAGCATCAAATGGAACAGAACATGATGGTGCGTAACAGTCATCCCAGGTCTCCAGAGGCAGAAGCGAGAGAATCAGAAGCCAAAGCGACTTTGAGGCCATGCTAGGCTATTTACGTCCCTGTCTTGGGACTAGGAGGGGACAATCTCACTACACAGTCTTATGTACACCGTGGCTTTAAACTCACTCTGTAGCCCAGGCTGCCCTCAAACATTCTGGAATTCTCTGACCTCTGTCTCCCTCTGTAGTGGTATTACAGGCACACACCATCACGTCGGTTGGTGCTGGGTATTTCTGTAGTGTGGTTCTTTACTTTGTAGTTGTCTGGCATCTCCCTTCGTCTTCACATGGTCTTTTCTCAGTAAGGAAAGATACGTGTGTTTTAATCTCATATGAGGACACCAGTGATATTGGATTAAGGCCCACCATTATCTGCTTGGCTCAAAACAATTGCTGCTTTAAAGACACAGTCTCGGGGACTTAGGGTCAGAACTTCTCTCTATGAACTGAATGAAGAAGAGGCGGTTCAGCCCATAGCATTGGTTAGCAAGAACTGAACACTCCCATTTGCCGGTTTATCATAGCTACATTCTGCTCCCCTTCATCTTACCCTGCACTGCAGGAGCCTGGCTTCTGTATGTGGGGTATGTCCACCATCTCCTCACTCTCTCTTTCCAGCTAGATTCTAGTTGAAAGCACTGGCAGGAAGTAGAAGGAAGGAGTGTGGAGGTGAGCTTTGTCCCACCTCCTCCTCCATTCCTGCACACTCTGAGAACGTAAGGTCTCATAGCCTACCCTGAGCCACTCAGCACAGCTATACCTCAGACCAGGCTCAGCTCACTGAACTGTGCTCTTGGTGTCCCGTCTACATACCCATCCCCACATGGCTTCCACATATTCCGCCAACGTCTGTGTAAATAGTGTCCCTGCTGAAGAAGTGCATGGGAATTTGTCAGACAAGAGAACACTGGAAATGTCGGCCTCTTGTCGAAATCATGAGAACTTCTAGCCTTGTGGGCTGGAGAGCTGGGTTCACGGGGTACTTAGGCAATTGCTTCATTTAAATATTAAAAAATTATGAGAGGTGTAGACGCCAGAAGACAACCCATGGACGTTGGTTCTCTACTTTCTCTGTGTAGAGCCCAAGGTTGAATTCAGGTGTCCCAGCTTGACATCAAGTGTCCTTACCTGCTGAACCATCTCCTTGGCCCCAGCAATTGCTTTAAATTGGAGGAAAGAAATAGTATGTATTCATACACAGTATAAGAATTATAGAGTTGCACAGCATGGACTACGTAATGTGTTCTAGACCAGATCAACTTGGACTGCAGAAAGAGACCTTATTTTAACACACACACACACACACACACACACACACACACACACACATACACACACACACACTTTTCTACTGAATGGGTCTTAGGAGAGAAGGGCACAAGGCAGGGAAGGGAGTGTGTGGTCCCTTTGCTCTTCTCCAGGCTCTGCTTTCCTTTCTAGCTAAGCATGCCCTCTAGGATGCCCATGTCTGCAGCCCCCACCACACCCAGCCACACGGGGTTAGTGCCCCAACTTAGCCTTTCCTTCTCAGTTCTGTCTGTTTACTTGTCTGAGTCTATCTCCCTGGGGTCTCTTTCAGGATAGGAACTGGGCCTGTCTCTACCCACACCCAGCCACTGGTTCTTAGTGAGTTTTCTAGTGAACAGCATGGATAAATAAAGCCAAGTCAGGACAAATGAGGCTGTAGTGACCACAGGCCACTAATGCCTGCCTGCCTGCCTGCACACATCTGGCATGGCCACCTGAGCCCTTTGAGGCCTTGTAGGACACACTGTCTGTGTGGAGATAGTCTCCTACCTCACCATGCATTGAGTGTGTCCTTTCCTTTTACCTGTGGATGTCCACTGCCTCAGCAATGAATAAATATTTTTTTTTATAATCCTCTAGGGCTTTCGCTATGTTTTCTGTAAAATGGATTTAATCATAGCACCTAACAGAAAGCCTGTTTTCTGTGAGTGTCAGTGCCTGCTTGGAATCTCAGCACTTGGAAGGTAGGGGCAGAAGGATCTCAAGTTCAGAACAGTCTGGACTACAGAGTGAGAGCCTGTCTCGGGGCAGGGCTTGAAAGAGTCTTGTTGAGAAGAGGCAGTGCGTTAACGCTGCAAAGCACTTGTGCAGTGAACAAAACTAGCGATGGTTTCTGCAGACGCCACACTTAGGAGCAGAGCATTCCACAGAGAAATCACATCTACCAGTTCACAAGATTTTCTCAGCCGCCTCCAGTGATTGCCCTGAAGAAGATGCCAACACAGACAAAGGAGAGAGAGACACTTTGTGCCTGTAACTGACCTGGAGGTGTGTGACTTTTTCTCCTCTCCACAACCAAGGAAAGAGAAGTGAGCTGAGCCCAAGTGTCATTCCATTGGAGTTTATGCTAATTAGACACACTCTGAGGGTTTTCGTGGCAGATATTTTGGGGCACATGAATCTGGGGGCGGGGAAGCTCCTAAGGAATTTGAGAAGGCAGATTTAGGTTGGTCTGGATTGGGGTCTTGAGCTGCATTTCTAACAAGCTTCTGGCTTGGTGACAGCCAGTCTGCAAATAGAGTAATCAGCTTTCTCAAGCTTATAGTGAAAATTTGAATGGACTTTCTTGGTTCTAGCGTGGAGAGTTCTGCATCCAGGGTGCATTTTGAATGACAAGCAAGGAAGGCTTCTGCAGACTTCAAACTGAGCTTCACAATGGCTCATGCTACAGTCCCTGGAATAATCCTCTTGACATGATTTCCCCCCCCCTTTAATTAATGATACTGAGGGCAGGCACAATCTTTAATCCAGCACTTGGGAGGCAGAGGCAGGCAGATCTCTGAGTCTGGGGCCAGCCCAGTCTATAAAGCAAGTTCCAGAACATCCAGGGCTACACAGTGAGATCCTCTCTGAAACAAAATAAAACAACCACAAATTTAAAATTGACAGCTGTAAGTAGACTATGCCCCTCTCCCCACCCCAGGTATATAGGGCTCACCTTATGGTCCTGAAGCTCATATAACTTTAGTGACATTTAAAAACATCTTTGTTTAGCAATTTTCACTAAATGTGGCTGTATGAACAAACCTGAGTCTTCATGGCTTGAAGCCAAAGATGTACTCTTGGCCTCTTGCGGGCGGGAAAAATGTTCCACCTTTTTGTGGTCAGTGACACCCACTTCTGCAAAATGACCACCTGGTGGCAGTAGGGTTACATAGACCCTACACACACACACACACACACACTCGCCAGAAATTTCCAGCTTTCTCCTAACTGGCCCAGATCACTAATCCAACAACTTAATCTTCGCTGTGATAACAGGCATAAGAGGTCTGTGTGCGTCTCTCTCGATAGCAGGCTTGCGGCTTGCCGGATATGCTTAAGAAACTGTTTTGAAACCCAGATAAAGAATACTAACAGGGGAGTTCCGGACACACTGCTCTGTCACAGATATTCTGGGAAGTGGTTTTGAGCAGGTAGGCCCTCTCTGCTCTTCACAAATTGTGTCCATGTGGGATCCTGGATCTTGTCATCTGTCCTCCTCTTGTCCCCCAGCAGGTAGCTTAGCACTTAGGTATCAACTCTGGAGTTATACTGCTCGAGTTCAATCCAGGGATACTTACTAAGGATGGAGACCATATAAGAGGCTCAACTTCATCTCCATACCTCCCTATGCCTCCACTTCTTGGTGTGTAAAAATGGGAGTAATACTGATTTTGTATTCTCATTGCAGGATTAGGTACAATAAAGCACCCCAGGAGAATGGCCAGCAGACAATGAACCCCCAGTAATTGCTATCATCATTGCACCTCACGCTTTACCTGCCTCTTATTCTTCAGGACAAATTCTCTGACCATTAACTCCCATTCTCCAGAAGGTGCTTCAAGAAAACCAGGGCACAGAAGTTGAGACACCAACATAACCATGCCAGTTCTTCTGTACACATTGCTTATCAGATCCCATGATTTTCTTGTGAGTTGAGGCCATTGCCCAGGGATACCAAAATGTATAAAGGGTCAGGGCACTGGCAGGCTCTGAATCCAGATAGAATTTTTACAGAACTCTTTGAGTATCACCTTATGACACTCAGGAGTATGTGTGATCACCAGGAGCTTAACATGTACAGATGAACACGATGTCCAAGGACTGATGGCTGTGGTCAGGGACAGGCTGTCTCCACTTCCGGGTCCAGTCTTCATGCTCTTTAGCCTGGTAATATCTCTCCCTATGCCCCTCACTCTGTGGTGTAGTTACAATCACCTTCAGTCTCTTTTATACTAATAAGCAGAAATGGCACTTAGCTGTAAATTAGAATCACCTGAGATTGTACAAATTCCAAGGCTAAATTGCAAACCAAGTCCAACAGGGATGCATGCATTCTAAAGTGCAAATCTCAGACCTATGTACTTTTTAAGCAACAATGTTCATAAGACACTTGAATTAAACATGTTATATAATTCTGAGGCTTTGGGAACTGTCTTTTTAAATTTTTGTTTATTACAGTTGTGTATGCACTCCTGTGTGCACAAGCCAAGGCACGTACGTGGAGGTCAGAGAGCTTTCAGGTGGTTCTCTCCTTCCACAGTGAGATCTGGGATCAAGCTCAGGTTGTCAGTGCCTTTTCCTATGAAGTCATCTTGCTGGCCCTGGACTTGTTTTCAGACTTGAGTATTAGATTAGAGTCATCTTCAGAGCTTCCGGTTGTAACTTTGATAGACTTTTATATTTATTTATTTTGGCTTTTCAAGACAAGGTTTTTTTCTGTGTAGCTCTGGCTGTCCCGGAACTTGCTCTGGAAACCAGGCTGGCCTCGAGTTTGTAGAGATCCACCTGCCTCTGACTCCAGAGTGCTGGAATTAAAGGTGTGCACTACTACCTCCTGGCTGGTAGATAAATATCTTATAAGCATTTCTAACAAGCATCCGGAAGTGCTGGTACATAGAGCATACTCTGAGGAGAAGGGGAGCAGAAGAGGCTAGGAGCTTTCAGATGAGGCAGCCTCAGGTTCCTTTTCTAGCCTAACTCAGCTCCAATTTTGTGATCTTGGTAGGTCACTTAAAGTCATGTCATTTCCTTGCCTGTAAAGTGGTTATTGGGCTAGATCAGACTCTTGAAACAGGAGACTGACAACCCTGAGCCCTGGATCTAACTTGATTGCAAATTTGAACCTCCTCGGACACTTTAAAAACAAACTCCATAGTTGTTGATTGAATTGGTCTGGAGTACTATGTTTAAGAACTTTGAAAAAGCATTTGGGGAGTAGTAGCCTCACACCATGGCTTCCAAATCCCAGTGTGTATAGGAACCACAGATCGCTTGGTGACGCCCTGTTTCTGACTCAGAAGGTCTGGAATGGAGCATTTCTTTTTAAACATCTTTTATTTAAAAATTATGCATGCGTGTGTGTGTGTGTGTGTGTGATGTCAAAAGAGACCATCAGATTCACTGGAACTAGAATCAAGTCACCGGCAATTGAGAGTTGCCCGATGTAGCTGCTGGGAATTGAACTTGGTTCTTCTACTGGAGCAGGATGTGCCCTTAGCCACTCAGCCAGCTCTCCAGAACCTAGAAAGCAAGCATTTCTCCAAGCTCACAGGAGCACCACAGCTTCCCTTCGGTACTGCATAGCTCTAGGATATTCATGAATAACTGGCCTGAGGTAGGAAGAGAATCTTAGTTTGCCTAGTGTAGCATGCCATCTGATTTAGGAATGCCACCATACCGGCCTACCTGTATCTGTTAGGGTTAAGGTAGGACCCCGAGGGAAGGACGACCAGGACAGTTGTTTATAACCCAGCTTGAGATCCTTTCCTTGGGGGAAAGAGTCTGGTCAAGATGACTCTGAAGCCAGAACAAGAAACAGGTGCTGTTAAAAGCCACAAGGCCTTTTGATTCCACACAAAGAAAAATGCTAACCTTGAGAATTGCGGGTTTCCTGCCAGCATCCTGTCCCTGCCCAAGTAAAGGTGAAAGGGAGTCCAGCTGAGTTAGAGACCAAGGAAGCTAAGATACCGTTCAAGTAAGTGCAAGGTGCACACCTCTGTGATGCACACCTAGGAGCCTCTTATCGGGCCATAAGTCACCATTAATCCCTGCTTTGTTGTTTAATGCAGGGAGGCACGGTATGACGCTTTCGAAACCAGTTGTGTTTCTCAACTCTGTTTTCTCGCCTATCAGTAAGCGGTCCCACATCCCACCCCACCCTCGCTGCAAAGAGGAAGGAGGCTTGCTAGACACAGGCAGCAGGTGTTACCACCTGTGGCGGTGTGCTGGGAGCCTGAGTCCTTTGGACCCTTGAAACAACCCTGAGGGAGGGTTAACTGAGAGCGCAGTGGGGTGTGTGTGTGGGGGGGTGGGTGGGAAAAGCGAGGCAGGTGGCCCAAGGATTCCTCACGACTCCAAAAGCCAAAGCTTCTCCCCTGCGGAGGCAAAAGGAGGGAGGGTCCAGCCCACGCCGCCGGCCACATCAGAGCACCAAGAGAACACCAAGTCTTTATTACCGGAATTCCTATGAAACGGCTCCAAGGGAAAAAAACCACACACTGGAGGGAAAAAATAACAAAGTGACACACACAAACTTAGGGCTTCCCCAAGTGCGCCCCGCCTTGGAGCAGGGAGGGCCCAGACAAGTCTGGAGCTCAGTTTAGCCTCCCGGGGCTCCTGGAGGTGGGGAGATTTCTCTCCAGGGGTCACAGACCTGGCTCGGAGCCAACGTGGTCCCCACCCCCACCCCCACCCGGACTAGCTGCGCACGCTTCCAAACGTGGTCAGTCTCTGCTTGCACCGCTCTTCCGAGCCCGGGGAAGCTCGACTGACCCGCAGGACTTGAGGCGATTGCGGTCCCATTCCCATCAGGCTCCCATTTTTCTGCTAGTCCTTAGCAGCCCCCACCACCCAAGCCTCGGATCCCATTCTCAACCAGGACCCCCGCTCCTGTCCAGGCTTCCCAGCTCTCTCTAAATGGTCAGCGCAGCGCGTTGCCAGGTCATGGGACGAGTGGGACGCGGATGCGGCCTCCGTCCCGTGGCAGTGATTGGTGGCGGTTCCTTAAATCACCTCTGGTTTCTCCACCCGAGGCACCCGGCAAGTTCTTGTTCTAGGTGCTCGCCGCCCGACTCCCCTGGCCTAGGTTGGCAGCCTCTACAACTTACACTTCAGCCGGCACCTTCTAATTTGGGGTCGCCCCACTCTGAACCTCCAGGACCTCCCCATCTTACAAAACAGCAGGACTGGTCCAGCCCCTGAGGTACTCCACTGTGATGTAAATTTAGAACCAGCTTCTGTGTTCAGCCAAAACTAAAGACTCTGCTTATACAGAATCCTCCAGCTCCGGGGTCACCCTCCCCATCCCTGCTGGGTCAAGTGTAGGCTGCTGGAGGTGACAGCCAGCCCTTAATAGAAGCAGCCCTATAAGCTGGACCCGACAGGACCAAAGTGTCCAGAGTTCCGTGCAGAGTTGGAGCAAAGAGTCAGCAGTCCCCGGCAAGGCTGAAGTGCAGGAGACCTTTGGGGGAAAAAGATCACAGAGGGTTGGGGAAGGGTGTAGATCGGACCTACTGTGGCAGGTCAGGAGAGATCGGAAAGAAGCAGACAGAACTCTTTCCAGGCCCAATGAGGCTCCACATGGGTCATTTTGCCAGTTCCCAAACTGCAACCTTAGGATCTTTCTTCTTTTTCTTCTCTTTCTTCTTTCTTTTCTTTCTTTACTTTTTTTTTGGGGGGGGGGCGGGGTGGTGTGGAGGAGATGTGGTTCCTGCATTTCTGCTCATCCCCTATAGAGGAGCCAGACTACAAATGGGAATTGTGGCTGGCTGGCTGCTGTCTCAAAGGCTCCAGGCACCTCCTCCAATCACAAGCAGCTCTGAAAGTTCTAAGTCCCGTGGAAAGCGGCAGTGGCTGGGCTGGACAGTGGCTGCAGAAGCCTTGAGCCTTGGCGTGCAAGCACCATCTGTCTGGGCTGCAACTGGAGGGCCCTGGGGGCTGCTCTCTGGTTGCCTCAACCCAGTCAGAGCTTCTCTGGCAAGGTGAAGCTGCTGACACCTGGGAAGCAGAGAGAACGTGAAGTTTTCATTAAATAAGCATCTTGGTCTTTCCCCACCACTGGCTCTTGGAGAATATGAGGCACCTCCTCCTTTTTCCAAAAGATCTAGATCCTTCTGGAACTCTGCCTTGGATCACATACCTACTGCTCAGCTGCAGGGACCTTAGCAGCTAGAGATGGAGTGGGAGACTGGAGTGGAGAGGAAGCCTTTGCATGGGACGGCCTCACAGGTGAGAGGCTGTCCCACCACTCTGTGTCCTGTTAGTAGCTCCAAGGAGCTTCGAGTCAGAGGACTTGAAGGGGTAGAAAAGTAATCCCAGGCTAGAATTCGGCAAGCCTCAGACGCCAGACTGAGTTCATATGACTTTTGCTCAGAAAATTCATGGGAAAAAAAAAACACACAGGAGTGGTGTTTGGTGGCTATGGTGGTGGTGGTGGCACACACCTCTAATACCAGCACTCAAGAGAGGCAGAAGCAGGTTGATCTCTGTGAGTTTAAGGCCAGCCTGATCTACAGAGCTAGCTCCATGACAGCCAGAGCCACACAAAGAAACGGTATCTGGTAAAATACCTTTTTGGGGTGGGGGTGGGGTTGGGCTGGGGTGTAGGTGGGGCTAGGGGATGGTGAAAGGATTAACATGTAGGGCAATGAGTGATAATCTGTCAAGACAGATGAGAAAAGCTAGGCGGAAGAAAGCAGGGAGGAGAGACAGGCTTGCAGTGAGCTGACAGGACAGAAAGACACACTGTAAAGACCAGAGAGGATACAGCAAGGACCCAATAGATCTGGAAGAGCAGCTCTCATGGAAGAGGAGGGTTGACCCTTTGAGAGGGAAGGGAGAAGACTGAAGAGAGTCAAAGGCAGAGCAGTGAATAGGCATTGAGAAAGAGGGAGGACAGACAAGCTCCCCGGAGTCAGAAGAAAAACCAGGGATCCTGAAGTGATGGGCAAACCAGGAAGAGTCTCAGGCCTTGAGTTGGCTCTTGACTGTGGACTCGATGTGGAACATCAGAACGCACAACAGGCCCTGGAGCTGGCAGGTGACCTCCTCGATTCAGCCGCTTTCTAGAGCCTGTCAGTTTGCAGTAGATACAGGACAATCTGGGTTTTACAGTGGGAAGCTGAGAGAGGAAGCAAGCTGGAAACTCAAAAGTGATGAGCGAGTTCTAAGATGAGGTGGCTTCGGGAGGAACGCCTTTCCCTGGGGACCAGCAGGATGGGAGAAGGCACAGGGGCGGGGATATTTCACTAGCTGCCCTTACTTGGGTACCTTGGAAAAGTGGGAAGCTAGGGTGCGGCTCTGCGGGTGAGGAAATCCAGGGGAGCGTGGAAGAGAGCTGAAGAGAGAGAAGAGTGTGGACGGGGGACAAGATGCGAGAGTGGGGTGCCTGCATTTGCTGACCATGCCCTCTGTCGCCTGGGTTATGTCACCTCCACAACGACTGTAAGAGGAGCATCTCTGCTCCTTCATAGTTGGAAACAGGGCCAAACCTGCTGCACCACAGCTCAAGAAAGCCTAAAAGATGCTGAGTGCTGAGACCAGGCTAGCAGCTGGGCAGGCAGAGCAGGTGGATGGGCAGGCAGCACCTCACCGGGGGATGAGGCACCGGGAGAGGCGCAGGCATGCCTAGTTTCTGCAGGAGATGCTGGCATTCCCTAGTACATCCCCCCAGATGAGTTTACAGAGGAGACTAGAGGAAAGGCAACCCAGCCCTGAGGCTCCAGACAGAAGCAGCCATTTCACAGACTATCTTCTGACCTTCAGCAGATCCCTGACCATCCAACCTAAGCGGGGGACTGAACACAGTTCTGCATGTGCATGGCCACCACAGTGTTTCTTATCCTCGTAATTAGTCACTGTGTGTCCCGGAAATGTCTTGTCAGTGGGGCTGCAAACTACTCAAGGTCACAAGCTGATTTAGTTTTTCTGTTCAGGGTCTCTGTCAAAGGCAAGTGTGATTATGGTTTGTCAGATAAATACATGAATACATAACCAAATTCTTAAAAGTACAAAAGCCGGGTATGATACAGCAAGTCTGCAATCTCAGCACTTGGGAAGTGGAGGCAGGAGAGTCTGAAGTTCAAAGCCAGCCTCATTTATATAACCAGTGCAAAGGTAGTAGGGTTTACATAAGACCGCATTACATATATGCTGGTTTTCAGGGGAAAACCATGTGCCCTGCCACATGAGAAATAAGCAAGGGCCACTGTTACTTGATATTACAGCACAGCACCTCTGGATCTTTGGAGGACACATGATAGGTGATGGATCTTTGCCCTAGCTGCCCCTGGGAGCTGTGGTCCCAAGCCTTACCTCTTACTGTGCTTCTCTTAGGACCTCTTCCACCTTAGGCACCTCCTGCCGCCTTCCCCGGAAGTCTTCCTCTGAAAGGCAAAGGGAGAAGGCCTCATCCTCCACCCTGCAGAACCTCATGTGGGCCCGTCCTAGGCTGGGCAGGGAGGCTGCGTCGCCTCTGTCCCTTAGCTTGGATCTTGACACTCCAGGCAGCAGTATGTGGGTACAGTAAGAGAGTCAAAGGCAGCCCGGGTGCTGGCCTGGCTCTACCACTGAGCTCTGAGGCCTTGGACAAGTCTTAGCTTTGTCTGGGCTTCGGTTTTCTAATCTATCACATAGGATGGGGTGGACTATCCAGAAGACCTCCGAGGCCCAGGAACAGTGCCTGGCACCCTAGGTTCCACTTCAGGGACTACAGGAAGGGGGTGGCATTGTATGCCCTCACAGCAAGGGACCAAATTTCTGTGGGCCACCTGCCTGCTAACCCTTGACATGTCCCCCAGACTGAGTGCTCCCTTGCTGAATATTAAACTCTTAGGACCTCTTCTTGAAGGGTCACCCATCCCAAGCAACTTGAAGTTCCCTGCCCAGCCTCACCATAAGCGTGTCCCTCCACGTCATCCAGGAGGTTGGCTGTGGATGCAGCAGCCCCCAGCCTGCCAGCCTGTTCAGGAAAACGATCCCAGAGATGAATGGGTACTGTCACAGCTTGTTCAATTTGCCTGTGCTCTGTCCTGGTAACCCACCGACCTCACAAGGCTTCTACTATCCTGTCCCCAAACTGCCTATCGGTGTCCCTTCAGGCCCCTTTCCTAGGATCAGTGGACGAGCTAGCCAGGCCCGACCCCCTCACTCTGCCCCCATCACTAGGGACAGGGAGAGTGACATTCTCCTTCTGCTTTCAATATCCTAGGCCCTGTTGGATAAGCACTGATGAGAACGTTGGTATGAAGACAGGGAAACATCTTTTCATTCAAAGACCCAAAGTGAAAAAAGCAAGCCTCTGGAGACGAGGCTGCAGGGGACCTATGAACCAGTTCAATTAGCAAAATCAGGGGGAGACTCGGTGGTTTCAATGAGAGGACAATGTCAAAAAAAAAAAAAAAAAACAGATGACTCAAAATGCAGATGACTCAAGGCCAAAAGTAAAGAAGGCACAGGAAGGACAGTGTCCCAGGGAAGGAACACAGGAACTGATGACGGGGTTTCCTGGTTCAGAGATCAAGGAGGGGGTGGCCACAGAGCCACATCCCAGTCCCGAGGAAGGTTCAGTCTGGATCTCCATCACTGTTGCCGGCGCTCGCCACTCCACCCCAGGGGCAAGCAGAAGGATACGACTGAAGCTTCGGCAAATGTTTCTTCTTTGACTTCCTCATTTTGGTCTTCTCAGAGAAGGCTCGGGCGAGTTCAAACAGCTTCCTGCGCGTGGCTGGGGCAGAGAGACTCGTGAGCCCTTCGTGCTCCAGAGAGCCAGAGCATCAGATGGCTTCCCTCCAGGTTTGGGGGCAGCCAGGGCAGCACCAGGCCCCTTGGGTGGGGACTGGGAAGAGGAAAGTGACAGGAATTGCAGACACCAGTGCCACCTAGGGAGCAAGTGCGCCATCCCAGGTCGGCCTCCGGGGGCAGCAGGCCACCACTAGTCAAGTGCACAGCCGCCTGCCTCCAGACCAAGATCCGGGTATTCCTTCCCTTGAGGCGGACAACCACAGCTCTTGGCTTTCTTTCCCGCTGCCGGCTGCCCGGCCTTCCCGTCCCTCCCCAGCCACCTCCACAGTTGGTCCTAGGATTTCCATGAGTCATCGGAAATTTTCCCTGAAATAAAACCTTGAAAGGTTCCAGCCTCATTCTCACTGGTTACGGGTCTATGAGACTGGAAAGGGGAGGATGACAAAAAGCCGGGAGTGGGAAGAGGTTCCCCTATCCCAAAATGTCTGCCATTCCCACAGAAAGCAGACTCAGCCAGTGACTCCTGTCTGGGTCAAGCCCTCACGCCACAGAGAATGTGAACACTGACACCCATTATTTCCCTGCAGACAGCTAGCTCAAGAGGATTTAAACTTAATTTGTCTCCAGACTCAGCTGCAGAATAAAGTAAGGCAGGAAGGCGGAGGGAGCTAGCCTGTGATTAAAATGCCACCTGGAATTCACACAGAGTCAATAACATTAAAAGTCTTCAGGGGTTGGGAGGGCTCCCTCCCTCTCATGAGGCCACGGGGCCTGCCTCAAGAGAGCTGGGACAAGGAGGGGACAAGGAGCAGGACTTACATTTTCCCATGTGTTTCAACTTGTCCCTGAATAAGGCATCTTCTGACACAGTGGGGTTGGTATCACTGGTTCCTGGAAGGAGGAGACACCTGCTGAAGGACCAAACCCATTGGGTCTTCGAGGTCCCACTAAGAGAGAGAGTGAGCAACAGGCAAGGCCCTAGGGAAGTAGGTCAGAGGGTACCCCTCCATGGTTGTTTCCATCTGTTCTTTTATTACAGCAAAAGTGCAGGCTTTTTTTTAAAGGCAAGTTGCAAGAGTACTTCCTTCTTGCAAGGTGCATTTTCCTCTTCAGAGCAAATGAGGGCAGCCTTAAGATCTGCTGCATGTGTGTCCCAACTTCTCCAGCAGTCCCATACCCTCAAAGTCATGACAGTGGTTTGCAATGAGATGCTGGGGAGATCTAAATCATGGAAATCCCCTCAGACTGCATATTGGCCTTCTCCTGCACCCAGAGCAGAATGTTAACCATTGCCAGCACATCATGACCCTCTGTGCATCCTAACTCTGGTGAGATGGAGCAGAAAGGACAGAGAGTCAAGAATGCCTCCCAGATGCTGAACAGGAACAACAGCAGGGCTCAGCCAAGAGTCGGAACACAGTGAGCCACCTGTGCGCGGGTCTCTCAGGACCCTTGGGCTGCGGCTCGCCATCCTGTAACTTGGCTCATCCCGAGTCACCTTGCCTGCTAACTTCCCTCTCAGTCACTCGATCCAGCTCAGCAGCCCCAGTGTCCCTCGTTAATTTGGGATCAAGGACAAGAAGCTCTGTGAAAACTCCCAGCTGAACATCTGGTGAGGCCTAAGCTCCTGGCCGCTTGCTTATGAATCAGTTCTATGGGATTTTCTTTCTCTGAGCTGGGATTAGTGGGGCACCTCACCCTTCTGTTCCTGCCTTCCCAGCTCAACTGTAGGATGGAGGGTCTGCTCCTGGAAAAAAAAAATCACTGAGCCTTTTTAAATATGGGCATGGGGTGATAGCAGGAACTGACCCAGGATTCAGAGTCCAGGGGCCAAGGATGAACACAGAATCTCTGTTCACACTCCCAACCTCGGCTCTGCTGTAGGCTACGCAGCCTAGTAATACAGTCTCTCACCCTCTGGCCTGTCAGCCCCAATGCTGCGGGCACTGGAGGGAAGTCACATGTAGTCTGAAATGAGTTGGGGAGGCAGTCATAGGAGGGATTGTAAACCCTGCTTATCTGGTCCTTTTTTTTAAAAAAAATGAATTTTAAGATTTATTTGTTTATACTTATGAGTACTCTATTTGCATGTGTGCCTGTATGACAGAATTGGGCATCGGATCCTACTATAGGTGGTTGTGAGCCACTATGCAGGTGCTAGGGAATGAACTCAGGATCTCTTAATCATTGAGCCATCTCTCTACCCCCTTCTCTGGCAGTCATTGAACTATCTTGCACACCATGCTCAGAATTTCTCTTCCCCCTGCCTGGCAGTGCGTGTCTCAGGGCAAATAGTCCTCAGCTACTTAAGTGAATACACCCTTCCCAGATTAAGCTCATCCTCTCCCTCTCTATGGGCTGGATACAGCCAGCATGTATGCCTTGCCTTTGCTGGTGTACTAATTAGGCATTAAGCCTCATTAAGCCAACTTCACAAGATTCTACGGCCTTCCTCCTCTCAGTTACTATTAAGAGATATGACATGGTTCGGTGTGTCCTCTGGTAGTCCAAGATCCAGAAATAGTTGGTAGGTCAGCCAGCCTGTGGTAGGAAACCTACAGCTCCCAGGACAGCAAAAAACCTAGGGCCACTCAGTGAAGGGGATATCTCACTCCACAGGAGGCCTCCATTCTTGCTTGCTGAGAGGCCTCAGGTCCCACCCTTAGTCAGTTTCCTCATCCTACCCCTAAGTTCTCAATATTGAAGATAAAGTTGAGGTGTGGGCCCAGTGAGCCCCTTAGGCCGTCTCAGGACAGCAAGCTTACCTGGGACAGAGGAGGTAAAGCCAACGTCATTTCCAACAGCCACATTGCTGGATTTGGATTTCTGGGATTCATATTTCAATCGGTCTGGAAAAGGAGACAGATTTTATCAGGGAAGTGAGCTCCAGGGTGCTCAGGGGCACACTGAAGGCCGCAGGAGGCTGAATCCCTGAAGCACACATGAGCATGCACACACCACACACACACACACACACACACGCCACACACAGACACACACAGACACACACAGACACAGACACAGACACACCACACACACACACACACACACGCATACACACAAGCATACATCTGTAAGCTCTTGAAGAACTTGTTGTGATAATAGAAACAACTACCTAATAAGCATTTGCAATGTTGGAATGTCAGAATTAGCAGCTTCCCGAGAGTCCAAACCTATCCGATTATATTGTTTTAGGGTCTTGATGTGGAGCCCAGGCTCTCTTGGAACTCATGGTTCTCCTTTCTCTGTGTCCTTAATGCTGGGTTTGCAGGACAGCTCCCCCAGGCTAATGCTGAGCTCAAACAGATACGCAGGGCAGGAGAGAAGGCTCGATGGGCACGCCTTCTTCCTCTGGGTTCTCAGGTGGCTCACAACCATCGGTAATGGTATCAGCTGCATGCACAGCCAAGCCTCTTTCTCTTTTTTGTTTGTTTTGTTTGTTTCTCGACACAGGGTTTCTCTGTGACAGCCCTGGCTGTCCTGAAACTCTATCTGTAGTCCAGACTGGCCTCAAACTCAAGAGATCTCCCTGGCTCTGCCTCCTGAGTGCTGGGTTTAAAAGTGTATACCTCCACTGCCTGACTCTAGCAACGCCATTTTTATGCTGCCAGTGGTCCTGCTTCCTCCAGCCCAGCACACTAGCAGCACAATTTACTCCCTTATTCCCAAACACCTCAGACTCCCTCCCTTCCCTCCTCCTTCTCTCTTTTCCTCTTCCTTCCTTCCCTCCCTCCCTGCCTCCCTCCCTCCCTCCCTCTTTGACCTTTACAAGACCACCTTCTGAGTCCTGTCTCCAAAGCCTACCTCAGAAGGGAAGGCAGCCAGGTTGGGGAGCAGGGTGACCCATCCATAGATCATGCAAACATCCCGTTCTAACGTCCTCCACTCAGGAAGCCTCCTATTCTGGCACTTATGAAGCCAGTCACCTTGTTCCCAGGGCTCAAGACAAAGTACCCCTGCCTTGTAGCTAGAGCTGGGTAGGAAAGGCTGCATTTCTTTCCCTGTCGCCCAAGCCTAGGCTAATGCTGAGCTCGAACAGATATGCAGGGCAGGGGAGAAGGCTCGATTGGGTACGCCTTCTTCCTCTGGGTTCTCAGGTGTTCTCAGCCCCCACTGAAACCTGGAGCTCCTGCATGACCCAAGGAGGGCCAATCTTGAGCAGGTTAGAAAGTGCCTGGCATGCTGGCATCCAGCACAACGCCTCCTGAGGCCCAAGGTTCCTGACTATGTCAGTCTCTTCTTGCGCGGCAAGGCTCGGTGCCCACCTCTCTCCAGGGCAAGGAGGAAGTCCCGGTTTCGCTGCAGCTCCTTCATGAATTCCTCATTCTGCAGGAAGAGGGCGATCCTCTCATCTTCTAGGTACTGTTTCCAGCGGCTGTCCTGGTCACAGGCCATAGGCCCTGGTGCTGGAGGTGGGCCCCCCTCTCCACTCATAGGCTTGGAGCTCCCGGGGTGACCCTGAGGAAGAGTGAGCAATACACATCACCTACTTAACTCCGTATACAGCTATACACGCAGGTGTGCTTTCCCAGAATCCTCCAGCCTCCTTGTGTGGTCCCCTCCTCCCAATGGGACCCAGTCGTCACTAGCCAGAATTCGATGGAGCAGAAGCAGGAAGGACATCAAAAGGACTTTTCCTCTCAACCTAGGGGCACCTCATTCCCTCTTCTGGAACCTAAATCATCCTGAAAATCAATTTGCAAACAGCTCAGCCACCTGTGCATGGACTTCCAGCCAATCTCACACTTTGCTCAGCTGCATGCCCCACCAGGGGCACCTCCTGAAAGAAGTTTCTACGGAGAGGAAAGCAGCAGCCCCCCCCCCCCATTAACTACCCCATTTCCCTCCCTCCAGCCTGAGGTGATAGCTGCAGCCAGAGAACCAGGCCAGACCAAAAGCCAGGCTGTGGGTTCACCTTTCTTTCCTTACAAATTCTTTTTTTTTTGGTTTTTGAGACAGGGTTTCTCTGTGTAGCCCTGGCCATCCTGGAACTCACTCTGTAGACCAGGCTGGCCTCGAACTCAGAAATCCGCCTGCCTCTGCCTCCCAAGTGCTGGGATTACAGGCGTGCGCCACCACTGCCCGGCCTCCTTACAAATTCTAATCCACAGAAGCAGCCCAGCCTGAGCTTGAAAACCAAGAAGTAAAACTGTCTGGTACAGACCATGATGTAGCCCAGAAGAGATGCCGGACAGGCAGGTAGGCATGGAGGTTTGAGGGCAGCCTCTTACCTGAATGCTGTCCATCTGCTGGGGCAGGATTCGGAGGAAGTCATCAGGGAGGTTGCCCAGCAGGGGTGGGTTCCAGTTTCGGTAGCGCCTCTGGCTTGCAGGTTGTCCAGAGCCCAGGACATCAATCCTGGGGGATGGGAGATAAGGAGAGTAGGGGGTAGTCAGGCTTAGCCACAGCTCTGTTGACCCATCACAGGCCCTTGGGCAGATGGAGATCTTACTCATAGTGTCCAGTGCCCACACTGCCTTCAGAACAAAGGTACAGGCATGCATTCTGCCGATTGAGGGAAATGGTGGACCAAGAAGGAAGGCATCCAGGCCAGGGGCAGTGGGGATCTCTCTCTCTCTCTCTCTCTCTCTCTCTCTCTCTCTCTCTCTCTCTCTCTCTCTCTCGGGCTTTCTTCAGTCAGCTCTGCTTTCTTCCACTTTGGCCTTGGGCTTGGGCCACTTTTCTGTCACTCAGTGTCTCTGGTGCAAATGTCAATGTTGTGGATTTACATACAGACTTTATGAATGTTCCCTACAGACTAGGGGTCGGGGGTGGGGTCAGACACTTCTGTGCTTGTGTCCCTAGTTGACACGGTGCTGAACTGTTTAATAATAGATATCATCCCCACCTCCCAACAGCAGACAAGCAGCCTCCCAACAGTCTGTTCTGTCCTTGTTTGTTGAGGAAGGGAGCTCCCCAAGATTTCTGGACAATATGCAGATCTGAGTTCCCATTCCAGCTCAACTACAGCCAGCAAAGGGTAGGGAGCACTGGGGAGCCCCTGGTACTTTGTTACAAAATCTAGACCTTGCTGATCTGCTGCCTAGGTACTGTCACACACACACACACACACACACACACACACACACACACACACACCCTGCTCCACAGGCGCTGCAGCTTGAACTGATGGAGGTTCTTGTTTGCAAGAGAGTCTATGGGGCCTCTCTTCCCAGACAAGGTGTCCCTGTGCCAAGCAGCCAGGACAGGAGAGGAAGAAGGGCCTGGCTGCCCTGACCCCAGGCTCTATCCCAAGCCCAGGCCTGAAGGCAGCCTGGAGCTGGGCCAGGAGCTCCAGGGCTCCTCAGCAGCCTGCTGCGTGGCAACCGCAGGACACGTGTCCCGCTGAATCGGGGAAATGACACATGGAGAAGGCAGGCGGCTGGGGGTGGTGGGGGCCATGCTGGGCTCAGCCTGGCTTTGATTTGGCCTCCAGCTTCAGGAATCCCTCCACCCCCTCACTGGAGGGGAGCTTTTCCGTCTGCTGCTAACTTGTGGAAATAACTTCCTTTCCTTTTCTATTTTGGGCTGGTGGCCCGGTGGGTATGAGGGGAGGGTTGAGGGGAGGGTGGGGGCAGCAGCAGACGGATAACCAGCTGCTAAGTGCTAGGGGGAGCTCAGCTCGCAGCCAGAGACACACAGGGATATCCAGAGAGGCGCCTCCAGGGGAACCCAGGGCTAGGTTTCCTCCATAATGCTCTGCCACTTCTATCTCTGTCCCAACTTCTGGTTCCCTCCCAAGGCCCATCTGTCAGTCCCACAGACACCACTTCCAGCCATAATGGAAGAAGGCTTGTCTAGGCTTTGTTTGGGGCAAAGTAAACACCCCAACTCGGTTATATCTGGAAGCCACCCAGGATGGCTGCACAGGGAGAGTCCAAACTCTGACCAAGACCCTTCTAGCTTCCATTCCATTTCTGGAATGCCCACGGGCTGAGGGCTGACCATGGGGAGAATTCCTTTTCTTCCAGAGTTTCCTCAGGCTGCTGGGCATGGGCCCTGGAAAGTCAGAACAGTCCTCCAAGCCCTGGGGTGAAGTCATCCTCAGCTGCAGGGGGCCAGCCCAGCGCAGGCAGCCTAGCAACTCCATTGTGGTTGGAAAGGAATGGGAGAAATGAGCTGCTGAGGTAAAACAATTTCCACACAAAAACAGCAGGCGGCCTGTGGAGGGGCAGATGGAGGGAAGAACTCAGTAGCAGGGGAGGGGGAAGGAGATCAAGGCCAAGAGGATCTTCAGGTACTGAGCCCCTGGAGCCCCCAGATGATAATTTCAAGATGACGTAGGTGATGACCTCACACTTACCCACAGGATGTTGGACCACCTGGCTGGGAAGGATTTCAGACATGCTTTTCCAGAGGGGGTTTTAGTGGAGTCCGGACATGTGGTTCACATGGGCCAGACCCTGTCACAGGTCACATAGCTGTATCATTCAGACAAAGCCTAGGCATTCCAGGTTTGTTTCTCTGGGATGGCCCTGCCTCTTTGGACCTAGAAGGACAGTATCTGAACTCTGAAACTCTGTCCTGTTACCAGGCTCATCCCAGGGGCATGGTGACAGAAAGGGACCAGACCACTAGCCCTTCTCAAATCTAACCTTCAGCAGCCAAAGATTTTCAGAATACCAGTCTACCAGCGCCCTGCCATGGTACAGTCCCACGGAGTCCCCCGTAGTTGCAGGGTATGGTGTGTGCTCCTTGGGAGCTTCACAGAGCCCCCATGACGGACCCACGGTCCTCTCTACTCACTCTGATGGACTATATGTGCAGGAGCTCCTGGAGATGGTCCCCTCACCCTGCCTCTCGTGTGCATACACCATTTCCTGCGTCCGGAACACATTCCTGACCTCAATTTCACTAAAGTAAGGAGGTGTGGGTGTCAGGCCATCGCTTGGGTGGTAGCTTCTGGGCACCCATGTTTGTGATTCCCTTAAATTCTGATCTACAGGAGAGGAGGCCAGAGGACAAGCAACACACACACACACACACACACACACACAATGTAATTGAAAACATTTAAGTACTTTGGAATAAATCTTATAGTTCGGTCTGCAGTGTCTCTCACAGGTTTGTATGGTTGAACTCTTGGTTTCAGCTAGCAGCCCTGCTTTGGAAAGCTGTGAGCTCTGTACAGGTGGGGTCTATGTCACTGGGGCAGGCCTGGAAGGTTGTGCCTGTCTCTGGCTCTAGACCAGCTCTTTCAGCTTCCTGATGCACAGTGATGTGAAAGGCCCACGGCCCTGCCCTCTGCTCTGCCACACCTTTCCTGCCGTAATGAACTAAAATCCCTCTCACCATGAGCCAACTAAGCCTTTTCTCAAGTCCTTGCCTTGTGTGTGTGTGTGGGGGGGGGGGGAGTTGTCACAGCAACAGAAACGAAATAGAGGATTAAGACAGCAATGACACAGAAGTCAAACCAGGCAGTGGTGGTATATACCTTTAATCCCAGCACTCAGGAGGCAGAGGCAGGTGGATCTTTGTAAGTTCCAGGCCAGCCTGGTCTACATAGCTAGTTCTAAGACAGGCAAGGCTGCATAAAGAAATCCTGTCTGGGGGTAGGGTGGGGGAGTCAAAGGAAAATCATTTAGCTCTGATCTCACAGGTGTGACCTCTCTGGCCGTCTCACTGAGGCCTCTAAACCCCCACCCCCTGAGCCTGCATCTCCTTGTACCACTTGTGAACTCAATGGAGGACCTCTACCCCACTCAGCTAACTTTCCAGACTCTCAGCTCCCTAAGCTACAGTCTGACTTCTCAGCAGGGAGGAGAAGACATAGCAATGGAAACTGATAGCCTTAAAGTCGGATGGCCTGTGTTTACACCACAGACTTGGCCATGGGGACATGGTAACCCCCTGCGGCTCAGCTTTGTCAGCTATGAAATGGGCGACTGCACTGTTTACCACTTCAGTACTTAAGTCATCGAGGAGAGGACCATGGCCGTCTCTGGCATTTGAAGGGTATTTGACACATGGTAGCTGTTCTTACTGGCTCTCCAGGTTTCCCACTATCACCGTTCTGGGGGCTCTTAAGATGTCTAGAATTGGGGGCTCACTATAGCATGTCTTCCTTGTGACATCTCCTCTCACCCAGTCTGTCATTCTAAGAACCAGCAGCTCCAGGACAAAGCAACCACACCTAGGCTCTAGCATCTGCCAAACACAGAGCCCAGAAAGCAAGCACTTCCCATACAACAGACCCCACTGGCACTAGCTTCATTTTAAGCTTCCAAATAACAAGAGTCTCAGAGCTGAGACAAGTCTCCAGGGTCCTTGCTGTCCACTCTCCTGTCTCCACTCATCAAATGAGCCCAGAAAAAGACACATCTTCACACTGCTTAAAAATCCTCTCAACATCACTACTGGCTCAGGGGTGACAAACAGTCATCCCACTGGTGACTGATGGCTACCTGGGGGTGCTGGGTTGGGAGGGATTCTGAGGTTCATCTTGCCTCAGCAGGAGACAGCATGATGATTAGTTACTAATGTGTCCATAGGCTGGGGAAGGGAAGGGTCAGTGCAATGTTTCATGAGCTCATCTTCCTACCCTGCCTCTCCCTTGATTACACATTCCAAAAACCCAGAGGCTATACCATATTTAATTAACTGTATACCATAGGCATATGCTGTGATGGCCAACTTTTTACATAGGTTCCAAACTCGAGTCCTTGTGTTTGCTCTGCAGGCACTTTAGGGACAGCCATCTGTCTAGTTTACACCTATTTTTAGGATTATTTTGCACTGAACCAGGAACTTACTGACTGGCTAACTCAGCTGGCCACTGAGCTCCAGGGATCTGCCTGTCTCTGCAACGCCAGCTACTGGTATTAGAAATGTGGGCTGCCGTGCCCAGCTTTTACATGTAGAGGGCTAGGAATTCAAGCCCAGGCCACCATGCTTGTGCAACAAGCACTCTGCCCACTGAGAGCCATTTCCCCAGTCCCACAGTGTTGAAGTTTTGAAAGTTCTCCCAGGTGTCCTGTGAAAATGTCCCTTGCCACAGTACAAGTTTGCAGTTAGTAGAATAATGTCTGGCGGGGGCCGCCAATTTATACAGACCCGACTCCTGTGTCCGTCTCTACCCACTCTGCTCTGAGACAAAAATGGACTCTCACCGGGGAGGTGGCGTTGGAGGAGCC
The DNA here is from genome assembly GCF_004785775.1 of Grammomys surdaster. Classification (NCBI taxonomy): domain Eukaryota; kingdom Metazoa; phylum Chordata; class Mammalia; order Rodentia; family Muridae; genus Grammomys; species Grammomys surdaster. Next base: position 4,803,524 of record NW_021604658.1, on the reverse strand, counting down.
ATCAGGTAAGGCCTGTCGAACATGTGCATGTGGTACGCTGGCGGTGAATACACAGGCGGGGGCTCTTCCTCAGAGCTATCGGGCTCCAGAGTCCTTTCCAAGATCTAAGTCAGAGACAACAAAGAGAGCCGCAGTAACAGTTATTGGTTAGGATATTAATAACCCATCCTTGAACCTCACTCAGATGAAACCAGGGATAGGCGAGGATGTGGCTTAAGGAGTTTTGTACATTGCTGCTGGGAGCTGCCCCTTGGCGATGCCAGCCTTACGTTTTAACACTAACACGTGGCCACCATGACCCCTCAATCAGACTTAGCAAACAGGACAATGCACTGCCCCAAAGGATTGTTCATGGCAGCAGCATCTATCCAAGCAACGCTCGAGAGCAGCAAAACAAACACAGGGTGGAAGAGAGAGACAGTGAGGGTTGGCAGGGATGGGAGGAGGTGCTGGGGACCCTGTGGAAGAGGTTTATGGATCTGGGTGCCTATCACATTGTAAGTACATGCCATGAACCCCCACTGGACTGTACCCTGAGACCTGTGTCTTCTACTCTTCTCTGACGATGACATCATCCATACCCTCCTCTGGCTCACATCCACATTCTCTTATCTTAACCCCAGTCTGGCAAGTGAAGGCCCATTATATGGATGAGAAAATTAAGGCCTGTGTGTGTTTTATTTGTTTTGTGGTATCTGGAATTGAATACAGAGCCTCACATGCATGAGGCAAGAACTCGACTACCACTGAGGTATGGCCCAGTTCTTTTAACTTTTATTCTGAAATAGGGTCTCACTAAGGCCAGGGGGCTGGCCTTGAACCTGTCTATTACTTCTCTTGGGATGATGTGAAGAAGAGAGGACACCAATGACCAGTCAAAGAAGTGGTCTCACCCAAATCTAGGAGTGCCCCCCCAACAGTTGTATCACCAAAAGGCCTAGCCCAGCATGGGTAACAACCTCCTGAAAGCTCCATAGAGCCCCTGAGTTAGCTAACCTCTTGAATACCCAGCATCTCTCCAATCCTTCTGCAGCTAGAGCAAGACTGCATACCACTGGGAGGTGGCTACAGGAGAGGGGGAGGGGCTAAAATCACAGGCGACCCTCTAGTGACCCTTCCTGCCTCCCGTGAGGGAACAGGCCCAAGCTTGCTGAAGAGCTGGTGTAGGAAATCAGAGCTGTTCTGACTAAGATGGTAACGGCCATGTCACAGCTCAAAGGGTGGCAGGACATACCACTTCTGATTCTCCTACCCTGTCTGCTGAGAATCAGATTACAGGCCCTGTGAGGCTGGAGTCTAGTTAAGTAACGCGGCAAAACCACTCACTGGCTTTAGATTGGAATCTTCAACACAGGCTTCACAGTCACGCACGCCCTTCCCTCAGGCAGCCTGTAGATCTAAGTAAGAGGCTCGGGGTGGACAGCCCAGTTGCCTACTGTCCCTCTGGACCCTTTTCTCTTCACTGAGAAAGTAGGGCAGGGAAAGGTCAAGGATAGATAGGGTGAAGCCAAATTCTTGTGATTCAGTGGATATGAATCTGCCCCCCAGAGCCATCTGGGCAGATCCCATCACACACCTCGACCGTCCCTCTCCCAGCTCTGTTCCCACTTTCTCAGAGACCAAAGAACCTGGGAAGGGCTCAGAGGTCCTGGCTGACTCAGGCCCTAAGTCCCCAGCCCCACTTGAACCCTGGATTTGTAGAAGACACCCCTAAAGCTGTGTCTCCGCTTCTGCCAGGTCAGGTTCCATTGATATATCTGACCCCCAGCTCAGCTGCATCCAGAACGGGGAGGCTTGCAGGGACTCCCTGGCAGTGAGCATGCACACACGCTGCAGTCCTCTCCCCGATGGCCTGACCCAAGGAGGCTCCCGCCCTGGAATGCGTGTTCTTTCCTGTGAGGCGGAAAGTATTTAAACAGATCCTTCTGCAGAAGAATGAGGCCGCCTGGCTGACCAGGCAGCAGCACTGTTCACCCCACATTCCACCAGGAAGGAAAAGGATACGGGGTGGGGGATGGTGTGAGGAATGGGCTCCTGGTGACACCCTGTTGCCTAGCACAGGAGGGGCTCAGCAAGATCCTAGGGTACCCAGAAGACTGGCTGCTGCCTCCTCCAGCCCACATAATCCCATATCTGACAGCCTTTGGGTCTGGGGGACAGGGTCCAGGCTTGGTCTGGTGAGAGGTAGAGGAGAGTTCTATGGGTTTCTTCTGATCTGTGGTATACCCCCAGACTCAAGGAGCTGAGGGGGGCAGGTGGACCCTGTGCTTGTTACAGTGCAGTTTCCTGGAGGAGCAAACGCAGCCTCTAGAGAGGAATGCTTGATAGTGGGGAGGAGGCAGGTGGTGGGCAGGCCAGCTGCAGAAAGGAAAAATCTGTAGTCCCAGAGCGGGAACCCCAGCATCTTTCTGTCCACCCCCCCCCCATATTTCTAGCCACAAGGAGCTTTTCTGGCTCTAAAGGTTCTGTGCTCCCCTAGCCTAACTCACTGGGTGATGGGTGCCAAGCAGGTGTTCCGGAGGCTGGAAGGGAGGCAGGCTCTGGGCTATTTATCTGACAGGAGCTGTTTTTTTCTATGACAAGGATACCCCTTGAGCCAGCCCACCATCCGTCAGTCTCTAGAGACAGGGACTTTTCCAGTCAGCAGTTATTGTCATTCTTACTGTTCCTCATAAATTTTCTGCAGCGCTTTGCACTGGCTCAGAAGCTGTCTCCTGATGGGCCCAGGCAGGCCTCCAGAGGTGGGGGTTGGGAAAGAGCCAAGGGTGGCCCAGAAGGGGCTCAATGTGGACAGCAGACTGCCTAGGAACAGAAGTGCAGCACAGGATGGCTACCTGGGGCTGAGGAAGCCTTGCAGAGGTCTGTGATGCCACAGGCGCTGTGGGTGAAGCGGGAAATGCCCCGCCTGCCAGACTGTCAGGATCAACAGGACCATAGAGTGTCAAAGCATGCAGGGAACGTCCCAGCTCACACCGAAAGAATGCACCTACACGCGCACACATGCACACGAACTCACACCTCCTTATGAGGAGCGTCTGGATTTCCCAGTGTTCTCTCCATGGATTAATCCAGGCAGGTCAAAGGGGTGTTTGACAGAGGCAAAGGTAACAGAAAGCTGTACAAAGACATTGTCAACAGGGCTGAGGAGATGGCTCAGTCAGTGCTTGCCACAAAAGGTCTTGGGTTCGATATACGGCACCCTATAAAAAGCTGGTGGCCCCCACTAATAATGCCAGTCCAGGGGATGTGGAGACAGTAGCAATCCCTGCAGCACTACTAACTATTAGCTAACTACTAGCTAACTACTAGCTAGCCAGCCTTGCCTAATTAGCAAGAGACTCTGCCCCCACAACCAAGGGAGCTGGCTCTTGAGGAACACCACCCTAAACTGATCTCTGGTTTACACACACTCACACACACACACACACAAGATCTATTCATTGTGAACATCCCCCTTATACCGCTATGTGCTTGGAGAGAAATCACCACGCTGGCCCAAGTCACTGTTGCCCACACAGCTTCTCCACGGAGAGAGAATCCTAGAAACACTCACTGGGGGGGGGGGGGGAGGTAGGAAGACCAAGGAGCCCAGGGTCTGCAGTCAAATCTGGTCCAGGGTTCCCACGTAAACAGGGGTGACTGACTGCTCTCATCAAGTTTGAGAAACAGAAAAGATGTATTTCTGAAGCAACGGAGACGTGCAGCACAGGCTAGACTCTGGAGAGAGTGGAATCCACCTGGGCCTGGTGGAGCATGCTTGTCATTCCAGCTACCCGAGGGGCTGAGGCAGGAGGATGGGAAAGTTCAAGGTCTGCCTGAGTAAACATAAGTCTCTATATTAGGGCTGGAGAGATGGCTCAGCGGTTAAGAGCACTGATTGCTCTTCTAGAGGTCCTGAGTTCAATTCCCAGCAACCACATGGTGGCTCACAACCATCCGTAATGGGATCCAATGCATTCTTCTGGTATGTCTGAAGACAGCTACAGTGTACTCATATAAATAAAATAAATAAATCTTTAAAGAAAAAAAAAGTCTCTATATTACCCCTGCTCACCCCCCACAGGGAAATCCTAAGTAAAAAGAGGGCTGGGGGTGTGGCACTGAGACAGAGGGATTGCAGGGCATGTATGAACCCCTGGGTTTAACCCTCAGGACTGCAATAAGCCCGTGTAAAAAAACACACAACCCAGTTATTATATTTATAAGCTGTATGCCTAGATTGAGCAGACCTACCACTACATTACTCTATTCCCCAGCTACGAGATCCCTTGTTACTTGTGGTTTCTCTAGGCCATGTGTTTCTGCTCCATCTTCCTTCCTCCTCCTCTTCCTCCATCGTTCCCTACCCTTCCTCCACTCTCTAAGACCTCCAGTCCCACCTTCCCTTCCACTGTCCAATCACAGGCTCTAGCCTTTATTTGACCAGTTAGAATGGAGGAGAAGGGTCACATGAAATCACCTGAATACTTGATCCATTCTTCATCAGGCATCCTCTCTTCAGGAAACAGAATTAGCATCAGAATATAAACAACACCAGGGCAACCCACAACAGCGGCACACAACTTTAACCCCAACACTCAGGAGGCAGAGGTAGGCAGCTCTCTGTGAGTCCAAGGCCAGCCTGGTCTACAGAGCAAGTTCCAGGAAAGCCAGGGCTTCACAGTGAAACCCTGTCTTGAAAACCCAAAAGGTCTTTCTTGAAAAATACACACTGGAAAAGCTAGGCTTGGAACTGAGGGGTCAGAATGTTGAAGTGAGGCTTATGTACCTACATTTTAAACAAGCCTTAATTCTTATGACTTTAGCCCAGGGTTTTGTACTAGTCAGCATACCACCGAGTAGGTGCTTGTTTCCTGGGTGTTTGTTGAGTGAGTCCATGATTGCTACCCATAATATTGGCCACTGCCTGACCTTAAGTTTCCTAAGGGGGGGATGCTTGTTGGGTAGAAGCCAGATATTCACTCCACCACACCCTCGCCTTCTGTGGCTGTGGCTAGGAATAACCCAGAGCCGCTAAAAGAGGCTGGATCTCTACTGGAGGTGAATTGTCCCGGCCCCACCTCTACCTCTGGCGGGATGCTGTCCTCCGAGTCCGAGCTGTCCTCGTAGGCGCTGCCACCGCCCGCCTCCAGGTTCATCTGTAACAGCTGGTCTATGGTGGCGTCCACTGCACCGCTGTTGGCACGCAGCACGCACTCAATGATGTCGTAGTCCATGTTAGGAAACATAGTTTTGAAGTCGTCCATGGCCTGGTTGAACTCCAGGCGGCGCACCTGGCGGGCCGGCCTGCTGTTGTTGAGCTCCTGAGGGGCAGTGCTGCCATCTCCAGCCCCTGTCCCGGCCCCTCGAGCCCCTGTGGCCCCGCCACCGCCGCTGCCGCTGCCGCTGCTGCTCCTTCGAAACAGGCTGGTCATCTTGCGGAGCCGCTGTGGAAGAATGTTTCCAACAAACCGAGAAGCCGCTGGCCCGGGGTCCCTCCGTCGTCAGTCACTTGCTTGCTCTGCAGGCTCAGAAGACTCACTCCTGCGCTTCCTCCTGGCGGGAATGCATGGCCCGGGCTAGGCGACAGGGACCAGGGTGTTGGAGGCATGCGGACCTCCGTCAGGCTTTAGATGGATTGCAGCTCATCCACCTCCTCGACTCATCCTGGCACAGGGAGTTGCAACGGACTGAGGACTGATCCGTGTCACCTGAAATGAGGGACAGAGTCAGGAGCTGAAGCAAACAAACCTAAACTCTTTGGTGGTGGGCTGTTAGGAAATGAGGGTGACCCCAATCTAGCCTAGGGAGATCTGCTTCTCTCTGTTCTCCCTAGTTTGGGTACTTGGGATAGAACTTGGAACTTTGTGCATAAGCATGTTAATATGTAAATGTAATACATATATATGCATATATACACATATACATTCTTTTCCTATTTATTCCTTTATTTTGTTTTCATTTTTGTTGTTGTTTTGAGATAGGGTCTCATCTAGCTCAAATTGACTTCAAACTCAAAGTGTAGCTGAGGCTGTCCTTGAACTCCCTCTGTAGACCAGGCTGGCCTCCAGCTTACAGAGATTCACTTGTCTCTGCCTCCTGAGTGCTGGGATCAAAAGTGTGCACCACCGCTGCATGGCTTGTCTTGAATTCTTAATCCCCATGCCTCAGCCTTCTACAGTCCTGAATCAGACTTCCAAAGGCTGGGATTACAGGCATACACCACATACTGAACTTCCCAAACCTGTCCTCAGGAAGCCTGAACATCTAAATCTTGTTCATGCTCCATCTCAAACCCAGTTCCCTGCCACAGTTAACCTAGCCGGTCCCCAGGCGCCGGTCCCCAGGCTAGCACTAGGATGTACACAGACAGGACTGTAAGTCAAGCTCGATTAGGGACTGAATCTACAACAGAACACCACCCAGCTCTCAGAGCCAGGCATGGAAACGGTAACCAAGGTGATGTCACTGGTAGTGTAGACAAAGGAGACAAGAATGTCTGAAGGCACTCTGTCCAGGGCTGGGGGGCTGGGGGTGCAGTTCACTGGGTGGAGGGTTTGCCTCACATGCATGAAGCCCTTAATTGGATTCCCACCACAGAATAAAACCTGACCATGGGAGGCATGAGTGTAAGCCCAGCACTCCCAGATCTTAGGAGGCAGACCTGGAGGATTAGGAGAACAAGGTCGTCCTCGGGTCAGCTTAGACTAAAGAACTCATCTCAAAAAACCAAAACCTGGAGCCAGTGAGATACCTCTGTAGGTAAAAGTGCTTGCCAGGAAGCCTGATGACCAGAGTTTAATCCTGGGATCCTCATGGTGGAGGAACATAACTGACTCCTACCCTGACTTGTGCACACATGTCTTACACACACACACACACACACACACTGCAATGCAAAGCAATAAAAATTAAAAACCAAACAAATAAAATCTGGCTCTGACTTTCTCCATCTCATCCCAAGATAAAGATAAGCAACTTGTAGAACAGTGCCAGAGTCTCACTCTGTAGCCCCTGTTGTCCCTATGCTCACACTTCTGCCTCGTCACCACAGGACTGCCACAAGCAGCTCTCTCAGGGTATCCTTAAGCTTGATGAACCAAATGCAAACCTAGTCTCTGTTTTCTAGGATGGAGCCATGGCTTTAACCATGGATGGAGAAACTGTCCTGTGAGCAAATCCTTGTCACATTCAGAGTAGCTGTGCACTAACTACCATGACAGAAAAAACAGGATCGGGGGAAGCTGGGACAGCGTGGTAGTGGGGAAGTCACCTCACCCACGATGGGAAGAGCCATCAATGCTATTAACGATACACACACACCTTCAGGTCAGATCTCATTCTCAGGAAGTGGCTTCAAGTACCTATGACACTGAGGTCCTAACACTTTACTTCCTCCCTTTCCTCCAAAGGACATGAACATTCTTTTGTTTGTTTGTTTGTTTGTTTGTTGTTGTTGTTGTTGTTTGAGACAGGGTTTCTCCATGTAGCCCTGGCTGTCCTGGAACTCTCTCTGTAGACCAGGATGGCTTTGAACTCACAGAGATCCACTTGCCTACTTCCCAAGTGCTGGAACTAAAGGCGTGTGCCACCACCACCACCACCTGGCAGACATAACATTCATAAGGAATCCTATTCTGGGTGCCTTCCTGTTTCCAGAGAGGTGGACTGGATGGGACTTTTAAAACTTTTTTAAAATTACTTTTATTGTGTTCGTGTAGGGGTGTGAAATACATGTGATCAGAGGACCAACTCCTAGGGGTTAGTTCTCTCCTTCCACCATGTGGGCCCTGAAGATCAAACTCAAATCACCAGTCTTATTGTTAAGTGAAGTGCCTTTACCTGCTGAGCCATCTTGCTGGCATTTTGTCTGTTTTTTTATATAAGTACACAGTAGCTGTCTTCAGGCATACCAGAAGACGGCATCGGATTCTATTACAGATGGTTGTGAGCCACCATGTGGTTGCTGGGATTTGAACTCAGGACCTCTTAAAGAACAGTCAGTGTTCTTAGCCACTGAGCCATCTCTCCAGCCCCTTGTCTGTTTTTTTAAAGACAGAGTCTCATGTAGTCCAGGTTATCCTTGAACTCACTATGAAGCTGGGATGATCTTGAACTCCTGATCTTCCTACCTTCACTATTCAAGTGCTGAAATTATAGCCATATACCACCGCGCCCACCTAATGGGTTGAATTTGAGAGTGGAAAATTACAGGCACTTGGGTCCTGAATAGCTAGTGGACCCTGAAGTCCCTTCTTGTCCTGAGAGAACTCATTAACGAGATCATGTGCCCACATCATGTGTAGGTATGTTATCTGATCCTTGTACATGCTACCACATGCATGAGCTTATTTTGCTACAACATTAAACCGTAAATTCTACCGTATGTTTATCTACTTAATGGAACATTGTGGGTATCATCCCGCATCAGAACAGAGAGCCACCTCATCATGTTACATGCTTGTCAACTGAGTGAAGCAGGATTTATCATCCCACTCCCTCTATTTCCTGCCTGCCCAGAGGAGCAAGTCACAGCCAAGGGAGTCCAAAGTCATGTCACAAGGAGAAATAAGGGTGGCCTTGGATGATCAGTGTAGGGACTTGGTTGTGAGAATGAGTCCAGGAAGGTTGCCAAATACAGCCGGCTTCCTCTCCTTTCCTGCCCACCCCACAGTAGGAGGTCTGAGGCAATTCAGTGGTCCTGTTAAGAGTGCTCCACTCTGGAGGCCTACATTCTCACCTCTGAGCCACCAGGCCCCAGAAGCCAAGCCCTGATGATATTACACATAGGGTCAGAGGCATGGTTAAGGCCCTTGAGAATATAGCTACCATCTCCCTGCCCCAAGTGTAATTGACAGAAAGATTAGAGACCAGGCTTGTCGCCCTGCCAAGGGCAACTCCCATGAATCCCCTCTCATAGGTCCCTTGAGTGTTGAGATACCCCTGAAAGGCATTCTGGAACTGACTGCTTACTCTTCTGTGGGGATTCCTGCTCCCTTGTTGCCCAGGGCCCTGCTCTTAGGGGCTTACACTGTTTCCATGCAAAGGAAACAAAGTGGCTCTCAGCCGGTGTGGGAGTGGGGCTGCACTGCTGGTGAGGCTGGGGTAGAGGTGTGTGGCTGCACTGCCCCGTGGAAGGGAGAGAGGGAAGCTATGGGGGCTCTTTCCCAGCCCCTGGCTATCAACTCAGGGATTCCTCCAGATCACTGAAGGAGATGTGGATTCTCCCAGCACAAGCCAGGTCCTGAGGCCTCTGCAGCAGGAGACACCCCAGTTCAGGTGACCACACAAACCTGCCCCTGCAACTGCGCCCCCACATCAGTACAGTTGGAGAGGCAGATGGGAGCTCAAGAACATGGCGTGAGTAATGGAAAAGCTTAGCTCTTTCCACCAAGGCAGCTCTGTGAGGTTTGGAGAAAGTAGTTCAGAAACAGGAAGCCAGGGAAATAGGATCTGATGAGCAGGAAACACCTCAGAGACAGCCAGGGCTGAGGTATGCTAGCAGCAGGGGAAAGAATCACCAAGTCACATTGCATTTTGTAACAACAACAACAACAACAAAGCGGTTTAAAACACATGAAAGAAAGGAGGAACGCAGATGACCTGGGCTTATGGACTGCCCCTGTCATCTCTACCAAAGTTCTCCTCGTCTTTATTACAATTCTCTTGCCCATCTCCACTTTGTAATGAACGGTAAGAATCGTTCAGAAGAGTCGAGTAACTTGTCCAAAACCACACAGCTAGTGGGTAGGTAGAAAAACTGGCATCGGCATCCCAACCTCCCGAGAGCTAACATCCCAAGTAAGGCTTGCAGGGCTGAGAGCCAAGGAGCCTGAGAAATGCAGCCACGTGTGCCTGGGTTTAGGACATTCCATCAAAGGAAACATGACCCAGACAGAACGGGGGAGGTCTGCTGGCACTGCCCCAGACCTGGCTATGTGACCTTGGAGAGAGCAGGACGCCTCTTTGAACCCACTGCTAGTGTGGGCAAGAAAACAGAAAGGTAATCCCTGATGGGCTCGAGATGGAGGAAGTGAATCAAACCTGCTGGGCCCGTTAGACCTCTCCCTGAGCGGATGGGCGTGGGTAACCTCAGGACCTGGAAGCAGAAACTTCATACCTGTCCTCCCTCAGGGCCCGGGGAGCCAGGCCCAGAACAGCCTGTTTCCAACTTCCAACTGGAGTGTGAGAAGTTTGCAAGGCCTGAGTCACTTGGAGCCTGGCCCAGGGAGGTGGGCAGGCTGCCTCAATGCGGCTCAGCCAGCCTTGTCCAAGGTCAAAACAGCCAGCCTCCTGCCTTAGGGAGGCCTGTTCATGAAATCGATGACCAGGTCTGCACCAGGGATAAGACAGATCAGAGGGCTGGGCCCACATGTGACCCTAGGAAGGCTGGGTGGCTTAGGAAAATGATTTCAGGACTCTGGACCTCATCTTCCTCTCTGGCAGAAGCAATGTGTATGTAGGAAAAATGCTGGGGTGGAACTTATATGGTCTCCTAGGATGGAGGAAGTCCCTGCTAGGACAGGCTGTGGTGGGCTGGTCCAAGGCCTTGTACCTCATGCTATATCCCCTGAGGAAATCCTGTGGCTTTAGTATCTTCTGTCAGCTGCATGTTGGCTCCTGCTCTTGAGTTTCCTCCAGACATTCCCTTCACACCACAACTATGCAACCTACTGTGGTCTCTGCTCAGATGCCCACCAGTAGCTCTGACAGAGTAGGTTGGTCCAACCCTGCCTGTGCCTCCTGCCTATGCACGCCACCTCTGCCTACTGAGGTCAAAGCCCCAAAACCATCTTTAAGAATGTCTCCCTTATTCCCTCTAGTCAACCCACAGCAATCCTGATCTTCCTTACCTTTTACACTGTCCCTCGGGACCTGGTGGCTTCTTGCCCTCTGCCACCTCCCTGCTTCTTTGTGTGTGCATGTTATGGTCACGTCTTTCCTTACCTCCTAAGCCCCTGGCTGTTAGTCCTTAGACCACATCCCAGAACTTCACCATGGCCTACAAGGCCCTTTGTGTTCCTGCCCTAAAATATGTCTGTATGGAGCTAAGCACATAGCTCAGTCAGTAGGGTGCCTGAATGTCATTCAGGAGGCCCTGGGTTCAATCCACGACACTGCAGAAGCCAGGTGTGGTGATGTGCATCTGTAATCCCAACAATCAGGAAATGGAACAATTGCTTCAAGGTCATCCTCAGTTATATAGCAATTTCAAAGCCAGAGTGGGACACAAGGAAGAAAAAAGTACACGTGTATGCTCACAGGTACACCCGCAGAGACACAGGAAGACACATACCAACACATGCGTAAGCCCACAGGTACACCCGCAGACACACATGTAGACACATACTAACACATGTGTATGCCCACAGGTACACCCGCAGAGACACAGGAAGACACATACCAACACATGTGTAAGCCCACAAGTACATCCACAGAGACACAGGAAGACACATACCAACACATGTGTAAG
>NW_021604658.1:4725324-4792062 GCF_004785775.1 Grammomys surdaster | reverse complement strand
AGGTACATCCACAGAGACACAGGAAGACACATACCAACACATGTGTATGCCCACAGGTACACCCGCAGAGACACAGGAAAACACACACCAACACATGTGTATGCCCACAGGTACATCCACAGAGACACAGGAAAACACATACTGACACATGTGTATGCCCACAGGTACACCCGCAGAGACACATGTAAACACATACTGTTTGTTGAGCTGCCCTGAGCACTCTGTGTGGATCACTCTACCAAGAAGCCTACACTCTTCTTCAGTGCCTCAGGCTCTCTTTTCTCCCTTCCTTCTGGTCCATGCTGCATTCTCAGGGGGCCTGCTCTGAACTTCCAGTGTTCCTTGACCTTTGCCTTCCTTTGTCATTCTCGGTCACAAACAGTATATACAGTGCACTTGCTAGTGACCAACTTCTACACTAGTGTTTTTAAGGGTAGATTTGCCATAACCAGTGTGGAGTCCCCAATGTCCCCGCAGCACCCAGTACAATCCGCTAAATGGACTAGCAGAGAAGTGTGGGGGCACACAGTAACCAACCATGGGCATCTAAAGTCCTTTCTCTACTTTTTTACTCCCCTGCAACTTACAAGGCCTAGAGGGAGGAGGCTCCATGATCCCATTTCCCAGACAGAGTGACTGAGGCTAGGGTGCTTCAGCCCCTGCTTGGGTCCCACGAGCTCTCTCTGTCTGTCTTCAGGGCCGTCTCCCCTTGGCACACAATTGTGAAGGCTACACCAATGTCAGCTCCAGAGATCAGGAGACAGACCCTCTCCCACAACTGACTTGAATGCATTATTTCTCAAGCTGGAACAGAATCAACTTAGAAATGTAGGGGTTAGAACTTGAGACCCCAGGAGGAGGTATGAAGCTGTGAGCCAGCTCTCTCTCTCTCTCTCCCTCTCTCTCTCTCTCTCTCTCTCTCTCTCTCTCTCTCTCTCTCTCTCCCAGATCAGTTCTGTCTCCACTTATCCCAGGCTTCTTTGTCAGTGAATGAGGAGTGTTTGGAACATCTGGTCCACCTGCAATAGTCTTCATTTCTTGCCTAGGAGCAGTGCACAGCCCAGTGACAGCAACAGGCCAGGCCACTAGGTGGTGTCCCAGGGCCCAGGCCACAGCTGCTCCTGGGAAAGGGCTAACCGCAGCTGCCCTCCCAGAACCTTGTTGTGCCCCATCCCCCTCCCTCGGGACTGACTAAAGGACGGAAGAGCCACTGGATAGCACAGGCATCTTAGAAAGGGTTGGGGGTGGGGATTGGGGTGGCAGGCGAGACCTTGCTTTCTATGCTTTCTCCTCAGCAGATGGAATTAATCCACCCAAGCATTTTGTCCTCCAGTGCCTACCCGGACTGGGACCCCTGTGCAGCCAGTGCTATGGCTGAGCCTCGAAGCAAGCCATCAGACCTGAAGGGTGACATCTGTACCCTGCCCACCCGGGAAGGGAAGGGGGGCCCAGGCTGACTGCTTCAGCAAGACTCCAGGATACCAGGACCAGAGGGGTCAGAATGAGGTCATGTGGCTAAGTCCCAGGGAAACCTTAAGTGGGTGAGGTGGTGTGAAGGGAGAAGCTGCCCGGCTCAGGCAGCTGCCTCCTCTTCCAATTGTCACCTCGGACACCGTGGGGGTGGGTGCAGGGCAGTCTGCCGAGCGTGAGGTTTCTGAACTGAAGAGTCTCAAAAAGGGAGGAGAGGGAGGTGGGCGAGCAAGAGGCAGAAGCTACCGAGTGTGTGTGAGTGTGTGTGTGTACGCGCGCACGCCGGCGTGTGTGTGGCCAAGCACCCTGGGGAGGAGGGGCAGCGCTGACAGAGCCGCCTTGTCCTCCGGCCCCTGCACAGGCTTGTTTTCTTCACAAGCTATTAATGTCGCTGTAGCTTCAAAAGCCGGGTGACCTTTAAATGCCGAGCCTCCTGCTCCCGCCCAAGGCTCGGAAACGGCTTAATGGATACTCACCCCCAACGGTCACAGCTGCTGGGATGACAACAAAGCTTGCCTCATTCCCAGAGCCCCCAGAACTGCAGGGCAGCTACACCTGTGCCCAGTCGCTAACCCTGGCGCAGCAACCAGAGCAAGAGGCCAGGTTGGAGTTGGGGGGGGGGAGGGAGAGGAGGGAACCCTGAGGGAAAAACAGTGTTGCCACGCCCGGTTGTGTGACCAGAGTTGGCCCCTTACCTCTCTGTTAGTCATCTCTTTTTCACCTGTTAAACAGGAGGATTTTTTTTTTAAAGCGCTGGAGGGGGTAAGAAGAAAGGGGTGGGGGAGAGGTGAGTAAAGGGGGTGGGGTGTGTCCTGAAGAGATGGCTCAGCAGTTAAGTGAGTTTGCTGCTCTTGCAGAGGACCAGAGTTCAGTTCCCAGCACCCACTAGCTGGCTCACAACCACTTGAAACTCCAGTTCCAAGGGATCGTCTGGTCTCTGTGGATACCTGCATAAACATGGTATCCACACAGGTGCACATACACACATATATGCATAAAGAAAAATAAATGTAAAAAAAAAAAAGGATGCCCAAATTCTTTGCTAGGAAGAGACATGGTTTCCAGGCTAGACAGCTAGCAGAGTGAGAAGGGAGAAGGCCATACCCAAGGCTAGCACACGGCAAACTCCTCTACATCCCCACCTTCTAAGTGGATCTGTCTTGTTTTGTGAGGAGACACTTCCCTGACTCTCCCCTCTCTTGCATCAACAGGAGTGAGCAAGTCTGTAGCCACATGTGTATGAGGACGAGGCACCAGGGCAAAGGGCTCCAAAGGAAGTTAAGATCCCTCCCCCATGGGCAGCTCTGGCCCTAGAGCTTCAGCCAGCCCTTAGAACACCATCCTTCATCCCTGCCCTGACACTTAGCAGCCATAAAAGGCGCCCTGGGGAGTCCAACCCTGCTTCCAACTGCGATGAAGCTCTGCAGGCATTCGTAACCAGTTCCTGTGTTAAGCTCATGGGTGGCTCATACCTGGAAGCCCAGGAGGAATGCTAAATGGGCTTACATTTGGGAGAACCCAGGATCAAAACAGAAAATGGGGGTGGGGTGTGTGTGTGTGTGTGCGCGCACACACACGCATGCATGCGCGAGCATCTTTAATCCGCACACAAAGGGGCAGAGGCAAGAGGGTCTCTGTGAGTTCTAGGCCACCCTGGTCTACATAGTCTCAAAAATAAATAAATAAATAAATAAATAAATAAATAAATAAATAAGTACAGCCAGTGAGGTGGCTCAGTGGGTACAGGCACCTGCCACCACCCCTAACATCCTGAGTCCCATCTCCAGGATCCACATGGTAGAAGTGAAAAAATTTCTGCAGGTTGTCCTCTGACCTTCATATGTGTGCTCTGGTGAGCTTAAGCACACATCCATACAGTAAAAATAAACTCAATGCAATAGCAGATATTATTTTTTCTAAGGCTAGGTGTCATAGTTCACACCCTGCAATCCCAGCACTAAGGTTGAATCAGGCAGACCTCTGTGAGTTCATGACCAGCCTGACTTACCATAGTGAGTTACAGGCCAGCCAGGACTACGTAGTGAGACCCTGTCACCAACAAATGGTAACGACATCATTGCTGCAATGGCTGCCGCCTGCCGCCTGAGCCTCTTTCTCCACCAGGCACTGAGGCAAAGGACCTCACACATATCAACGTTTTTCATGGTCTCTGTAGTCCTACGCAGTAAATGCTCCCCCACCGTCTCCGAGGGTATAGACAGAAAAGTGAGCTACAGAGACTGAAACACTCGCTCAAGGTCACACGGCTAAGTGGGCAAGCTGAAATCTGAACCCAAGCTGTCTGATTCCAGATTCAACACAACATCCGGCAGGCTGGAGAGCCACTCTGTTCCCTGGCACAGAACACAGAATGGGCAGAGGGAGCACGCAGTAATATCTCCAGACTGGGAGAGGCACTGAATCCTAGGGCGCAAACTAACCCTGGCGGAGCTGAGGAGTGCAGGAGAGGGGTCTTCCAGTTATGACATAGTGTTCAAGTCCAGGGAGCAAGGGAAGAGAGCACTGAAGGTAAAGTTGCATCCAGGAGAACAGAAAGCTTGCAAAGAACCAGTTTTCTTACCAAGCTCCTATTCCCCGTCCCACCAAAGCTGTTAAGTTGCCTGAGTAACAGACTGTTTAGTACCAAAACCTGGGCGGGTTAGGGAATATTTCCACAACAGTTTTTCTCTCTATCAACAAACGCTGCCAACTCAGCCAACAGTTCAACTTTGGGCTGAGGAGATGAAACCTCATTGGGTAGAGAAGGGCTGCTCCCCGCTCCACCCCAGGGACTGGCGAGAACATGTACGTGCCTGGGATGGAGTGAAACTGTCCAGACCCAGACCTGGAGAAGGGGCCACCAGCAGCTCAGGTGCAGGCCCAGGAAGCTGGTCCAGCTCCAGGAGTGAGCTCATGTTGGCTTAGGCCCAACAGTTTGAATAGAGGGAGTTGCGAGGTCTACAGATGAGCTCTAGAGTCTGGAGAGCGGCAGGAGCTACAGTCAGCCCTCTACAACTTAGCATGTGAGCATGCCTGGAAAAGCTAGACCAGGCAGTGTAAGAGCAGGTTGGGGTGCTTGGTTCAGGATGAGAGAGCCTAAGGAACCAAGGTCCTGACCCATGTCTCTCCTTGATACACTGATGCGCTCTGTGCTCCCGCTCTGTGCTCCCACTCGCTGATTCATGAATTCCACTTCTATGGAGTGTTCCTATACTTCAGCTCAGACCTGGGCCTAACATGGACAGAAAGCTGGGCCTTGTGGGACAGTGGATGAGCAGAACCACTAGAAATGTCCTCCAGTGGGAGGACGGGGAAATGAGGGTAGGATGCGCCGTCTACATCTACATCTGCAGGCCAGAAAAGGACGTCAGATCCCATTACAGGTGGTCGTGAGCCACCCTGTGGTTACTGGGACTTGAACGCAGGACCACTGGAAGAGCAGACAATGCTCATAACCACTGAGCCGTCATCTCTCCAGACCCTCAATGTGTCTCTTTTTTTGCTCGAGACTTAGAGGAGCAGTGAGGTCACCTGTGAGTTTAGTTGTGACACTGTAGTGTGCCGTGGAAGGGGTTTGGGATGATGAATGTCTACACATGTGTACCGAAGGGGTCAGAGGGTTCTAAAGGTTTTCTATACTTTCAAAATGTTCGTCAATATTCATTTATTAATTTGAAAATATGTAAAGAACCCTAAGAACGTCGAAAGACTAGCAGTACCAGTGATTTTCTTGGTTCATTTTGAGTTATGTATATTATCCACAATGGCCATTGGTTGTTTATTTTGATGCTGGAATTGAACCCAGGACCTCAGGCCTGATAAGCGTGTGCTCTGTCAGTGAGCCACAGTTCTGGCCCCTTGAGCTGGTTCTTTGATGATTATGACAAAAGTACCTATGAGTACACACTATGGACAGGCATTTGCTCAATGCCTGTTGTGTATCATCTCATCAAGTCACCATAGTGAAACCATCACTCTGCCCATTTTATAGATGAGGAAACTGAAGCTCAGAAACGTTAACTGACTCATATAGAATCACGCAGCAACGGAATCAGAACCCGAATCAACAGTCTGATCCCAAAGTCCATGTTTTGCTGTCTCCAGTCTGCTACATAAACTGAGGATGATCTTAAGGGTCTCATCTCTGACCTTCGCCTCCTAAATGCTGGGATCATAGGCATGTGCTAACATGCCCATTTTATGCAGGGCTGGGGATGATTGACCTTCCTGCATGGTAAGACGAGCGCTCTACCAGTAGAGCTGTTCTAGCTACCTCCCCTATACGATCTGTCTCTGTAAAGAAAACAGCAGCAACAGAAGACAGAGAGGATTAAAAAAAAGTCTCCAGAAGAAAGCCAGCCCAGGGCAGGTGGCCTTTAAGAATGGTAGGCATAGCCAGGCATAGCCAGGCATAGCCAGGCAAACCTTTAATCCCAGCAGTTGGGAGGCAGAGGCAGGCAGATCTCTGAGTTTGAGGACAGCCTGGTCTACAGAGGAAGTTCCAGGACAGCCAAGGCTACATAGAAAAACACTGTCTCAAAACAAAAACAAACAAACAATCAACAACAACAACAAAATAGCAGCTTTAGCCTTCCCACCAGCCCTACCAGCTGGGAATGCTTGGGCAGACAAGGCTGTTCTTCTGGAATAGCTTGAGCCCCCACTCCCATCATGAATTTCCCCTCTGCCCTAACCTTGGTTAGGGACCTGCTTACTCCTAGTAGAGGACAACGAGGGGAAAATGAAGGCCCAGTGGACAGTGGGGTGTCCCTGTCCTCAGCATTGTGGAGACAGGGACCTGGGCTTGAAGGCCTGATGATGGCGCCTGTATTGAGCTGGAATAGAAGGTCAATGAGCAGAGGCAGTAGGTGTCAGCGTGGGTGTAGCAGATCTTGCTTCTGCAGCTGTCTAGATAGCTTGCATCTCTCAGCAAGTCTGTAAAACAAGGAGACCTACACCTCTTAGGTGGGCCTTCCGAGGGACACCCCTGGTGGACTGGTTATGTGTAGGGCTAGCATAAGCCCTGCATCCTCCAAAACTACACAACAGGGGCAGAGTCAGGGACAGCTTGTGATCGTGGGCCCAATTCAGCCTTGCAGAAACTATATGAAGCACAGAGGCCTCAGGATGGATGATCCTGCAACCCTCAGGGAGCTGGACCTACAGTCTCGCTGCCCAGACCTGGACCCCAGAGAAGTTTGTAAGGTGAGAGTAACTCAAATATTATTATCCCAGACTGGGTGGCCCAGCCTTTCTGTCATTAAGACAGGAGGTTGGCTCCCAGGGAGCTTGCCCTCTAGGGAAGGGTTTTCAGGCTCTAGGAGAGAGTCTACATACTCAGAAACAGTCCTTAGGCAGCTCAGGAATGACAGGCTAGGCTGAGGAACAGGGGTGACTGGCCTGTGGCTGAACTTCAAAGGAACAGGCAGCAGCTGCAGCAGAGAGGGGAACGTACATACACACACACATCAGCCGGGACAGTCAGAAATTCCACCCAGAGAGGCCCAGCACAGATGGCTGATGGGATTGTTTAGAGTAAAAGCCAGCTAATTCCCCAGCCAGTGGCTGCTCCCTGCTCTCCTTGGGCCCCCACCCCAACCCCACTGACACCCCCTCCCTCCATAGTTCAGTAGTTGTAGGCTCCTGTTCTATGGTTGGGAGCACCCAGCATCCCTCCCTGTCAGATAGTCTCAGTCACCCCATCACACATATACTCTGAAGTCCCTGTGGTCACAAAGACAGTCGCAACCTCGTGTGATCCCCTCTAGAAGGTACAACTGTCCAAAGGTCAGAGAGTACAACTGTCCAAAGAGACAGGACACAGATCCTTAGCATCCTGAGCCAGGGCTCTCTCTCTCTCTCTGAACACACTCCAGCTCCCTCCAACACACATCTCACAGGCCCGTGAGTGCTAGCAGGCTCAGTGCTCACTCAGCAATGCACTTAAGCCGTGCCACATGCTTATTCCAGGCCAACCGTCCCAAACAGACACCCTCTTGAGGGTTTTTTCCAGACCCTTCTCATTTGACCCAGGTCTGCTTCTCTCCTCACCCAGCTCTGAAGCTGGTTTGAAATTATACACACATATACCCATGGGTACCACTAGCCCATCTACTTCCTGATGCTCTATATGGCTTTCCCTTCACCAGACTGATGGCAGGGACACCTGAGACCCCAGAATCCCCCCAGGACCCCTTCCCACAGCTGCCATCTGTGTCTATCATGTTTATAGCATTGGTGGGGTCAGGCTGACCTGACAGGGTAGAACTGGCAGAAGCAAGCAGTGGCCTGCCAGCCAAAGCTCTGCTTACTGACAGCCTACAAGCCCAGCTCCTGGCAGAACGGTAGGGAAGGGCCTAGGGCCAGCAGGGCTTGTAGTTCTAGCTCTCAAAATTGATAGTCAGAGAAGGGGCGGGCACCCCTGGATTCCCTCAACCAGCCTCCTTGGCTTCCCGAGGAGTCTTGATCTCTTCTACTTCTAGAAAATGAAGAGTAACAATCTGTTTTGTCAGACCACTGAAAACCCCTGGGATGCACAGGTGAGGGTCGGGACCATGGCCAGGGAAAGACAGCTAGTGATACCCCACAGTGACACCTCTGCAAAAGGTCCCTGCATCCCAGTGCCTCAGAGTCAGAAGGACCTGGACACTTTCGTCACAGAAACCAGAACCCCTGTCCCTCCACTGGCTCAGTCAGTAGAAATTCGTCAGTGTGAAGCAGAAGCCTGCCCTCACCCACGGCTAGCAATCACTCACCACCCAGAACCTGTCAGTGGATGCCTGCTGGGCAGACCTTTCTTAAACATCCTGCTGTGGGATTCTCATGACAATGTATCCAGTAGATCATGATCTTGTACTTCACTCTAGCCATTTTACAGATGTGAACAGTGAGTCAGGGGCATGCTACAAGTTGTCCAGAACTTGGCCGACTTTAACCAGCCTTGTCACACAGGGCAGAAAAAGAGACTTCAAAGTCTCCGAACACTCTGGTCACCTGCGTTCTGCTGTAAAGCCAGGCAAGGGGCTGGTGTATGACTCCGTCAGTCAGATGCATACCTAGTATGCATGGAACGCCAAAGCCCCGTGCCTAACCTTCAGTACTTCATAACACAGGCATGGTGATGCATTACCTATATTGCCAGTAGTACAGAAGTGGAGGCAGGAGGATTAAACGTTCAAAATTATCCTTAGCTACATATAGCACTTCAAAGCCAGCCTGGCCTACATAAGGCCTTGTCTCAAAACTAGCTAAATAAGTAACTAAATCTCCCCCACCCCCACCCCTGCTCTCACCTTCTGAACTGACTGCATCTCTGTCTCAAGGAATACATATGTGCCTTCCGACAGCCTGGGAAGCAAACGCTTTTTACATTCTAGTAGCATCTGCAGAGATTATGGCACTCACTGTCATCAGATGTCCCTGGAGCTTTGCTAAGAACACATTCTCTGATGCTATTAAATCACAACCTCTGGGAGTATGTGTCCAGGGAACCTGCATTTCACAACTCCTAGTCATTCTGATACACGGTCACATGGGACTGCTGTCTTAAAGGGTGATGCAGTTTGGAGACCTGAATTCCAGTTTTAGCTCCGTCACTAAGCAGCCAAGTGGCCTTGGGCAAGTCTGTTCACCTTTTAAACCTCCTGTGAAAATGGTCAGGGAAGACCATGTAAGTTCCTAGACCCCTTCCGTCCCCGTGCATCTCCAAGGGCCCAGATGGCTCACATGTGTATGGAGTGAGTGTTGAGGATTATTATTAAGTCAACATACATTGAAGGCTCATTACAAAGAGTTCCTGTCTGGTTGATTTAGGAAAATCTGCAGAAACAGCTTATCTCTGGCTCCAAGCCCTAAACAAATGGCTTTTGGATTATCCACACCCTCTCCCTCCTCCCGGGAACATCTTTTTTCTCTATTCCAGCTCCAGCCCAGAGCCAACCAGGGTTCTGTAAACACTGGGTCTGCACACCTGGGCTAAGTCAACAGTCATCAAACAAAAGCGTTGCCAAATTGCTTCACAAGCCCCAACTTGCACAGGCTCTGAGTCTCATGGGAAGCAGCAGCCTGGGGTGTGTGGACATGAGGTTCCTCTTAGCACAGGACAAAACCAAGGTGCAGAGAATACAAATGGATTGCAAGGTTATCCAGACATTAGGGAGACAGTATGAGGAACAATAGCAGCTGTTAGAACCTTCCAGAAGCAGTAAGACATTCCTCAGTCCTTGAATCGCTTCATAATCACCATTAAAATAGGATGTGGTGGCCCATGCCTTTAATCCCAGCACCCAAGGTAGAGGGAGACCTCCATGAGTTCAAGGCCAGCCTCATCGAAGTGGAGAGTTCTAGGTCAGCCAAGGGCTACATGATGAGGCCCTGTCTCAAACAAAGAAACTACAGCAGCAAAACCCCCTCAATGTAGGGGCTGTGATGATGGCTTCGCTGGTAATGTGGTGGCCCTCCAAGCATAAGGAGTGACTTTGATCCCCAGAACCCAATTTTTGTAGCAGGCATAATGACTCACACCTTTAATCCCAGCCCTTGGGAGGCAGAGACAAGTAGATCTCTGTGAGTTCTACATAGAGAGTTTCAAGACCGCCAGAGCTACATAAAGAGACCTTGCCTCAAAAAAAAAAAAAAAAAAAGTGCAGCATGTGATTATAATCCTAGTACCTGGCTAGGTAGATCTCAGGGGTTCACTGGCTAGCCCAGCATAGTGAGTTCTAGTCCAATGAAAACCAAAATAAAACAAAATGACACTTTACATTGTCCCCTAGCTTCCATGTGAGAGATAACACTGTATCTAGGTTGGTCAGCTAGTGATCAAACATTGCTTGACGATGACCCCTTTTCAAACCTATGAGTCCTTACCAGAGTAGCTGTAGGGATGTCTAGAGCTGAGTGAGGAGCGGAGAATTCCCTGAGTGTATGAAACTGTAAGTGGATGTGAGCTGTTGACCAGAGTCAGCCATGTCAAGGACCAAAGCCTCAGACTTATGGGAAACTGGCAAAGCCTCCCTGTCCCTGGAGGCCCAGAGGGCAAAGCTATCCTCTGGTCCAAGTGAGACTATCGATAGTGTATCCAAAAAGTGTCTGCCATAGCTTTCTTCCCATGCTGCCTACTTATGGTCTGAAGACTGTGCCCCTGTAGAGACTGTTCCTACCGCGATTAGCTAAACCTGCCTCCTTGATTGATTCAGCAGTATACCATAAACCCTGCCTCCTTGACTCAGATATAAGCAATTACCCTGCCTCCCTGTTCAACTGTATGTAACAAACATGCTGAGCTTCCTGGGTGCTGTAGCATCTCCATCAGAGAGCACAGTCCACCATGGGGCTGAATTCAGATTCATACTACCTTCATCTGTGCTGAGCCCGTGCAAACAAAATAAAGTGGAAAGGGGCTGCAAGGGAAGATTGAATGTTAACAGCACACCTTGCTCTTACAGAAGACCTGAGTTCAGTTCCCAGCACCTACATCAGATAGTTTACAACAGCCCGCAACTCCAAATCCAGGTGACCGAATACCTCTGGCTTCAGGCACCTGTCATCCTGTGCACATACCCATACACAGACATAGGAAGACATAATTTTGTAAAAAATTAAATCTTTAAAGGTTTATCTAAAGGGAAGAGCAAATAGGAAATAGGAGGTGAAACGGAAACCCATCTTCCACAGTGAGAAACATCTGTGGATTATACCAACATCTGCTGCCCTTGTCAGTTAAGGAATCTAAAGTAAGTCACATCCATTCTAACCATGCTGACTGCCCTCCATGACTGCGCTGCATGTACGAACCACTTAATAGTTCAAAACTAGGAGAAAGTCCATGAGCTTTTGCATCAGCCAGGCTCGAGGGCTAGCCACAGGAACTCTCCACAGTAATCCTAAAAACTGGAAACTGTTATTTGCATGTAGGGAAACTGAGGTACATGGTAATTCTATAAGGTCTCACAGCCAGGGAGCAACCAGGTCAGGTTTCCGCCCTGAATCTTACATTCCTATTCAAAATAACAAACCTCTGTATCTCTGCCTCCGGCAAACGGGACACTGGCAGAGGAGGCCGGGCACACCTGGCCACAGCATCCCCTCCAGTCCTCCTGGAGCAGAAGCTGGACTGCATGGCATTGAGGTGTAGCTACAGCGAGTGAGCAGGGAACAGGGGTGGATGAGAAAAGGGGTTGCAGTTCATAGTCGAGCACTTGGACCATTGTGGTCCCAAGCTCTAGTGTCAGAAGCCAGGCCTCCCTGCCGGGGTCTGGATTCTCTGGATTCACATATTACTAACGCAGGCACATTCCACCCACTGGCAGTGCAAGTCAGGCCAGGCAAGAGGAAGTAGCCACACTTGAAAATCATTAACATGCAGGCCTAAGCTGAGGGCTTTTGTTCTTGAGCAAGGACTGTATCCTATTTTACTTTCAGAGAGGAGTTAGGAGGGTGTGGCATGCTCAGAGTTGCACAACCAAAACACAGATCCCCTGTGGAAGTTGGCAAAGACAGTCCACCTTTAGAACACAGGCAGGCCTGGCATGGTGGCATACACCGCTAATCACAGCACTGGAGCAGCAGAGAGAGCCATGAGGATCAGGAGTCTAAGGCTTGAACTATATTGTGAAATCCTGTCAAAAAAGCCAAGGGCAAGGAGTGTAGTTGTGTGTAGAAAGCTTGTCTGGCATGTACATTGTACACAGTTCTGGCTTTGATCCCCAGCACTGACAAAGTAAAAAAAAATAAATAAATAAATAAATAAATAAATAAAGAAAGAAAGAAAGAAAGAAAGAAAGAAAGGACAAGCAAGCCACAGGTCCCACTACATACAAAGCAGGTGCCGGGATAGCACAAGTGTGTGCATACCAGGCCAACCCCAAAACTTTTTAAGTCAGAGAGGCTTCAGGAGAGGGTTGAAGCAGGTTTCTATGTCAGGGAGGTCAAGCCAGCATTATAAGCATTATAAGGAAGATTCTGGAACCAGTCGTATGAAAGAGCCAGCATCTGAGAGTTGGAGGATATCCCCTCAACCGTCTATGTGAGGGAAGGCTGCTCGCCTGTGTCCCAGCATTCCTAAAGAGGGCAGGTGTCACATCCCTTCCTGTTCTCAGACAAGAGAGAAACCCCCACAAAAGTCCTCACAGGCTGGTAGCCCTGGAACTGCGACTGAGGCAGCTTGCTAGTGCTACAGCTGTTCTCCAGAGCCAGACTTAAACCAGGGATGTTGTTAAATGCCGTGAGCCCTACATTTGGGAAGATGCAGGCAGGAGGATCAGGAGGTCAGCGTCACTCTCAGCTACAAATCAAGTTTCAGACTAGCCTGGGCTTTTTAATACCTTGACTTGAAAAAGGAGAAGGAGGAGGAGGAGGAAGAAGAAGAAAAGAAGGAAGAAGAAATGAAGGAGGAGGAAGGCAGAAGAGGAAGAGAACGAAGAAGGAAAAGGAGAAGGGGAAGGAGAAGGAGAAGAAGAAGAAGAAGAAGAAGAAGAAGAAGAAGAAGAAGAAGAAGAAGAAGAAGAAGAAGAAGCCCCACCACCACCACCAGCCAGAGGCACCTGCCACCAAGCTTGACAACCTGAGTTCAATCCTGGGGACTTGAACATGGTGAAAGAAAAAAGAGCCAGCCAACTCCCAACTCAAGTAGTCCTCCGACCAAGCATGTGACAGAGCATACCCTACCCTCTCCCCCGGACCCCTGCAGTCACTGAACACACATAAATAAATAAGTGTAATATTCAAATTCCTTCAACAAACAACAACAAAACCCACAGAATCACATCTCAGCCACCAGCCAGCCGTGGTAGGAAAGACATGAGATGTAGTTAATTCTGAGGAAGGAAGAAGGGCGAGAAGGAATGTGATTACCCAGGAGAAAACTTGGTAGAAAACCAATAATCTGTTCTTACAAAAGCAATGTAAACAATATGAAGACAGGCTCTGAAGGAAAGGGGACCAATGAAATGATGGAAGGAGACCAATGATGGAAGGGATGTCTCAGCGGCCCATGCCGAGGCATCTCTTCCCCCTGAGGGACCACCACACACCACTGGCATAGCATAGAATAGAGTTTATTCAGGGCATGGGGAGGGGAGCCAGGAGGGTAGTAGAGGCAGAGAGAGGGGAAAGGAGAGAGAGAGGGGGGGGGGAGAGAGAGAGAGAGAGAGAGAGAGAGAGAGAAAGCAGAGAAGTAGAGGCTAGCCATGACCACGTGGTGAGAGGGGGAATGGAAGGGGGAGGGGCAAGGGGCAGAGAGAACCTGCAGGCCAGGGATCAAGGAATCAAGAGAGTGAGGAGGGGGCAGGCAGCCCCTTTATAGTGGGCAGGCCTACCTGGCTGTTGCCAGATAACTGTGGGGATGGAGTTTAGACAGAATACTAACAGGCTCCATGTGGGGCATGGTGGGGCATGCTTTTAATCATACTGTAGAGCAAGTTCGAGACCAGCCTAGAATACTCGAAATCCTGTCTCAGGCAGACTTTGAGCCAGCACCATAAGTGCTTAAACCACGACTGGTCACAGGCCTAGGGAATGGCCACCCATTCCCCCTCTCCCCACTCCATCCTTCAAGGTCCCCAGGAGTTGAAGTCTTCTTCACCTACACCTACTTTCTACTTCTGCCCACGCCCATCAGAGCTTAACCCTGAAATCTTGAAGGAAATCAGAAGGGAGACCCTGCCTTTGTCAGTAACAAAACAAAAAAAAACAAAACAAAACAAAAAAAGTTCTTTAGGGCATGGCCTTTCTTTGAGGGTCTGCACTCTCTTAGATAACACCCCTCCCTTCATCCATCCTCACCCTTCTACCATGCTCTCCAGAACCTACAGGGTGGCAGCAAAAGACAGACAGCTTGTTTGGGGACGCTGTTCCTTGGGCACTCTGGACGCCCAGCGTGAGCAGGCCACCCACCAGGTCCCACTCACCCCCCCTCATACACCCCTCAAAGCGGCTGTGTTTGCAAAGGGCTTTCCGGGGCAGGAAGCAATAAACAGAGTCAAGGGGCCAAGACACGGGGGCTGATTACTCTGTTTATGGATTTTCCAGGCCTCTGTGTCCTCTCTCCCAGCAGCTGCCCAGGGCTCTGCCGAGAAAGGTGCTGGCAAAAGACTGGGCCGTGGCCTCCCAGGCGTCTTTTTGCCTAAATAGATCTTGGTGAGCATGTGAAGGGACTATGTGCTTTGGGGCCCCTCTAAGCTATCAGAGTGAATACCCTTCCCAGATTCACACACACTTGTGTTAGTATGCACTGGAACGTGTATGTACCCCCACACCCTCCAGCCTGCTGCTCACCTCCCACTCAGGCTGAGTTCCTGACTGAAGTGAAACCTGGTATTCCCAGAGGGGAAGGTGGCCTGACCTGTCTGTCAACCTCCTAAGGCCAGGTGGGTGGCCCTCCTGTCAGAGGGAGCTCACAGCTCTCTGTTTATTAGAGCAACACAGGGAAACAATTTAGGAAAAGCTGAGACTGTGGGAAGGTGGCTCTGGGGATCCTGGCTTCCAGTCCAAGGCTCAACCGACACTGCGTTCTCCACACAGGCTGCAATCTGGAGAGCATGTGTAAACAGAGAAATCACCCATTTCTTATCTCTCAGTGGCAGCAACTAGCAAAAGCAAAGGTGCTTCTGTACAAGGTCACCACCTTGATTTATTTTTTAAATTAATTAATTTTTGTTTTTGTTTGTTTGTTTGTTTGTTTTGAGACAGGGTTTCTTTGTATAACAGCCCTGGATGTCCTGGAACTCTCTTTGTAGACCAGGCTAGCCCCAAACTCAAAGAGATCGCCTACCTCTGCCTCCAGAGTGCTGGGATTAAAGACACATGCTATGATTTTTTATTTTTAATACAAATCTCAGGTAGCCCAGGCTGGCTTCAAACTTTCTATGCAGCCGAAGGTAACCTCGACTGATCCTTGAACTGGTGTTTGAAAAGGGATTTTTTAAGTCAGTTAAATAGTATAACAGGAAGCCTTAATTCACTAATACAAATAGTTAAGAAGTCTTTCAGTCCTCCTCCTTCTACGGCGTGAGAACTGGGATCCCAGATATGCACCATCTCACCAAGCTCCTCGTGTTATTTCTATAGTTTTAAAAGATTTTAAAATATTAAATGCAGCATCCATAGGAATATAAAATGGTTCAGCATGCCAAGACAATTGCTAGAGCCTCAAAAGGTGGAAAACAGAATTCTCATGTGGTCCAGTCATTCTGATCACGGGTATCCTTATAAAAGAGTGGAAACTGGAGTATACACAGGTCATTATGCCAGTATTGACAGAAGCACTGCTCAAGATAGCCTACAGGGGGAAACAACTCAAGTGTCCATCAAGTGAATAAACAAAGGCTAGCACATGTGTGTGTGCGCACACACACACCAACACCACCACCAACAACAACAGCAATGGAACACTACTCAACAAGAGAGAGATTCTGATATATGCTATAATATGAATGATCCGTGAACCTTGAAAATATGTTAAATAAAATAAACCAGACCTGAAGGACAAACAGTATATGATTTGACTCCCATGAGACTCCCAGAACAGGCAAGCTCGGAGGTTTTCCGGGTCTCGGGGACTGGGGAGTTATCTACTGCGCTCAGAGTCGCTCTTTGGATAATGATAAGGTTCTATAAATGGACAGCGGTGATGATTGCACAACAGAGGGAAGGCACTAAATGCCATAGACCTGTGCCTTAGAAAACGGTTATGGGGCTGGGGTGTAGCTAGGTGGGCACAGTACATGACACATGCATGAAGCCCTGGGTTTATCCCCAGCACTGTTCAAACCGGCTGTAATGGTACACACCTGTCCTCTCAGTGCACAGGAAGTGCAAGCAGGAGGATCAGAGGTTCTAGGTCATCCTCAGCTACATTACAAGTTTGAGGCCAGCCTAGGCTACAGGAGACCTAACTCAACAACAACCAAACAAACAAATAAACAAGGGCCCAGATTGATGTCTCCATGGATAAAGGTACTTGTCAAGGCTGACTCTTCAAGTTTGATCCTAGGATCCACATAACAGAAGGAGAGAACTGACTCTTGTAAGTTGTCCTCTGACCCACACACACTTTGGGGGACACACACCCACATACACACTAAATCAACATAATTTAATTTTTAAGGTTAAATGATAATATTTATATTATGTATATTTTGTATACCCAGGAAGAGAGAGAAGCGCATCCTGTATCCTCGGGGAGAATGAGGTGCTAGGTGTTAGTGGACTGTGAAGCAGGAACACAAGGGAGCACTACTTGGGACATTCAGACAGCAATCAGCACACAGGAAATCCTGACTAACACAGAGGGGCTCTGTTGCCATCTGTACAGAGTGGGCTGGGATACAATGGCACTCCTGTTGACGACGACTCTTCACATGGCCTGCAGAGTCCGACATGCCACCGGGCTGGGGGAGACAGAAGTGCATACAGGGTTACTTCCTGGACATTTGGGATTGATGGGATGTGATATCCTGGGAGACTCTCAGTTTGTATGCAAGAAAAAAGAGGCATGTATCTGGGAGCCTTGGACAGAGGGAGAAGCTGGTGTAGGAAGTAAAAGGCCAACAGCCTGGTCTGAGATAACAAGGGGCGTCTACCTAGAGGTTCCTGTGATGGGCACAGACACTTACTCAGAGGACAAGGATGGAGGGATGTGTCCAGGCTCTAGGCGTGGGAAAGTGGGGGTAGAGACTAAGAGAAAAGACCCATCTGGTAAATACAGATGCCCCTCACTGCTGGAGCTGCATCCTGATAAACCCACTGTGGACTGAAAATATCCTAAGTCATAAACGCATTCCATACACCTACCTTCCAGATACCATAGTGCTCCACGCCTTGAATGAGCTCTGAATACTTATGTTAGCCTACAGCTAGGCAAAGAAATCTGACACAAAGCCTGCTTTATACTGAGTGTTGGCAAGCTCGTGTAATGTGTTGAATGCCACACTGAAAGTGAGACACAGACCTGCTGCATGGGTACACATTCGTTCCATCATGAACTTGAAAAGTCCAAGAAAGAACCATCAAAAGCAGGCTCATCTGTACCCCATGCACCCCCAGCCACTTATCCTCCACCCCTCTTGCTCAAAAACACACACGTCTATAAAACATGGGGGTGTCTTGCAGAAGATCAAAATCTCTCTTACTTAAGGCTAAAACTTCAGATCCACAATAAGAAATGGCAGCAAACAGCCAGCAGGGCGGGCTCGGCCACATACAGGCGCACCCGTCACGGATTATAAATGGATGCTGGTTCCTCTTTCCTAGAGGGGATATGTAAGGGAGCCTGGGCTTGCCTGAATGGATGCTATGCTCTGAGGCCTGAGACTGCCCACGGCAGACTTGCTGGAGCGTGGTTTCCTGCTTGCTTATCTCTGTCACACAAGGACAAGAAGAAATAGGGTGGAGGTGGGGGCACTTGTGGTCAGTGGCAGCTCTGCTTCACTCGAGATAAGATTTCAACAGTAAGCTTTTAGCTTTTATAAAACGACACAGCATCTAGAGCACCCTGCTGCCAGGTAGCATTTGTTCTTGTATGAGTGTGTGTGCACGTGCATGCGCATGTGTGTGTATACAGGCATGTGCAAGCATGCATAAGGGGAGGGCAGCAGTTTTGAAAGATTTCTGGCATGACCTATGGCCTTCTAAGAAACTTGCTTCTAGAACATTCCTTGACAAAAAGGTAGTCACTACTCATGTATGGCAATAGACATTTTTATTTAAATTTAAATTAAATGAGATCAAACCTGCACTTTCTCAGTGGACAAACTACTTCTTGCTTTGCTTGCTTTCGTGTGTGTGTGTGTGTGTGTGTGTGATTGTGTGGAGGCTCACATGTGTCCACATGTCTGGAGTGTGTAGTGTGTGTGTGTGTGTGTGTGTGTGTGATTGTGTGTGGGCTCACATGTGCTCACATGTCTGGTGTGTGTGTTTATGTGTGTGTGTGTGTGTGTGTGTGTGTGTGTAAGCTCACATGTGTTCACATGCCTGGTGTGTGTGTGTGTGTGTAAGCTCACATGTGTACACATGCCTGGGGAGGCCCACGGTTGATGTCACGTGCTTCCTTGGGCACTCTCTACCTTACATATGATAGTAAGTTTTCTCACTGGAACCCACAGCTTACCTGGCTCAGCTGGTCAGTCTACCCAGGCAGCGCACGCTCTTGGGATTCCGTGCCTCTGACCCCCAAGCTCTGGGATTTCTACCCTCCTGGCATTTATTGTCTGAGAACTCTGGTTCTGACACTGTGCTGACATCCCTGTGGATAACGGCCATCATGATGAACAGTACGTACGTTAGGGCATTTCCACCGGGTGTTATGTCAGGCAGCCCTGAGAGAACCCAGAGAAAAGTCCAACTCCTGGACAAAACCCTCGATTTACTCTACCTGTAAGTGATCCCAATTATCAGGGCAGACAGAGGACTATAGGTAATCATCTCCAAAAGAGGAGGCTTCCTGCCCTCTGTGTCCTTCCACGACTGGTGACCCCTGCCTCATCTTAAATCAAAGCTTTGTCTGGCTCCTAGGGAATCTTCCACCTAGGCAGAAGGAAGCAGAAGCAGAGAGGAAGTGTTGAGACTCAAAAAACCCTGTCCAGATAGCCTTAGGTAGATGGGTGTGGGGGACATGTCTTAGTACCATTAAGAGTCCTCACTGTCCCTCTCCTGGGAGTATCTGGGCATGGCTCTGCCTTTTCCAGTGCAATGGAAAGAAAAGAGAAATTAGAAAGTTGGGGCAGGAGGAGGACTGTGGGGTATGTGCTTAAGGAAGAGATCTCTCTCTCCTTCTTCTTCTTCTTCTTCTTCTTCTTCTTCTTCTTCTTCTTCTTCTCTCTCTCTCTCTCGCTCTCTCTCTCTCTCTTCCTCACACACACACACACCACCACCACCACCACCACCACAACCCCAAGGAACTTCTGATCAGCAGAAGTAAATGAAAGTAAAGAGGTTTTTTAAACAATTCTATGTTAAACTCTATGGTTAAAACTCTCTGTATGTTGTCCTATATTTTGGCCAGAGAAGAGGAAGGGAGAGGGAAACTGAAGGAAATGGGAGGGGGGTGACTGAGCCTCTTCCATCCATGCAAAGCACACACACACACCTACCTCCTCCTCATCATCCTCCTCACCCTTCAGCGGTCTACACCCAACCATTACCACCCTCATTTAACCAGCCTCCTTGAGAACTTCTCCATTTGAGTCAACGCACAGCCCTCAGACAGCACCTTTGCTCCCCAGCTGGTCTCAGCTTAGCCCTGAAAGTCAACCCAGCTGACCAATAAATCTGTGTATTTCATGCTGGTAACAGATTGGGAGCTGAAGCTGAAGAGACACCATACTATATGTTGGAACAAGGGAAGTCTGGCTCTGTTCATGGATCCTGAGCAGGCTTCTTTCTCATTTCCCTCTTTTCTGGAGGCTAGAAATCGAGTCAGGATCTCTGGTAGCCCATTGAGATCTCATGACTCACTATGCCACTGAGACTTTTGATCCTCCTGCTTCTACTTTCCAAGGGCTCACATGAGAGGTCTGCACGACAACAGCCAGTTTACATGATGCTGGGCTCAAACTCAAGGCTTTGTGTGTGTGTTAGGCAGGCTCTGAGCTACATCCCAGTCCTCAGCTTTTAAAACAATGTACACATGCCATGGAACTCTGTGACCATCAGAAGACAACCTGTGTTAGTCAGTTTTCTCCCACTACGGGGGTTGGAGGAATCTAACTCCGGTTGTTGGGTTCGGTGGCCACACCTTCTGAGCTCTTGCCAGCCTGTGAGCCAACTTGGCTACCCCTCAGTCTTTAAAAAACTAAATAGATACAGAAAACTGTAAAAAAAAATGTAAGAATAATGAATTATCATACAGCAAATGCCTTGTAACTACCGACGTCAAGAAACACAACTGCGTGAGCTGGAGAAACGGCTCAGTCAGTGGTCAAGAGCACTGGCCGCTCTTCCAGAAGACCCTGGTTTAATCCTCAACACCCACACAGTGGCTCACAATGATCTGTAACTCCAGTCCTAGGAGATCCAATGCCTTCTTCTGCCTTCTTTGGGCACTGCATGCATGTGGTACACAGACACATACACGCTAGCAAAGTGCCCTCACACACAAAGCAAAAATAAATAAACAATAAATAAATCTTTAAAAAGAGAGAAGAGAGGCAGAACTGCAGCCGCGCCCGAGCCCTCCGCTGCTGACTTCTGTGCGATTGTCTGTCTGTCAAGTGTGCATCGCAGGCAGAGTACTTGATTCCGTTAGTATGTGCCTTTCCTGCAGGGAAGGTGTAGGGAGAGAACTGGTTGCCTTGTCTATTTGTTTGTTTGCTTACTTGCTTGCTTGACACAGGGCCACCTTAGCGTAGTCCAGGCTAGCTTTTCCCTCAATATATAGTTAAAGGCTAGCCTTGAACTCACAATCCTCCTGTCTCTGCCATGCCAGTGCTGGGATTATTATGTGATGGGTGCCACCATGTCCAACTCCATTGCTTGTTTTGTCTTGCTTTTTTTAAAGATTTATTTTATTAATATGAATTCACTGTAGCTGTCTTCAGACACACCAGAAGAGGGCATAGAATCCTATTACAGATGGCTGTTAGCCACCATGTGGTTGCTGAGAACTCAGGACTTCTAGAAGAGCAGTCAGTGCTCTTAACCACTGAGCCATCTCTCCAGCCCCCCTTCCCCCATTGCTTGTTTTTTTAAGTCTATTTTCATTTGCTGCTTTTCCTCCATCTCTTTTTGTCCTTGCAATTTGTCTGTTGAGGAGGCTTCCTGCTGACCTTCTAGGTAACGTAGTCCCTACCCTACCCCTCCCTGAGCCTGCAGTTCATGCAACTCTCCTGGATTTGATCCCCAACACCACCACAAAAATACCTAGCCAAAAAAAAAGAAAAAAAAAAGTAATATGTAAATAACATTTAAAATGCATTAGAAATTTAAAAATCCCTTTCTTCACAGAGACCAAGCATTACCAAACATGAGTTATGGCAGAAAACACTCTGAAGAGTCTTCCCAAATATAGACACCCTCAGCCCCTGAGACTGACACACACACACACACACCCTGCCTGGCCTGAGACGCAGGTGTGGGGGTACCCATCAGCAAGCACATACAGATGCAGTCATCCCATCATGTAACCATAGTGAAGCCTTGGCTGCGGGCCGTGGACTCCATTGTTCCTCAGCTAAGCCACCTTGCACTAGGGGACAGGATTTATGAGCAAACATTATCAGAACAGATGTCCAGGCAAGCAGGCAAAGCAAACAGGAACAATGGCTAGAGCGACACGGGCTTGGCTCTCACTAAAAAGAGAAGAGAAAACCCTGACTCCCAACCAAAAGGCTGCAGACGTCTAAGAGTAGACAGGGCCCCATTTCTTCACACATCTGGGGCTTCAGAACCTTGGGCCTTCTGCCAAGTGAGATTTTAAGCAGGCCAAAGAGACCATATTCTAGGAGACAGGTTGGTTTCTCCTAGACGTTGGACAGCTTTCAATTTTTGTGACTGAGTTTCACTATCTGCTAATACTTATTGCTAAGAAAAAAAAAATAGCAAAGCCAAAAAGTGGAGTGACAGCTTTTCCCTTTGGTAGAAAAAAAGGGAGAGATTAAAATATAAACGCCAGGCATGGTGGTGCATGCCGGAAGCACTTAGCACAGGTATAGCTAGAAAGACAACTCAGTACAGTAGTTAAGAGCGCACACACGGCTCCTGGTGAGGATCAGAGTTTGGTTCCCAGCATGCATATGGTGACTTGTAACCATGAGAAACTCCAGTTCGAGGGGATCCAGTGCCTATTCTGACCTCTGTGGGCACCAGGCACACATACGGTGCACTTCCATGTATGTACTGGGGCACATGCACATACACAAAAAAATAAATAAATCATTAGAACACAAGTTTGAGGCTTGCTTGGGACTCTGTCTCAAAACAAAACAGAAATGTGAGGCCAGCCTGGTCTACAGAGTGAGTTCTAGGACAGCCAGAGCTACACAGAGAAACCCTGTCTCCAAAATCAAAATAAATGAACAAATAAAGCTGAAGAAATGCCTTAGTGGTTAAGAGCACTTGATCTTTCAGGGGAATCAAGTTTGATTCCCAGAACCCACATGATACCTCACAACTGTCTGTAACTCCAGTTCCAGGAGATCTACTATCCAATCCTGGCCTCCACAGGCACCAGATGTGCATATGGTGAACAGACATATGTGAAAGGAAAACACTCATACACACCATAATAAATAAATAAATCTAATAAATATAAAACATCATCAACAACAGCTAAC
Organism: Grammomys surdaster; assembly: GCF_004785775.1. Lineage (NCBI taxonomy): Eukaryota > Metazoa > Chordata > Mammalia > Rodentia > Muridae > Grammomys > Grammomys surdaster. The sequence continues at coordinate 4,769,323 of NW_021604658.1, read as the reverse complement.
ATAGGAGCATCCTGGCCAGCTCAAAATCAACCGAGGCTACATGGTGACTTACAGGCTAGCCTGGGCTACAGACTGAACCCCCAACCTCAAAACAAATAAACAAAAAAGATAACAATGCCCAAAAAGTAAACAAAAAAAAACTTCAGGGAACTTGGGCAGGAACCCTCATCACCAGAGGCTTCCCTGGCACACAGATGCCAACTAAAAAGGTAATCAGAATGTCCTACATACACTCATCTCCACCCTGAAGGCCCCAAATAAATCAAGGAGGCCTAGGGAATACGCCAGGCTATGTAGCTAAGAGATGCCAGCCTAGAGGAGAGCAGCAGAGGGGTGAGGACCCTCTTGGCCTTTTTAGGTGACTGAAGATGTCCCTTAGCCCAAGGGGCTTTACTCAGGACAGGCTGAAAAAAAAAAAGAAGAGGAGGAGGAGGTGGTGGAAGAGAAGGAAAAAGAGGAGAAAGAAGAGGAGGGGGAACAGAAGGAGGAAGAAAAGCAGGAGGAGGATTAGGAGGAAGAAGAGGAAGAGGAGGAGGAAAAGCAGGAGGTCTCCAAGGCATAAAAGGCAGGAAATAAAATCTCCTCAGACTCTGCTGGCATAATTGAAAATGGACCATATGCCAGGCACTTGGCAAGGTGCATCTCACAGTCTTTATTTGATTTCCACAACAGCCCGACGAGGCAGCTACTGTTCTCCTTGTTTAACCAACAGGAAACTCAGACACTGGGAGGAGGCAGCCCTCAAACACTGGGTGTGTTTGGCCAAGGCTGAGGAGAGATATCCCCGGTCTTTGAGGAAAGCCTGAAGGATACTTGCTTTTTATTATCTCTCTTTCTAAAGACAGAACAAAATAAAAAAAGGATTTAGGTTAGACTCCAGAAGAGATGTTAGAGGGTTGAGTTTACTCCCTCAGGATAGACCTGGGAAAGCAGCAGCTTCAAGTGGCCACTCGGCAGGCAATGGATAACTTAATCTTTACCACAGACCCCATTTAGAGGTCTCTTCAGGCAACATGGCCCCACCTCCAGTCTCAAGGGAGGCTTTTGAACAATGCAAAATCCGAGGTCACATGCATCTTTTGCTAAACTTAACACGCAGATGGTCGGAGAGGTTAGATACTAAAAGGAAGTCTTCCCTCCCCCCCAATAAATAAGGCAGGGTTTGCGGATTTAATCGCCCCTGGGACTGCATTGAAGTTTGCACCTGAGTTCCTACTGAAAGCAGACCCTCCCAGTGCTCCTGTTGCATAGTGAGTGGTGTTCACCACACCCACACAGCGAGGACAGGCAGGCAAGCAGCTCACAACTCTCTTCAGGAGCCCCTTCCTGCCCATTGCCCGCCCCTGCCTGAAACACCGGAGGACCCTCAGGACACAAAGCAGACCCTGAGTATCCAAAAGAATTTAGCTTTGTCCTGGAACAGAAGGCCTCTGACAGGTTGTCATCAGCAGGGAAGACAGAACACTCTGGACCAGCAGGGGAGGAAAGGGCAGGGGTGGGGCGGGGAAATAGGTTTTTAATCAAGATGCTCCTTGAAGATAGGCTCCCGTTTTGAATGTCACTGGTTGGAACCAAACATAGAATTTACTATTGACCCTAAGATAGAGGACAAAAACTATCCAGATGTGATTTTCTTTAGGGCAAATGCAGTTCTGCTACCAAAGGCCTGACTTTCTCCCCAGTTCTAAGCTTCTCCAATTTCTTAGAAGCCAAGGCCTAGAAAGGTCAAAGGCCTTGCCTCCAAGGTCACACCAAAAAAACAGAGCTAGTGCCAGCAAGTTGACCCCTACTCAGGAACCCGCCCCAGGTGGCCAGCAGCTGCCTCTGAGAATAGAGATTCTGGGGAGTTGGGGCGAGGGCATTTATGAGTGCAGCATACCCTACTGCATCCTGATGGTCTCATGAGGCAAAAGGAAGACTGTGTGGACCAGCAGCAGCCACACTGTGGCTGTGGGGATGCTTGACTGGAAGACTAATCCCTGCCCCGCTCCCCAGGCCACCACAAGACCCCCTGTCAGTTGCTGTGATGAGTCCACCTCCCCCTTTGATCCCAAAGAGGAGGGGAGGTGGGGGAGCATTGATTCACCCAAAGCAAAAGCAACACAAAGGCTGCACCTGTTTCCATGGAGACGCGATTGACTAAGCAAAGGAACAAAACAAGGAGCAAGAAACACAAGCCCGTCACCACCTTCCGGGCCAGTGTGATCGATGTTGGCGGGCCAGTGCCCGGACAGGAAGACAGCGGAAGGATGAAAGGTGATAGGCAGATCTAGAAGCACATGGGGAGCCCTTTCAGTTGGCCCTCACTGGGCCCCCAGGCAAACAAACTGCCTGCCCAGCCCTGACTCCTGAAAAAAACCTGAACAGAAATCCCAAGTGAGAGATTCTTCTCCTCACAAAGAGATTCTTTGCTTGACAAAGGAATTCCTGGAAACTAGGCAGAAAGGTTGGGAGGCAGATGGTTTCTCTCTGCCTCATGACTAACTTCTGAGGAATAGGGAGAGACTAAAGGAGTAACTTCTAGTAGCAAGTTTATAAGAAAAGAGGACGCAAAATATCCACAGGGTGGGGGCAGGAGGGCACAGGGCCCTGCTTATAAAACATCTGCCGGGAGAGGCCCACATAGTACCAGAGGACTTGATAGAAACGAGGGAACAACAACAACAACAAAAAAAAAAACCAAGAGACAGCAGCAGCAGGTGTCTGAGGATCCTGAGGGGTGTGTGGACGCTCACTCTTCAAGCCGTTATAGTTAGATGGAGGGGAAACGTGGGGAACAGGCATCATCTCTCCATGGACACGGACAAGAAACCTGAGATGCCCTCAAAATGTTACGTTGAAAGAAAGATGCCAGGTGTGTGTTCGGCAGATGGCAGGGCTTTAATGCAGTCACTAGAGTCCTTAGCTTGTTGTTTCTCTATCCCCTCTCCCGCTCCGTGTGTGTGTGTGTGTGTGTGTGTGTGTGTGTGTGTGTGTGTAGAGGCCCCAGGCCACTCTCTACCTTACTTTTTGAGGCAGAGTCTCTTACTGAACCTGGAGACCAACAACAAACTGCAGGGATCTTCTTGTCTGTACCCATCCAGTACTGGGACTACAGGTGCCCACTGTGCCCTGCTGTTTATATGGGTGTTGGGGGTCTAAACTCGGGTGCTCACACTTGAGTGGCAAGCTCTGATCCAGCTGTCCCCTCTTCCCAGCCCTATTGGCTTGCTCTTGCTGTTTATCAGGTGACACACGCTAAGCACCCACTTCTCACATGCGGTCATGTCGGGAAGAAGACAAAGCAGGCTACCAACCTGTCCTTGGAGAGTCTCCCCAGGAAGTTACAGAGCTAGGTCTTTTCCTGTCTATAATTCCTACAGGGAATGGAAACCAAGGATAGTAACCAAAATATTCCCTGAGCATCCTGTGTGGGCCAGTCACTAAGGAACTATTAGACTCCCTCATCTTCTTCACCACCCCACGAGGGAGCCATTATCCTCTCCCTTTACTAACAGGGAAGCAGGCAGAGGGAGGAGAGGACTGTGTCATGCGTCTGGCAAGAGGCAAAGCCCATCTTCAGACTCAGCTCTGCCCGGCTACAGAGCCTGTGGACAATGACCTACCTCACGTCTACCATATTGGCCTCTTTCAACCGAGACCAGGGGCCAGGGCAGCCAAGGAACAGACACTGAGGTGGAGGCAGAGTAGGGACTGGGGTGGGATGGGGGTTGGGGGCAGGCTCTGTAGCCCTACTCTAAGGCACTTGTGTCTGTGGTAATTTCCATGGGAAGGGTGGCTGTTCTGTGGCTACATTCCTTCCTATTCTGGGCTTAGTTTGCCACTCTGTAGCAAGGGCACATCCTTATAAGGTGAGGAGATGAACATGTGACACACATCCAAGGTGTCAACCAGACACTGAGTAAGAAGAGTGAATCCCAGCTCCCTCCGCAACCCTTCCCAGCAGCCACAGCCTTGGAAGGCACAGGGCAGTCCTTGCAGGGCAAACACTTAGGTGGCAACTCTGGGACTGGAGTTGAATGATTGTCCCACTGGGACTATTTGAGGAACCCATGGGGGAACCTGCCGACTCCCAAGGATGCTCAGATGTGTATATGCATGGCTTCCAGGGTATGCGTGTTTACTTGTCTTTCCTGCGGTACATCATCTGAGCTTGAAGCTTCTGTCCTCAAGATGCCCTCATCTCCCACTCTACCCCATCCCCTGTCTAAAGAGGCAAGCACAGAAGGAAGGCTGCCCTATGATGGAGTCCCAGGGAGACAAAAGGTCCTTAGGACCCAGAGAAGGTGGCTGGCTGTATTTTCTTTGTGTCTTATCTAAGCATCTGTTTATTTTAAGTAGACTTGGGAAACAAGGATTCTGACCGAAGGACATTTGGCTAACAAAATTCATTGAATAAAGACATTGAGGGGCCTGGGAAATGGTTCAGTCAGTAAAGTGCTTGCCTTGTAAGCAGGATAACCCAGGTTCAATTCCCTGAATCAATCCTCTCTCTTCTCTCTCTCTCTCTCTCTCTCTCTCTCTCTCTCTCTCTCTCTCTCTCTCTGTGTGTGTGTGTCTGTGTATGTGTGACACACACACAGAGCCAGGTGTCTATAATCCCAATGCTGAAAGCATTAGTGGATCCCTGAGACCAATAGCCAGGCAGCCTAGCCTGATCAACAAGAGTCCCAGGTCACAGTAAAAGATCCTGTCCAAACTTAAACAAAAATAAAAAAAATAAAGACAGCATGTAAGAATGACACCCAAGGTTAACCGTTGGCCCACGTGCTCTGGCACATACACAACAATAACAATGAAAAATAGAGTCAGACTTTGCCTGGCTGGTCTCATCATGATAGCCAGTCTGGCAATTAGGAATGACTGCATACACTTCCCAACACTTCCTGGGCTGAGTCTGCCACTCTAGGGATTTGACCAAAACACACCTGAATCAAGAACATGGCATAGAAGAAGTCCGTTTAAAGTTACGATACATTTTTCAGTCTGAGCAGGATCCATGGGTTTTCATAAGTCGTTTGACAGGTGTGGGAAGGACAATGGTTTGGAGTCCACTGATCTTCCCCAAAGCCATGCTAAAGGCAGATAGTTCCTTGTGTGGGCACGGTTGTCTGGAGAAGGCAGCTGCTGGGCAGAAACCAAACACCAGCCCTGGATATGTGTTTGCTTTGAGGCTTCTTAGGATGTGGCTGATACTCAACATTTCTGTGCCTCAGTTTCCCCATAAGAGCATGAATACAATGGAAGGGAGAGTCAACTTCTAAAGATGGCCACAGCAATGACCTTAAAGGAATAATGGAGGTGTGTGTAATCACAAGAAGCCCGAACAGGAGCCAACCAGCAAGCATTTTCTGTTTCGCTTGGACCACTTTATGCTATGTGTCTCTAGATGATATTAATAACTAATATTTATTGAACCAGGCTCTGGGCTAAGTGCTTCATAGGCCTTGGTTCATTTTGTTTTCATGGTGGCTCACAAGCCTGGTGTCTCTTTTGTTGTTGTTTTTGACTTTTCAAGACAGGGTTTCTCTGTGTGTAGTCCTGGCTATCCTGGATGGAACTCACTCTGTAGACTAGGTTAGCTTCTGCCTCCCTAGTGCTGGGATAAAGGCATGGCCCACCACACTCAGGTTCAGGTATCATTGTTATTCCCAATTCAGACGCACAAAAAGCTTGTGTTCTTGCTTAGCCCACTCAACTAGCAGTTAAGGGCCCAGTGGGTCTGATTGAGCCCACAGCCCAAGCTGTCAAGGACCCCCCCCACCCCGCTCACACTGCAGCCTGCAGGCGGCAGTATCTGTACAACTCTCTAGCAAAGCAGGACCCCAGGACTGAATCCAAATCCACTGGACTTCAGCAAACTCGGGAGCTCGAGACTCGCTGATGTAAACTGCGAATCCAGCTGGTTTAACTATCCTGGCTTTATCTTGCTGAAGTACCATTAGGATGTTTGCGTTTCTCTACGCACAAACACACACAGCTGGCCATAAAATCAGGGAAGATGGCTAGGGATTATAACTTTAAAAGATCCACCAGTGACACATTTGAAATGCAAAAGGAGACTAAGAAGAGCTCTTTGGCTATCAACAGAGGTTTCCTCTGAGGAGGGGGGTGGGTTGGGGGAGGGGGAGGGTCAGGGGCTTATGCTTGTCTTGTTTCTTTTTTTTTGTTCTTCGTTTTTCTTTTTGGTGGGGGGGGGGTGACAAGGTCTCATGATGTAGCCTGGGCTGCCCTAGAAGTTACTATGTAAACAAAGCTGGCGTTGGCCTTGAATTTAGAGACATCCATCTACCTCTGCTTCCCAAGTGCTGGGACTAACAGTGTGTGCCACCACACTTGGCATATTTAACATTTTAAATGAAAATTACACAGTTTTGTCTTGATGATAGGATTAAACATAAAAGCACATTGTGTGTCTATTGATTGATTGGTTTTTTTTTTTGAGATAGGGTCTCACTAGGTAGCCCTGGTGGGCCTTGAACTCTCAATCTCCTGCTTTCACTGGCCTCTTGAGTTTTGGGATTATAGGCATGCCCCACCATGACCAACAGAAACATGGTTTTTGTTGTTGTTGTTGTTGCTATTGTTGTTGTTGTTTTTGAGGCAAGGCTTCTTTAGCCCTGGCTGTTCTGGAACTTGCTATGGAGACCAAGCTGGCCTTAAATGCATAGAGATCTACCTGCCTCTGCCTCCTGAGTGCTAGGATTAAATGCATGTGCCACCATGCCGGGCAGAAAACATGTTTTAAAATATGTTTTCATGTATTTAGAAGGGAGTGTATGAGCTGGAGAGATGGCTCAGCAGTTACGAGTACTGGCTACTCCACCAGAGGAACCAGGTTCAATTCCCAGCACCCAGATGGCAGCTCAAAACACTCTGTAACTCAGTCCCAGGGACTTGACATCCTTTTCTGGCCTTCTAGGGTACCACTTACGCACAATGTGCACAGCCATGCATGCTGGCAAAATGCCATACACATAAAAAGTAAAATAAAGTAGAAGTTTAGACTACTGTAAATGCGAATTGGCTATATTTATGACTTCCACACTAAAAAAAAAAAAAGGTTGGTAGTTTCTGGCCTCACCAAAGTCATGAGGAAGGAAGCGAATGTGCTCCAAGCCCAAGCCAAAAGACCAGGATTCAAGTCCAGGCTCTGCCCCTAATTTGCTGTGGGGCCCGCTTCCTCTGTTAGAGAAGAGGAATTGTCCATGCCCCTTTTCAGCTCCACAGTGAGGGTACAGAGATCCAGCATGTGGTGAGACGCATAGACAGTCCCTTCGAACCATGCACAAGGTACAGTACAGGAGCCTAGAGTTTTACAGAAGAGAGACGAAGGGCTGGGGAGATCAAACCAGAGACAGTTGTACCCTCACAACTTCCATTCTCCATGCACAGACACCTCACAGCTGTACATGGAGGACAGACTGGGCTAACCAGGAATCAGATTCCGTGAGAGCACCAGGCAGATTTTCAATCCTTAGAAATTAGAATAGGAGCTGGGCAGTGGTGGTGCACGTCTTTGATCCCAGCACTCAGGAGGCAGAGGGAGGTGGATCTCTGTGAGTTCGAGGCCAGCCTGATTTACAGACTGAGTTCTAGGAAAGCCACAGTGAAACCCTGTCTCAAAACAACAACAACAACAAAAAACCCAAACAAACATATTAGATAAAGACATAGTTCAAAACGTTACAAGAAAGGGCTAATTTTAGGTATTTGGTCCATTTCCTTTGTGCTTAACATCTTGCCTCTCTGCAGGCTCTCAGGCCCTCCAAGGTTCTGTTTTAAGGTTCGGCCACATCTCTGACATTGTTCCCTAGCTACTAGGAGCAGTAGACTTGATGCCTGAGGTTCAGCTCCCTGTGGCTAATGCCTTGTTCCCCCTTTCCCATCTTGGAGCTCAGACTGGTGTAGTTTCCCTCCCCAGGCCTCCACTGTCTCAAATAAAGACAGGGAGACCTCCAGTACCTTTGCAGGTTTGAAATGGAAATGGTAGACAAGAATGCATATCTTTTTGTGTATACAGTAGGAACTCAACACAGGCAGCAGTGCCACTCTCTTGCCTTCCAAAGGCAGAGGTTGACATCAGTCCCTGGACCAGGTACACAACATCTAAGGAACATTTTACTACCGACTATACACACACACACACACTCACACACACACACACACACTCATACACACACACACTCATACACACACACACACTCATACACACACACTCACACACACACACTCACACACACACACACACTCATACACACACACACACTCACACACACACACACACACACACACACTCATACACACAAGTCTCTCATTCTCTCTCATACACACACTCCTTTCTTCCCCCACTCCTCCTTGTAAAACATCACAGTATCTGTTTATTTAGCATGCAGGTAGTGGTCGTGTAGGTGTGCACATTATGGTCCATATGTGAAAGTCACAGGACAGTCTGCAGGAGTTGGACCTCTCCTCCCACCGTGTGGATCCCTCAGGTTAACTCAGGTTGCCAAGCTTGATGGCAGGTCCCTTTAAGCTACCTCGCTAGCCCTGGTCTTGTCTTGACTATCCTGCCTCCACTTCCCCAGTACAGGGATTAAAAGTACACATCCCACATCTGATTTTTTTTTTCTCTTTAATACCAATGCCCAGAGCTTCTCCTTTTTCAGGGGATGAGTATGGGTCTTAGGAAACCAGTACATTTTTTGAAAAGCAACCTGGGAGACTTTGGTGTGCACCCATGGCTGAGAACTGAGGTCCACTTCCACCTCTCAGCTTTTTAATATCTACCTGAACCTCCTGGAGTCTTCCTAGAATATAGGTTCTGACTCAGTATGTTTGGTGTGAAACCCAAGATTCAGCATTTCCAACTATGGCCAAGGTGATGCTAACACAGCTGGTCCATAGTCTCTGAAGAATGGTCCCTGAACTCCAGGCCATGGGCAGATGGCTAGAAAGCTTATAGCGTTTGTCTCCTCTGTATCCTTGCAGCACTCCCCAGCCAGGCAGGAAACATAATGCCTCCTAGAAGCAGCCAAGGACATGACCTCAGATTGAGGCTCAAAGATAGAGAACCAAAGCTTGTCCCCAGATGACTCTGCCTTTGGCTTCCTGTTGGCTTTTTGGCCACAAGTGTGGTCACAGAGACACCAGCAAATGAGTAGTGAGTCTACCCTGTGTTCATAAAAGAGTTGCCTTTCTCAAGAGAGCAAGGGAGCAGGGGGAGAGGGAAACGGCCTGGTTACTTTCACTTGGATGAATGGGGGTGGGGTGGAGACCATGGTCTGCTTTGGCAGGATGTCCCAGCCACAAATAGCTGGAGGAATACTCCAGCAAGCCAGATGCCTCCCAAGCAAGAAAGCTGCCTGCCTGGGGCAGCTGTGTCTGTTAAAGACACAGCTGAAAAGTTGCTCTGACCTGGGCATTGGGGCACATGCCTTTGGTCCCAGCACTTGGGAGGCAGAGGCAGGTAGATCTCTGTGAGTTCAAGGCTAGCCTGGTCTACAGAGGGAGTTTCAGGACAGCCAGAGCTGTATAAGGCCCTGTCTCAAACAAACAAACAAAAAACAGAAGAAGAATAACTATGAACCTTGAGCCTCACTAAGTGCTGGATGCCCTCCACAGGCTGAACAGCTTTATGGAAATGTTTTCATTTGATTTTCACGTCAACGTTGCCAATCTGGTACCTCTGTTTTCATGAGCACATGAGGCTCCAGTAGTAAGTGACAAGGGGCTTACACAGGACAGACCCGGGATGGAATCCAATCCTGTTCAATCCCTCCTATTCCAATATATTGCCACCCAAAGCTTTTAAATCTCTCAGTGGCTGAATTTACTGCCTCACTGGAGTAGAGAAGAAAAGGGGAAAGAGTATAGAACTCAACAGAGCTGGAAGGGGCTTATTATAATCACTATAAAACACCATCACCAACAAGCATAACTAAAAGATAAGGCAGGTATCTATTTACTGTTGAAGGCCTCCCCAACTCTGGGTACCTTCTAGCAGCCAACTTCTTCTAGAACAGTAGTTCTCAACCTTCCTAATGCTGTGACCCTTTGACAGAGTTCCTCACATGCTGGTGATTCCCAACTGTAAAACTATTTCGTTTCTACTTCATAACTGTAATTCTGCTACTGTTATGAATCATAATGTAGGTATCTGATATGTGACCCCCAAAGGGGTCAGGACCCACATGTTGAGGACAGCTGCTCTGGATAATATGAGTAGCATCGGGTGACCCTAGGATGACTACTAAAGAGTCTTTGGAGGAAGAGTTTGTCTACAAGAGCCAAGACACCCAAAAGTTCAAGAAAGGCTATGGAGCAAGTCAAAGCACCATGTTCTCTGCACCTAAGCAACATGCCAGGCTCATGGCTGAAACTGAGGCTCAACCCATGAGCTGATGGGCCCCACAGCCAACTTGAACTTGTACCCCATCACCAGACCCCTGCACAAGCCATGAGAAACTTCTACAGGTAAATGTGTGTCTCAGTTAACACACTACAGAGCTGAGGGCTAAAACCAGAAACTCCTATTCCAGCCCTGTATCTTAACAGGCCCCTCGTCCTAGAACCTTGGCAAGAAGGGCCTTTGGCAAAAGGCCTGGTCCTGTATTAATATTACACCCATAGAACCCAACAAATTGTTCCCAACTTTCGCTGTGTGATATTCTGCAGCTTAAAGTAAAGATGAGTTAGGGGCCGATGGTAAACAATGGTCTAGTCTTAGGAGCAAAGATTTTACAGCCACCAGAATGATGTTTTAAAAACTATTCTGGGGCCAGCAAGATGGCTCAGTGGGTAAAGGCACTTGCCACCAAACTCAATGACCTAATTTTGATTCCTGGAACCCATGTGGTGGAAGGAGAGGACACAATGCTACTGCCAAGCTATCCCTTGGCTTCTACACTCATCCCGTGGCATCCAAACACACAAATAAAGAAATAGACATTTTAGCCATATCATTTCATGTTTAATCTGGCTTTAATATCTACATATGAGCATATGAGTGGGTCAGGAATGCAGTGTTTTCTGTTTTTCCTTTAACGAGCCTAGTAACTATACAGGGCTAAGCAGACCTCATTCCAATTTAAAGCAGCTAAGACCTGGAACACTACCAACCTCCAGGTAGTTGTCTATAGCAGGGGGCTGGGGGTCATGGAGGGCACTGCAGAGGTATGGGGGCCCTGAGGCTTGTTGAGATGCCTTCCCAAGGCACTGACATTCTCAGAGGAACAATGGGAGACCTGCTGTTCCTTTTCAAATGTTCTAAAGGAGTTTGGCAAAAGACTCCTCTTTCTCCCAGGCAGGGGCTGAAGGCCTGGACAAGGACATAAAAGAGACAAGTTTCACTATGTGGGGCTTAAAGGCCTCCTAGGGATGCCAGTGAGTGGGAAGGGCAGGTCCCTCAGCCATCTGCAAATGTGAGGAAGTAACAAACTCAGAAGAGCAAAAACTCAGCAGCTGTCTCCAGTGAGGTCTAAATATGGGGGCTGGACCTCCTAAGAGAAACCTGATATTGCCAACAAAGGAGCCCTGGGCCCCATATTCTTGGGTGCCTGCACACTATGCCTGTGACCGTCTCAGGGACAGTAAGAGGCCTATCTGGAGCTGAGGGAGCTGAGCTTCATCTAACTGGTCCAGCTTCGTGTCTTCACCACAGGGGCAGGAGTCTATGCTGGGGGCCAGATTATGAGCCTTTGGATCATGGGGAAACTAGAGAATTTCTTTCCTGAGATCTTAAAGATCTGGGTAGCTGTCAAGGTAATCCCTAGAGTGAGGGGAAAAGGAATATCCTGGTCCCTTGATCCTGGGGAGGAATGAAGTCAAGAAGAGAAGTGGAGAAGAGAGATTCTTGGCAACCAGTGCACACCTGTAATCCCAATGCTAGAAAAGCAAAGGGAGGGGGAGGGGGAGGAGTTCAAGACCAGACAGGGTTACACAGTGAGAGTCTGATTTAAAAAAAAAAAAATACCGCCGGGCAGTCGTGGCACATGCCTTTAATCCCAGCACTTGGGAGGCAGAGGCAGGCGGATTTCTGAGTTTGAGGCCCACCTGGTCTACAGAGTGAGTTCCAGGACAGTCAGAGATACACAGAGAAACCCTGTCTTGAAAAATAAAAAAAAAAAAAAAAATTACCCTCTGTGCTGAAGGAAGGGGAACAAATAACACTAAGGATGTTTGATAAAGTTTCAAAGAGTCATTTTGTATTTACCTAAAAGTATTTATAATACCTATAAGTGTATGCTATATACATGTATATGTAGCACAATTGAAGTTATGCTACCTGGGATGACGGTGCTTCCCACAAGAGCAAAGACTACTTAACAAGAGCCTGAAGACCAGGCATGAGAAACTCCAACTCAAGTTGTTGGTCAGGGTAATTCAAGTGACTCCCAAAACAATGAAGGTTTCTGTTGCTATTGCCTTTGGTTGCCTCTCAACTGTTGAAGGCTAGGTCCTATTGCAGAAGACACCACACACTTCAGATACAAGAGTCGTGCTGGATCTACCTTGAAAGTCTCTTCTCTGTGGCTTATCAGAAGACATTATACAAGCTGCCAGGGGAGAGAAGCAATCAATAGTCTGATCCAGCCTATAAACCTGTGATGCCTATAAACCACAATATTGACCACGTGGCAAGACAGCCCTAAATATACATCAGTGGCACTCATATCTAGACAGTAACTAATAGCTATCTAATTGGCCTAAAGCCTGCTCAACAGGAGGGAAATCATGCCTAGTACTAGAAACTTAGCCAACTACCAAAGGCTAATGAGGTCAGGCATCTTAGAGGAGAACCTACTTTACTGGACCAGTACAATTCCTAACCGTACCCTACAACCTTATACCTAGAGAGTGTAGCTCTCATCTGATCAAAGAAGCTTCTCTCTGTAATGAAAACCACAACTGGTCATAACGCAGAGATCAACCAATCATGAGGATCCCAACCCTAACAAATACATCTACAATACTACTCCTGGACCTAAAGCTCAGGGAACATCACAGAAGAGATGGTGAGAAGACTGTAAGAGTCAGAGAGCCAAAGGACCAGGAACTCTGCTATGAGATCGTGTTTTTTAGAACCAACAACCAAGCCACACCCTTTATACCTCAACAATATGGCTGCCTAAACAAGAACTGAACAAAGCCAATACCAATGAACATGCTAACTCAGAACGGGAAAATTTTCACAGGGTCCCCACTCTAGACAAAGAACTCCAAGCAACTGACAACTTCTGAGAGAAGGAGAATTAGACTCTCTCTCAGGGATGAGCCTCCTGATTGGTTATCTAATACTAAGCATTAAAATTCTAATCTAATATCAGCATTAAAATCATAGACACACAAGCAACACACCAAATAGACTCAGCAGGTTATATTTATATATTTGTGTGTATGCATGCACGCACACACATGTAATAATAATAACCAAAGGAAAAGGAGCCACTATTTTGAGAGGGGCTGGAGACAGTCATTGGAAGGGTTGGAGGGAAGAAAAGAGAAGTGGGAAAGTAATGTAATTATATTTTAATCAATACACACACACACACACAAAAAAAAAAACCTGGTGATAAAAGCACGTACTCTAGAAGATCCTCCACGATGTCATCAGGGTGTTCTATGTGATGACCTCTTTCCAGGACATTTTTGATGAGATACTGGGAAGAACTAAAAAGGCCACACTCCCAAAGCCAAGGAAACAGGCCAGAGAAAGATCACTGGGCATCAGCCTGTGCTACAAAGTAAGACTCTGTCTCAACTCTCAACCTGGACCACTCTCTCACCCACCGGCCTGGAAAGGAGACCTGCCAGTCTGTTCTCTCCCTTCCCCAAGCTCCATCACTCCCATGAAACACTGTGATCCCCCTATCCCAGCTGCCACATCAATACAGATATGAGGGGAAAAAAATGTAGGAGACTGCACTTTTAAAAACTAGTAAATTAGCCGGGTGGTGGTGGCGCACGCCTTTGATCCCAGCACTCGGGAGGCAGAGGCAGGCGGATTTCTGAGTTCGAGACCAGCCTGGTCTACAGAGTGAGTTCCAGGACAGCCAGGGATACACAGAGAAACCCTGTCTCGAAAAACAAAAACAAAAACAAAAAAACCCAAAAAAACCTAGTAAATTCCCCCAGACACAGTTATTAATTTAACAGGCTGGCAAGCCAAGGACAGGTAAGATTCTACACAGAGCCTTACCAACCTAAGACATAAGTGCGTTGATTTTGATAATGCATATTCCATGAAGAGTAAGGAAGGCATTCTTGGCAGAACAACCTAAGACAGGATCATCTTGTTTATGAAATAAAAAAAGGGGGAGAGGCAGAGAGCTTTTGGGGCTGCTTGGCAAGAATCTGACATGGGCCAAAAACAAGGAACTGGGCTGCTTGGCAGGAATATGACATTGGCCAAGGACAAGGAAGTGGGCTTCAGGCAGGAATCTGACATTAGGCTAGAACAAAGAAGCAATTTCAGGCAGGAATCTAAATCTTAGGCTAGAACAAAGAAGTAATTTCAGGCAGGAATCTAAATCTTAGGCTAGAACAAGGAAGTAGGCTTCAGGCATGAAAATGACTTTGGGCTAGGACAGGGAAGTTGGCTCAGATATTTTGGTCATCCTGATAAGCCTTTAGAAACAGTGATCACGGGAGTGTTCACGGAATTTTGTTTATTGCCTTGCTTGTTCTTTGACTGTGTGCACCTATCGTATTGCTAGTTCCTCGACCTAGAATTGACCTTAATACTTGCATGTAATTTAAACGGTTTAAAAGCAAAAAAAAGAGGAGGAAGATGGGATAGGGGGTTAATGAGGGTGGGGGGAATGGGGAAAGGGAATAACATCTGAAATGTAAATAAATAAAATATTGAATAAAAAAATTAGGCAAAAAAAACCCTAGTAAATTATAAATAAATTGAAGGTGCCATGGATTGCAGAGTGTCATTATAAAATGGGGGCTGCAGGGTGGTGGCACACGCCTTTAATCCCAGCACTTGGGAGGCAGAGGCAGGAGGATTTCTGAGTTCCAGGCCAGCCTGGTCTACAGAGCAAGTTCCAGGACAACCTGGGCTACACCGAGAAAGCCTGTGTTGAAAAACCAAAACAAACAAACAAACAAGTAAACAAACCAATAAAGTGGGGTCCTTTGCTTCCCCTTCAGGACCAGATACAAACCAGAAGCAAAACCACCTGACTTTCCAAAGCACTGGGCACACCACTGGGCTTTCTAAAGCAGGTTTAGAGCTGGATGGGGCTACTGTAGGGAGTGAAGAAATGGGCCAAGAGGCTACCCCGCTGGGGCCCCCTGGGGTGAGGAAAGACAGACACAAAACCAATGAGATGGGGAGAGGTAAGGAAGCCAGAGCCCCTGCATCCCTGGGAATGAGGCAGAGATGAAAAGCACAGCTGGGAGGGACAGGCCTGAGAACAGACCTTCAATTGTTCCTGGGACAGCCGGCCAGAACCCATCCGCTGCTGGCACTGCCACTTTGTGCCTTAATATAACTAAGGGTCCAGTGGGGGGGGGGGTCAATGTTTGGAATTCTTTAACTCTGGCCAATCTCACACACAGTTGAGAGGGTGCAGGGCTGAGACAAGGGTGAGGGTAGGTTTCCACAGCCCAGCAGCTAAAAGGGACGGAGGGGCCTGGGCAGCAGGGGCACCTGAAGGTACTTCCTGCTTTTCTGCTTTGTCCCCTGAAGTCCAACACAACCTTGTCACTGCCCTGACCACAGTTAACACCCTATTTCCAACTGCAGAGAACTGAAAGCCTGGAGCAAAAGAACCAGAGTCCATTAAGGAAAGCAATGTCTTCTCCTCTGGGTTATATCTAGGTTTCCCTCCACCTCCCCATGCTGGGCTGGGTGACTAGTCTCGGGGAAGCTCCAAAGGCAAGAATTTCTGTATCTAGAGAAAACAAACAAACAAA
This sequence comes from Grammomys surdaster, assembly GCF_004785775.1. Lineage (NCBI taxonomy): Eukaryota > Metazoa > Chordata > Mammalia > Rodentia > Muridae > Grammomys > Grammomys surdaster. The sequence continues at coordinate 4,753,396 of NW_021604658.1, read as the reverse complement.
CAAACAATAACAGTGGACTAGCTAGGCAGAAGCATGGTGTCTAGGACACAGCTCTCTAACCCCTCTCCCAATTTCCCAGAGGTATGGCAAGGATTCTGCTCCCCACTCATTCAAAGGAGAGCCTTAGATGTTCATTATGGTCCAGTTACTTGTAGCTCTGTACAGGGTGAACACGTCCCTGCTACCACAGAAGGCTTCCTCCAGAAGGTAAGGAGTCACTCTGTAGCTAAATAGTAAGTTTTACAGTTAGAGCATTTAAAATTTTTTATTTTTATTTTGTATTTTGTCTGCATGTGTATCTGTGTACCATGTGTGTGCTTGGTCCCACGAAAGTCAGAAGGGGGCATTGAATTCTCTGGAATGAGTTGCAGACATTGTGAGCCACTGTGTATGTTCTGGGAATCGAATCTAGGTCTTCTGGAAAAGCAGCCAATGTTGTTGATTGATGAGCCATCTCTCCAGCCACAAGGAAGGTCAACCTTACGATTGTGGGGAGGGGGAACCTGTAGCTTAGATAGTGTAGGTAACTGTACCCAAGGTCAACAAGCCAGGAAGTCACATTCAGCTGGGAACTCTCCTGCTATAATGACCTGAAAAGAAGTGTTTATTAACATGGAGAGGGGGAAGCAAGTAGCAGAGGAAGAAGTATACAGACCCTAGCACTTGGCTCATGGGCCTGAGGACTTCACCCCCATTGCCTCCCAAGAGCTCCTAAATGCATACTGGATAGCAGGCACAAGTGTCTTGGAACTTATAATCCTCTATGAAAAGCTAGGGAGGTCGCTGCCAGGTCTACAAGTTCCCTGTGAAACTGGATGCACCGTTTAACATATTCATGTGTATATTTCTTTTAGATTACTGTAAGAGGAACTGGAGATGGAGCTATGTGGGAAAGTGTTTCCAAAGCTTACACAAAGCTCTGAGTTCAACCCCCAGCACTGTATAATCAAAGAAAGCAAGCAAACTATAATGGCACTGAAATTAATCAAATGGGTCTGGGACCAAAAACATTATTAAGAACTAAAGGCCTGGGCTGGTGAAATGCCTCAACTGTTAAAAAACACTCACCACAATCGGGCATGTGGCACACGACTTTAATCCCAGCACTCAGGGAAGCAGAGACAAGCAGATCCCTGAGCTTGAGGCCAGCCTGGTCTACAGAGTTCTAAGACAGCCAGGGCTACACAGAGAAACCCTGTCTCAAAAACAACAACAACAGCAAACCTCTCACTGTACAAGCTTGGCTACCTGAGTTTGATTCCCAGATCCCACGGTGGAAGGATGGAAGGAGAGAAGGAAATCCTGAAAGTTGTCCTCAGATCCACCAGCATGCACACACATAATCATATATGTACACATACAATAATAAATACGTAGAAATGGTAAAATTAAGAATCAAATGTCAAAAGGGAACACTCCAGAACATACATCTGACTGCACTTCCTGCTTAAGAAATAACCAAGAAGAAAGTCTGAGTTTTTCCAGAAAGGGAGGCCACGATGGCAGTTTGAGAGTCATAAGCAATTAACTGGGCACTGAGAGGCCAGTCTGCTTGGGAGCTGGTATCCAGGATACATCATCGTGGGTGGAGAAGGGAAAGGGTTAACAGAGGAGGGAAAGGGTTAACAGCTGGGTCCTGTGGGACAGAAGATTTTCTACAGTGTTTATTGCTTCTTCCCAGCACTTTAAACATGCTCTAGGTTGTCTGCAGTCTGCTCTCAGGCTTTGCTTTCACCTTCACAGTGATGGAATGCCTTACCTACAGCCCCAGACTGTCAGAGTCAACACTTGACACCCAAGATTTCCAAGAGCGGATCTGGCATCCTTTTTTTATTTTTATTTTTTCCTTTTAAATGGCAATCAAGTCTATGAGACAGGGCCATTGCGATCACTAATTTAAAGACAATACAAGTGAAGATCAGGCAGGGTTGCTCGAGAACACACAGCAAGTGCCAGGATTCAACCCTGAGTCTAAGAACAGTGAAGGGAATTACACAGGATTAAACTCTTCCGAGCAAGTTCGAATTCCACAACATCCAGGCGTCTGCTCCACAGACTTGCCTCTCTCAACAGGGTACAGACCAGTTTTGGGTGTTGTCAGGCTTGCACAGACTGGTCATGTTCGCTGAAGAAACAAGTGGTCCTTGCAGTGAGACAATCAGAGCATCCAGGCTTTAAAGCATTCTACAAAACCGGAGGTGTAAAAGATGATGCACAGATGAGAAAAGGGTCCCTCGGTTTCCCAAGCGTTCTCAGACTCTGCTGTGCAAATGAGCCACCTTCTTAAATGCAGGTGACTCCAGTGTCCAAGGTATGCCCAGTGCCCATTTCTAACCAGGGGAAGTTGCTGTCAGTGACGCTCTCTGCAGACCTGACTTCCAGCATCAAGGCTCTACCCACACACCTTTAATCCCAGCACTCAGAGGCAGACAGAGACAGGCAGATCTCTGTGAGTTCCAGGCCAGCCTGGTCTACAGAATGAGTTCCAGGACAGCCACGGCTACATCTGAAACTGAGACAATCAGAGACCTATCTTGAAACAACCCTTCCCTTAAAAAAAAAAAAAAAAAAAAAAAGCTCTACTTGAACCTGTATTAAGGGGCCCCACAGCCTGGTGCTGGGAACTCCATCTGAAATGATGTGGTAAATGATCTGCACAAGCCTTGTCGCTCACTCTGACTCCTAGAGAGCAGAAGGCTTCGACACTAGGTGTGGCTCACTTGCAATTCTTACAAACCACCTCCCTCAACTCCTGGCCGAGTCTAGGATACCTGAGGACCCTTTTTCCCCTAATGGCAGAAACCGCAGCCTTTCTGCCTTAAGGGCTTGGGGGAAGACAAAGAAAGTGGAACTCATTCAGAGGAGTGTCAGTGTGAGACGAACCTGCAAGGAGAGGCCTTGTGAGATGCTAAGCCTACTTCCTAGGTTCCAGACAGCAGCTAAGTCTCAGACAGTCATGCCCATGAGGATAACTGCTCAAACACATTTAGGCAGAATTTTTTTTACTTAAAAAGGACAGAAAAAAAGATATTCACATTTCACATCTGCTATGAGACCTAAGAAATCTAATTAAGAGCTGGAAACCTCAGAGGGAGGGGGAGCTGTGGTCGAAGCAGAAGGGTAGAAACCACTGTGTGGTAATTCCTGCAGGCAGAAAGAGACACAAGCAGCCAAATAATTGCAAATAGAATGTCCCCTCTTCCCAGGTGGCCCTCCTGGCATCTGCTGTCGTCCCTGGAGATTCAGGACTGTAGATGCCATCCTTAGAGACAGCACCAATCTCTCCTAATCCAGCCTATGACACAGGAGTTGAACTTGCTACTCAGGAGGCTAAGGCAGCAAGATGACAAGTTCAAATCCAGCCTGGGACAACTTAGTGAGAGTTTGCCTCAAAAAAAAAAAAAAAGTAAACAATGGGCTAAGGATGCAGATGACTGGCACAGCACTCACTAGAGATAGAGCTGAGAAGCTGAGATTCAACATAGTTAACATAGCAACAGAACAAAGGGATTCATTAAACAGGCAATTTGCAGTTAAAGGGTCTCCCATTCATTCAGAAAATTCACTCTCTTATTCAAAATTCTTTGTAGGGGGGCTGGTATCCTGGAAAGACAGCTCACTAGTTCTGTTCGTTCAGAGGCCCTAAGTTCAATTCCAGGCACCTACATGGTGGCTCACATTCACCTGTAACTCCAGCTCGAGCGGGTCCGATGTCCTCTTCTGGCCTCCAGGCACACAAGTGGTGCTCAGGCAAGGATGCAGGCAAAATACTCATATAGAGAAAACAAGAAACTGTTTTTTAAAAAGATACTGAAGCCATAGCAAGTGCCAGGTGTTGTCAAGGCAGTTACAAAACACCTGTAGTGCTCAGGGGTGAGGGTTGGGCTAAGTGATAGGAGGGTCACATGGTCTTTAACTGAGACAAGGTCATTTGGTCCCAGAAAACAGTGAGTTTCTGGGCAGTAACTCTCACAAAGGTGTAGACTTAGAGGACATCAGCTGGAAAACTATGCCTCTGGTGATGATAGTGCCTAAGTAGGACTCCTTCAGTTAAATTCACAAAGGGTGAGGAAGGGGACTTTCCTGAGAATCCATGAGATTACGGACACGCAGCGCAAACAGTAGAGAGGACTTAAAGTTTGCAGCTAAAGCTGTCTCAAGAAGACACAGATCCAGGTCCAGGGAGCACTGGGCTGGAAACCTCCTTGGGATCTCAGGTGACTCCCGAGGAACTATATACCTCTTTCCTCTGAGAAACCAAATGGCATCATTCCACCTCCAGACCTGGAGCTGTGCATCATCCTACACAATGCCCCTCCTGACTCTTCCACTTCCTTTTCTCTCCAGGTCTGAACCAGTCACTACAGCAGTTCTTAATCCTGGACGCTACTTAAAGCCACATCATTCCTGGTTGGAGGAGGCGGTCTTCTACAGTGGAAGACATTTAACAGCAACCCTCACCTCTAGCCGCAAATGCCAGTAGCGCGATTTTCTACAAAGTGGAACAACCAAAAATGACTCCGAATGCTCCAGTGTTTCCTAGGAGGCAAAACTGTCCCCACTTGTGACCCACTGCACTGGAAGAATGGTCCGCAACCCTAGGTGTGCCTCTCATCCAGGCATGGTGGCTCATATCTAAAATCCCAGGCCTGGGGAGGCTGAGGAAGAATTGCTGCAAGTTGATGCCAGCCGAAGCTTCAAGGTGAAACCTCTTAGTTGATGCTTATCAAGAAAAGTTTGGAAAGTTCATGAGTGCCTTCCACCCCAACCCCAGCTGATGAACCCCTTTAAACGACACCAATTTGGCCAATTAATTCACACGACAAGGAAGATTCACAAAGGGAGGAGATGACAGAGATGTGGAGGACTAGAATCCGGCCACCAGATCCTGGTCCCAGTGTCTGGCCCTGAGTGAGACCCACCATGCTTTCCTGGGTAGGTGTGAATGGCCAGAGTCCTTACCCATGAGTGCTCTTGTTGCAGAATCACTACACTCCCACCAGACCTGGAAGGCAGGCACCGAGGTTGCCAGCAATGACAACAATGTCTGTCCACCAGACAGGATGCTGCTTCCTCGGACTAACAGTGGCTTGGGAACAAATGACAGACATGACAGCTTTCCTGGGTTTTTGTTTTGTTTTAATTTATTAACCTTTATTTTATGGCATTGGTGTTTTGACTGCATGTATGTCTATGTGAGAGTGTCAGATCTTGGAGTTACAGACAATTGTGAGCTGCCATGTGGGTGCTGGGATTTGAACCCTGGGGCCTCTGGAAGAGCAGTCAGTGCTCTCAACCATTGAGCCATCTCTTTGGCTCCAGCCTTCCTGTTATATATGGAGTATAATGATAAAATGTAAAAGGGGAGAAATTCTGGAACTGAACCCCCCTGCAAAGATAGCCAAGCCAATGATCAACGCTTCCCCTAAATCCACTGGCACTGGCACACTCACACAGAGTGTAGACTGGCAGTGTAGTCACCTTACATTTGATGAATAGTTTAGTGCCTTTCTCTTCTCTTCCCTCTCTTCTCCTCTCATTTCCTCTCCAAACCCCTTGGAGCACAAGTATCTTTTCTTCTAACTCCCTAAGTAGCCAGTGATGATCTTGAAATTTGGAGCCTCCTGCCTTTACCTCCCCAGTTCTGGTATAACACACGTGTGCCACCACAGCCAATTTTTATGCTATGCTGGGTATTAAACTTTGTGTATATTAGGCAACAGAGCTACCTCCCAGCTCCAGGGTTATACATGTTACATATTTGATACCCAGCAAAGAATCTGCTTAGGTGGCCGTGGCTGGCTTGTTGCCATCAGCATAGGACTTTCCACACTAAGGTGCCCAGTGTGACTTTCCTATCTCCTTTCAGCTGCACAGACAGCCTGGTTGCCTGGAGACTGGGCACGCTCTTCTGTTCACTCTTCCTTTCATTCTCCCGGCAGCAGGTCCAAAAACAGCGGCCTCCAGGAAATATGCTTGGGGCCAGGGCAAGGGGGCGAGGAGAGGCAGGAGTACCCTCTTCTCCTCCCAGGCAGCCCCGCCTCCTCCTCTCTGTCTTCCTTTTTCTCCCCAGGTCTGAAAGGCCCAGCAAACCAAAAGGCTCCCACAGGGAACAAGGCCCCCTTTGAAAGCCGGTGTTTGCCTGGGGCTGCCTGCAGCCTGGGGTTGCCATGGCCACAGAGCACCTTTGCCAGCCAAGCCCAGGCAGGCCCAGCAGAGCAGCTTAAGCCACCAGACACCCCACCTCTAACCCCTTCTAGGAGGCCCCACTATTGTCAAACACACCTGTCCTGAGTCCCAGTGGCTGTTGGAAGGAGATAGTTGGGGAACCTCTAGACTGAAAACCCAACACCGGAAGGGATCAGAGGATTGAGGCCCCTCCCTGAGACACCAAGCAGAAACATCAGGGCTTGGAGCCACCCTGATGAGGAGCAGCTTGCCAGCGCCATACTGCCTCAGGACCTGCCCTGCCTCCTGGGCCAGAGCCTGGATGTGCTGCTAATGGGAATGACTTATTTATGTAATTCATTATTGCTGGGGCCTGGATCCAAGAGAGATGGGTGGAGGCCAGGCCCCAGCTGCTGGGGGAGGAAAGGGAGGGGCTGTCCTGGGGCTCAGTGTGGACCTGGCAGTCACAAAGCTTGCTGCTGGAGACTACAGGGACCGACTGGAGGACAGAGGCAACGAGGGAAGGGGACAGAGCTGATCACTGTAGGCTCTGTGGGGCTCTGGATAGTGAGAGGGGCCAGAGACTAGCTCTGCCCTTGGAGAAAGCATCAGAAGAGCAGGCCTAGGGTACTTTTACCTTTAAACTGCTCTGTGGTCCAAAGGGCTTCTTCATCTTAAAAAAAAAAAGAAAAGAAAAGAAAAGAAAAGAAAAGAAAAGAAAAGAAAGAAAGCCAGGTAGTGATGTGCACACCTTTAATACCAGCACTCAGGAGGCAGAGGCAGATGGATCTCTGTGAGTAAAACCCTGTCTGAAAAACAAAAAAATAAAAAATAAAAATAATAAAAATAAAACAACAACAAAAAAACCAACAAAATAAACAAAAAACTCCAAGCAATGCAGCTTTAAGACAAAAATGCCCTCGTGTCCAACAGGAGGCCTCATATGCCTGACCCAGGATGGAAAGGAAGAGCCCAGAAACTTCCAGAATTCTGCAGAGTCATCCCTAAGATCCATCATGTAGGCTCCAGTGGAGTAACAGGGAAACGGATGAGGCTTGGGATGACAGGTGGCTGGAGTTGGCTCCTGAGACCCAGGCAGTGTGTCCACCCCAGTACTCACACCCCAGACAGGGCCAGGTTAATAGAAGGATCCTCACTCACAGCCTCTGAGAGGCCCAGGCTGCCTCTGAGACAGTCTCTCTATTCCTTTGCTTCTGCCCCTGCCCCTGCCCCTGCCCCTGCCCCTGCCCCTGCCCCTGCCCCTGCCCCTGCCCCTGCCCCTGCCCCTGCCCCTGCTCCTCCTCCTGTTCCTCCTGCTCCTCCTGTTCCTCCTGCTCCTGCTCCCACTGTCTGAGGGACTACACCTGTCCAATTCTGGAATTGGTCTCAGTCTTCCTTTCCTTCCTCTTCCCTCCCCTCCCCTTCCTCTCTCTCCCCCTCTCCCTCCCCCTCTCCCTCTCCCTCTCTCCCAGATATCTTATATACCATGCTGGAACTCCCTAGAGATGAGGATGTCTGAACTCCTGCCTCTACTTCCCCACGAATACAGGGTTTGGTTGTGAGGGTCAAACCTAGAGATCTGTACTGATTAGAGAAGCACTCTTCTAGCCAAGCTACATCGCTAGCCCTGTGGCCTTGGTTTCTAATAATAATATTAATGTTTCGCTGGGCAGCCATTTCCTGTGATCCTCACAATACCCCTGAGAGGAAAGGCTGGCCATTAGGAAGTCTGTCCAGGTCACCAGCAAGTGAAGAACAAGGGTCCAAACCTAGATGTTCAGTTTTCACCCCCTTGGTATAAAAATGCTCACACAGAGAGTCTTTAAAGAGCAAAGCAAAGCAAGCCCCAGAGGGCTGAGATGATTTCCTTATAGGTACACAGCCAGTTGGGGTACTGTAAGGACAAGGACCAGAGTGCTAAATCCGGACCAACATCCTCTCCCGGTCACACCATTTCAACCACAGAAACAGCTGTGTTTATGTAGGGGATAGATACACATTTGCTCTCTGTTTTACAAGGTTATGATCCAGTAGCCCATAAACCTGCCTTACCTCCTCCAACAGTAGCCTGGCTGGCCCCGGCCACCTGACCCCTACATCCTGTTCCATGACCTTCCCACAGACAACTCCCACGCCTTGACCAAGACTTTTCAATTCTATTGTACAGCATTATAGACCTACCCATGCCCTGTTCGGGTAGTGCAATGTCCCAAGGTTCTCAGTGAGGTCCCACCCCACCATTCCAGCTCACACTGAAGTGGTCCCTGAGTTCTCACATCTTTCTTCCAGATAACATCCAACCAACCCTATTCAACCTGGTCCAAGGAGGTAAGTCTGGTATGTTTCTGAGTATGTCCCCAGTTCATGTCTCTACTGTGAGGATGCCTCCACCCCCATTCATAAGGGGAAATCCTGTAGTGATATGGGGTGTCATATGACCATGTCTACAAAATCACAGATGATTGGACCAGCAGAAGGCAGACTCACATGAGTCAATTAGATTCTTCACCCAGGAACATATCTGACTCAAGGTCCAGGCACTGTTTGCTCTCTGGTTACTAGAAAGAGGGTGGGTATATTTGAGAACTAAGACACTATGACACCAAATTCACATTCACAAAAGCAGGGACATCCAGCGGGTATACCAGGCAGAAGCACCTTTTCCCCCAGGGAGGCCAGCTGTGTTTCCTGCTCTCAGTTCCTCAATTCTCCCATGATTCCATAGCTTGTATTCAGGGGAGTCTGAATCAAGATAGGCTGTTCTTACCATTCTCCTACACTGGTAAGAAAAGGGTTCCAGACAGGCAGTGGTGGTGCACACCTTTAATCCCAGCACTTGGGAGGCAGAAGCAAGCAGGTTTCTGAGTTCGAGGCCAGCCTGGTCTACAGAGTGAGTTCAAGGACAGCCAGGGCTACACAGAGAAACCCTGTCTCGAAAAACCAAAAAAAAGAAAAGGGTTCCAGACATGGAACCATGTCTGCCATCGTGACTCTCTTCAATGCTACCTCCCATCTCCTTTCTGGGCCTGAGTAGCAGGTGTTCTCTTTCTGTCCAGTAAAAACACAGTGACTGGGGCAAGCAACTCAACCAGAGGCACTTCGGTACCCTACCACCCATGATGGGAATATAAAAGTCTGTCCTGGAAACTGAAGAGAGTCCTTTGTCCCCCTCCCTTTCCAACTCCTGATCATGCTACCTGACCAGCTCTGGTCAGGGAAGTGTAAACAGAAGTAACAGGCCAGGTGTGTGGTCCATTCCTCTGACCCCAGCCACTTCAGAGACTGAAACCAGAGGGTCAAGGGTTCCAGGGCAGTCTTGAGTATAGAGTGAGTTCCAGGCCAGGTTGGAATTCATAGCAAGGCCCTGTCTTCAAAACAAAGCAAGAGCCTGAGATAGCTTAGCAGGTAAAAGTGCTATAGCATGCTCACACACATACAGATACAATGAGTAAATATTTTTTAAAAATGGGAGGAGAGGACAAACTCTCACTATGTAGTCCAGTCTGGCCTGAAGCTCTCTATGTAGACCAAGCTAGCCTTGAACTTGCAGATATCCACCTGCCTCTGCCTACTAAGTAAATGGTTCCTCCTCCCTCTTCTGCTCCTGGCATTGAAGGTCCCAGGTTCCAGACGAAGTTGTCACAAGTCAAGACTACCTTAGGCACATCAGATTCTCCATGAGCAAAATGCACCGGTAGCCAGATGTGGTGGCACACCCCTTTAATCTCAGCATTGAGAGGCAGAAAGAAGGCGGGCCTCTGAGTTGGAAGCCAGCCTGGTCTACATAGCAATTTCCGGGAGAGGCAGGGTTACAGAGACAAACACTGTTTCAAAAAGCAACAACAAAAATCCACACCTCAATTGTGTCAAGCCACTGGATGTCAGAGTTTGGGTATCTCTGAGATGCAGTCAGAGGCATGAAGCAGCAGCCTGGGCCCTCTGGCATATTTCTCTGTTCCATGGGATGCTATGTAACACATCTGTCTGAAGAATATTCGCACACCAATACCAAGTACGGCGCTGGGCATAGCCAAGAACACAGCAGTTAAAAATACACACACACACACTGGCTACCCTGAAGAAGCCCCACATCTGATGATCCACAGGGCCTGCTTGGGACTCAAAGAAACAGCTCTCCAGGTGCAAAAGTAGCACTCCCACCCAGCCCCTGAAGAAGCAGAGCCTCAGACAAGCTAGCCACCCGTGGGGCAGAGAACGTTCCAGTGAAGCACTCCAGGAGGGTAGCTGCCAAGCAGCAGTTCACACTAGGTTTTCACACCTTGGGCTCCACCTATTTCCTTCTGCTAGCCTGGGACTGGGATGGCCACTGACAAGCACCTCCCTTGTTCCCCAGGCACAGAAGGGAAGGGGGAAGCATCCGTGGTGGGGGCGGGGGCAGGGGCATCCTGGAGACAACAGGAGGGCTGCAGGAAATGGGAGCAGCAGGACACACAGTTCATCTGTCTCCTCCCTCCTCTGTATATAAGCAGTCTCCTCTGGAATTGTCTCCCGGCTTCCTATGAAGTGGAAAAGTCCCCATCGTCTGAGCTTTTCTCCCTGTGTCCCACTTAGCAAAGCACTGACCATCACAATCAACACTCCGCCAGGTGTCTGGCTGTTGGTGCTTTTTGTTATGCCAAAAGCAAGTTGAGAAGAAAGACTCTTAGGCAGGGTTGTCATATACAGTTACATAGGCTGTTGCCAGCACGAAGTGCCCAGCCAGAGGGACAGAGGGCTGGAATTCAGCCCACCCTCCGCTTACCAGGCTGAGGACCCTGGAGGAAGGGGACCTTCTTCTAGCTGACTCAAAAGTATATGGCAGGGCTTGGTGGTGGGTACAAGAGAATTCATTGTATTGACACTCTGCATGTGTTTGACATTTATTATAATAAGAGTGTGAATCAAGGGGTCAGGGGTATAGCTCAGTACTGTGTTCCTATGGCATACTCAAAGCCCTGGGTTCTATTCTTAGTACTGCATAAGCCAGGCATCATGGCACAAAGCTTAATTGCAAAGGTTCTTGATAAAGGGACACTGTCAGAAGTTCAAGGTCATCCTGGGGATATATAGTGAATTTGAGGTCAGCTTTGGCCACATAAGACCCAGTCTCAAAAATTCAAATAAAATCAAAGCCGGGCACGGTGGTACATATCTTTAATCCCAGTACTCAGGAGAAAGAGGCAGGTAGATCTCTGTGAATTAACTTAGAGACCAGCCTGGTCTACACAGCAAGTTCTAAGACAGCCAGGGCTACATAGAGACCTTGTCTCAAAATAAACAAGCAAGGAAACAAAAAACAAAATAAATGAATGAATAGACAAACAAACAAATAAATAAAGCAAAAACTCAAGCAAGCAAAATTCCACCCAGAAAGTAGGTGTGTTACTTGGACAAATTACTGCCTGCTAAGTTCAGTTCTCATATCCAAAAGGACAGCAATCCCTGGCCACGGGTTAGCATAAGAACTAAATTGAATTATATAAGTAAAAATGTCGGAACAGAGCAGGTCTTCTTCCAGATGGAAGCTCTTCACAGTAGCCAGTGCTGCTGGGTGGGAACAGGAAGGAAGCAGAGGTAAATGGAACACACAGAAGAAAAAAACCCAAAAACAAAACAAAAAACCAAAACAACAACAAAAAAAACAAGCACTTTAAGAAATGTGTGACCAGCAGCGGAGTCTGCAAATGGAATCACCCTGCTAATGTTCCTTAACATCTGGGGGTTCTCACAGGCACCCTCAGGTCTCCCACTGAGCACCCTTCTCATTCCCTTAGGGATCTCACTCAGCTCTGAGTCTGAGGTAAGGTCACAGGTCAGCATTCCACAGAGAGGTCACAGAGAGTGGCTCAGAACAGGATGTCCTCCTCAGTCTCCCACAGACAGATTACAGGCTGGGCAGGACACATGTGGAAGGCTGGCAGCTGGAGTCTGAGAGAGAACAGCATGTCCCCTTGGACAGTCCAGGGAATCCGGCACTAGTACAGAAGGGGTCTGCTGCCTTCATTGGCAGGGGATGGGGTTGTTCATATCCCAGAAAGTCAAACCGTTTCTCCACTGTCTAGTTTTAGACATTTAGAATGATTTTTTTTCTAGTACTGAGGATTGGGCCTTGGGCTTTGCTTACAGGCAAAGATTATAGAATTCACAGTAGAATGAATTTTTATGCCAATATCCTCAACATAACTATCATTGTGAGCTCACTGGTCCTTTACTTTTGTGTGTGCATGTGCATGTGTGTGTGTGTGTGTGTGCGTGTGCGTGTGTGTGTCTGTGTCTGTGTGTATACATACATGTGGAAGCCAAAAGACCACCTTGGGCCATGTTCCTCAGGGAATGTCTACTTTTTGTTGTTAACAAAATGTTATTTTGTTGTGGCTGCTATCTTTGAGACAGGGTTCCTCTGTGTAGTTTTGCCTGTCCTGGAACTCACTCTGTAGACCAGGCTGGCCACGAACTCAGAGATCTGTCTGCCTCTGCCTCCCAAGTGCTGGGATTAAAGGCGTGCGCCACCAATGCCCAGCTACTTTTTGCCACTAAGATGAGCTTTCTCACTGATAAGGAACTCACCAAACAGAAGAGGCTGGCTTGCTAGCAAGCCCTAGGGACCCTCTAGTCTCTACCTCCCCAGGTCTGAGATTATAAATACATGCCACCATGCCTGGCTTGTTTTTGTTTCTGAGACAGGTTCCTATTATGTAGCATGAGCTGACTTAGAACTCACGGAGCCTGTCTGTCTCAGCCTCCCAAATGCTGGGATTAGGAGTGTGCCATCACATGGGGCTATCTTTTGTTCTTATCTCATGCTATTTTTTTTATTTTATGTATATGAGTGGTCTGCCTGTTGTATATATGTGTACCACATATGTGCCTGGCGGCTATGGAAGTCAGAAGGCTTCGGATCCCCTAGAACTGGAGTTATGGATGGTTGAGAGCCAGCATGTGGATGGTGGGTCTTAAAGACAGGTTCTTAGTAAGAGTAACAAGTGTTCTCAACTGATGAGCTAGCTCTCCAGCCCTTTTTTTTTTTTTTGACCACTGACTGTTTGGTGTGTGGGTTCTGGGGATCAAACCCAGGTCCTTATTAGGAGCCAACTTTCTAGCCCTAGCCATTTACTTTAAATGGCACTCTATCCCTTTCTCCCTAAGGCCCAGGGCCTCAGAACCCCATCAGGAGACAGTACCACCAAGAGCAGTAACAGCAGGAAGCTAAGGGCTTTTCCAAGGCCTCTGGAGGAACTGCATTCTAGCCTGGAGTTGCCAAAGGCTAGGCATCTGTCTAGGTGACAGACACAGACAGCTTCTGGCTTCAGTCAAACACCAGGTCACCGGAACTCTATCTTTTCAAGGACAAAAACCATGATTCATTCTCTTATTAAATCAACTCTTAAGAAAAGAGAAGTCATCCATGTTCCCAGCTCTCCATCCACTGGACACAAGCTGTTCCGTGGCTCGTCACCTAGACACACTGAACATCTTTTCCTTCCCTGTCTCAAGAATCCACTGTTTCCGGCAGTTTGCTGAATTCCCTACAACCACTGAAGCTGTGCTAACTCCGGTTTGAAGACTGGCTTCCAAATGCACAACTAAGGGGGTGGGGGTGGGGCTTATGGATCTTAAACCTCTAAGGGTGCGTGCAACCTCTCTAGGCAGTGAGTAAAAAGCTACCTGATGAAGGCCCTTCTCTGTCCCTACAGAATCTCCTCAGCTCGATCCCAAACTTAGAAACAGCTGTTTCCTCAGAACTCCAAAAACAGTTCTCCTCCCAGTACTGCGATCTGAGCACTTAATAAGATCTGAACAGCTAATCTGCTCCAGGTTCAGTTTATCCCTCCCTCAACTCTAGGAGAGTCCCAGCACCGCTGCATGACAAAGCACCCTAGAGAGATGTGTACAGACCCAGCAGGGAATTTTTGAGTTCAAATCCCACCTCCTCAACTACCTAGGGAGATGACGTTAGATAAGTTAATTTAACCTTCTGTGCCTTCATTCCCTTGTATAAACTGGTAACAATCTGACCTCTGGGAGCTCAGCAGGTAAAAGTGCTTGCCGTACAAGCCTGATGATCTGAGTTGGATTCCTGGAACAGACATTTAAAAAAAAAAAAGCCAGACAATGCTTTCTATTGGTAATCCTACATTCTGACTGCGAGATGTGATAAAAATTGGCAAAAACAAAAGGCCCTAGCTCAAAACAAAACAACAAAAGGCCACGAAAAGGAAAAGAGAAAAGCAACTCCTGGATAATTATCCTCTGACTTCCACATACATCTACCTCGAGGTTCATGTGAAAGTGTGCATGCACTTTTGCGTGTGCGTGCACGCACATGCGCACACACACAGTCTCTCTAAATAAATTTTTAATAATAATAACAATTCTGCCGGGCAGTGGTGGCACATGCCTTTAATCCCAGCACTTGGGAGGCAGAGGCAGGTGGATTTCTGAGTTCGAGAGTTCGAGGCTAGCCTGGTCTACAGAGTGAGTTCCAGGACAGCCAGGGCTACACAGAGAAACCCTGTCTCGAAGAAACCAAATAATAATAATAATAATAATAATAATAACAATTCTATCTCCTCTAGCAAATAATAATAATAAATACAGTAGGACTCCTACGTGGATAGAAAGCCTCCTGGCATCCAGTAAGCATACAACAAATATGACTGGTCACTGGACCGTCACAGCAGTCTTGTGCCATAGAAAGTGTTAATTCTACTTCTGTTTGCCGAGTATGTTCTACAGCCATTTGCTGTTGTGAAAAAGTAATACACCAGAGCTGAGTGTGGTGGCACAAGCCTGAAATACAACTACTCATGAGATGGAAGGAGGAAGATCTCCAAGTTCAAGGCCTTTATGGGCTACAGAGTAAACTGAAAGCTGGCCTCCACGACTTAGTGAGATCCAGGCTCAGAATAAAACGTAGAAGAAAAGCCGAGAACAAGGTTCAGGGATAGGGTACTATCGATGGCAAAGCCCAAGTACACATGGAACTGGGTATGGTGGCTCATGCCTATAATCCCAGCAGTCTGATGGCAGAAGAACAGGAAGATCACAAGTTTAAGGCCAACCTGGTCTACATAACAAGTTTCAGTTTGAACAGGACTACTTTCTTCCAGAAGTGGTGGCACACACCTTTACTCCAAGCATTCTGAAGGCAAAGGCAGACAGATCTCTGTAGGTTGTTTTTGTGTTTTGGTTTGGTTTGGTTGTTTTTTATTTTTGAGACAGGGTCTCACTATGTACCCCTGGCTGGGGTGGGGGGTTGCTCACTATGTAGATTGGGGTGGCCTCAAACTCACAGAGATCCTCTTGCCTGTACCTTCCAAGTGCTGGGACTAAAGTCACGTTCCATGAGGTCTGGCAAGACCCTATCTCAAGAAAAAAAAGAAAAAAAGAAAAAAGAAAGGAAGGAAGGAAGGAAGAAAAAGAAAAAAAAGACAGGAAGAAGGAGGAAGCACAAGATTAGAAAGCAACACGGCCTGCTGAGAAGGGCGCTGCCTTACATGGCACAGCTCCGACAGGAGCTCTAACTGTGTACTCCAATTTGCACACTCAAAACTCCCGCACATTAACACGCTCCTTCTTCCTGGCAGGGAAATCCGAGCAGTCTCAAGCATCAGCATCAAAATCCAGTTTCCATTCTCTGGGCCCCCAGAAAGGCAGTGGGTGTCTCAAGGGAGTGATGTGTAGCTTGCCAAACAAAATTAATTTCTGTTCTTTTTCATAGTCTAGGAAAAACACTCCAGAGCATCCTTAGGGAAAGGATGCCACCCTCCAAAAGTAATGAAGACAACTCAAGGCTAGGGCCCACACTGGCTTCCACAGACTCTCTCGGGAGGGTCCCGGGCTGTCAACAACTCTGTAAAAGGTCAGCATAAATCACTTGGGAAGCATTTGTGTAGGCATGGTCTCTCACAATGAGCGCCTGCCAAACCCATATATTTCTAAAAACATCTGCACTGTCTTCACCCTGGGTTCAGAGCAAGCAAACTACAGGGGCATTTCCCTGACGCCTGAAGGGTCACCCTGCTGCTTCTGCTTATGGATGCTACCAGTCTGAGAAAAACTCAATGAAGATCACACACCTCCAAACTCCGGAGCATGGGCAAAGAATCTGGTGAAACCTCTAAATGCTGGTCAATGGTGTGTCCAAATATGATTTAAACACAAAGGTGCCCTCATGTCCCAGGTCTCAACGGATCTAGCAAGGGGTTCGAGCCACATCTTCCAGGTCCACTGTCAACACTTAACAAAAGGCTTCTGTATATACTCTGTCACAAGCTTTCCTTGTTACTCAAGACTGAGGTGGTCTAGCATAGGCTGAGGAACTGTGGATGATAATGGTGACTGGGCAAGAGACATTTTCTTCAGTGGTGTAGCCACTGGGAAGCTGTCTGTGCTCTGGTAAATAAGCTTATGCTAGCAATCCTAATTAAACTTATCAAGTCAGAGAGAGAGAGAGAGAGAGAGAGAGGAGAAGGAGGAGGAGGAAGGAGAGGAGGAGGAGGAAGAAAGAAAGAAAGAGAGAGAGAAAGAGAGAGAGAGAAAGAAAGAAAGAAGGAAAGAAAGAAAGAAAGAAAGAAAGAAAGAAAGAAAGAAAGAAAGAGATGGTGGCATATGCCTTTAATCCCAGCACTTGGGAGGCAGAGGCAGATAGGCCTCTGAATCTGAGGCCAGCCTGGTCTATGGAACAAGATCCAGGACAGCCAGGGCTACACAGAGAAACCCTGTCTCGAAAAAACAAAACAAAACAAAAAAACAAAAAAAAAAGTTAATTTTTTAAAAAAAAAAAAGCATTTGTAGGGGCTGGAGTAATGACTCGGCAGTTAAAGAGCACTTGCTGCTCTTGCAGAAGCCCCAGGATCGGATCTCAGCTTCACGGAAGCTGCTGTGTAAGCCGCTCACAACTGATCCCAGTTTGAGGGAATCTAATGAGGTCCTCTTATCTCCAAGGGCACTAAGCATGTGTGGCACACATATATCTATCAGGCAAACAATCATACACATAAAATAAATAATCTTAAAAAAATTGTGTGTGTATGAGAGAGAGAGGGAAAGAGGGAGTGTGTGTGTGTGTGTGTGTGTGTGTGTGTGTGAGAGAGAGAGAGAGAGAGAGAGAGAGAGAGAGAGAGAGTCGGGAGTGTGTGTGTGTATGTGTGTGATAGCATGCCACACGTATGTCCTCAGAGGCTAGAGGAGTGAGTCAGATTTCCCTGGAGCTACAGTTGCAGGTGCTTGTGAGCCACCTGACACAGGAGTTGGGAATCCAGTTCTCTGGAAGAATAGAGAACACTCAGCTGCCGGGCCATCTCTGTAGACAGAAGGGGCTAGTCCCAAGGATGCCAGCACAAGATGTAATTACCTTTGACCATGCTGAGCTTGCCTTCTCCGCCTCCTTGTGGGAAAGCTACCTCACCCAGGTCATTTGTGGGTAAGATTTCCCTTCGGCCTAAGCCTGTGGCTTTCTTGTCTTATACCTGGGGGTTCTGACCTGCACATATATCTTCATATGCCCACTTAACCCCCACACCAATTGTGCCAGCCCAGCTTCCAGTCACTCATGGCTGCTTTCTGGATCCATCTCAGATTCACCTCTTTCCCCTGCTCAGCCAGGAATCCCCTGTCCACCTACCTTGTCACTTCTGTACACAGACAACAGGGAAATTCCCTCCCACTGGGCCTCTCCCTGACTCCCTTAGCACTCCGATCCTGGTACAGCCTGGAACTGAAACCAATCTTAGACCCAAACCAAGTGAAATCATTTCCTGTGCCTGGTCACCCTACACAACCACAAAGCATCTTTGCCCGAGCAATGCTCCAAATCCAGCTTTGGAAAAGGCAAAGCTCTTAACTGCTGAACCATCTCTCCAGCCCTGCTTTTTAAAAAAAAATACTTAAATATCCTCTCTCTCTCTCTCTCTCTCTCTCTCTCTCTCTCTCTCTCTCTCTCTCTCTCTCTCTCTGTGTGTGTGTGTGTGTGTGTTGTGTACATGCATGCACATTAAGTACAGATGCCCATCGAGGTCAGAGGCATCAGATCCCCTGAAGCTGTAGTTATGGGTGGTTATAAACTGCCCAACATGGATTACAGGCATGCGCCGCCATGCCTCCCTGATTAATTAAGCTCTGACTGTCCTGAAATTCACTATGTAGACCAGGCTGGCCTCAAACTCACAGAGATCCATCCGCCCGTCTCTGCCCCCCAAGCATTGGGATTAAAGTGTGTGCCAATGTGCCCAGTCTGATTTATTCTTAATGAGTTCCTTTTGAGAGCAAGCATGTTTTCTTCTGAGACTAATGTAGCTATCTTGTTAAATGTGCTGAGAGTGTCATATGCATGTTTTCCCTAAATGTTGATGCCTTTTATGTTTGAGGTGGGGGTGGAGGAAAAAGGAAAAAGCCATAATAAATGAACATCCCTGCCCTTGATGATCTTTGGAAGAATTACACATTTTGAGAAGGCTTTCCAGATGTACTCTGTTAACCTTGCCCTCGCCCCTCAGCCTATCAGAATCCTTTTCTGCCACTGCGAGCAATCATGAAATGATTGTACCATAGGCTCGGCAAGTAAGTGGTTACAGAGAATTAACTTGGATTAGCTACTGTTTGCGCATTCCTTCTACAGGGTTTACTGAGGGCCCCTGTCCCCGTGCAGAGCTCAGGGAGCTGACTAGAAAGTGAAGTCGATAACCCAGGAGCCCCAAGCACAGTTGTCCTTTGACTAGAGTGGATGATTCTGCAGCCAATTACTGACACATGTCCAGTTACTTCCAGCCTGCTTGCCTCTTTTCCCAAGGCTTGGACTCCATCCTATGGGGCTGCGGGTCACTCCCAGAGAGCACTCCTGTCGCAGGGACCCAGGCAAGGCATGAGTTCCAGTTGCTGAGCAGGTAGGATTTACATCTTAACTCTAAATTCATGGACAGACTGCCCTCTGTCACGTAGCATTCTTCAACAACTCCACACCACAAGGAGAGGTTAAGCCAGATTTGAGCAACCCTCTACCTCAAAAATTCCAGCTTTCATCCCTCTATCACTGATAGAGCGCGGACCTCTAGGGGCCTCCACTTCATCTTCCTGTCTGTAGATGAACTTCTTAAACCACAAAGATAAATGAATCTTGTTCCTATTTCCTAAGCCCTTCGGAGGTGGGGGGTAGGGCGTTCCCCTCTGCCCCAGTGAGTCACTTTTCTTGCTCATTACAGCTTATCTGGAACATCCCCCCTCTGTGATTTAAATGCATTCACCTCTGGTCCTCTGTCTAGTGAACAGCTGTGTTCTTAGCATCAAAGCTTGTAAGACATCCGTCTCTTCAGTATGTTCGCTGAAGGCATCGTGAGAAGTGCCTGTTGCTCAGCTATTGAAGACCACAGAAACCAGCCTGGAGAAACGTCCCAGCAGCTAAGAGCACCGGCAGCTCTTCCAGATTGATTTTCAGCATTCACATGGTTGCTATCAACCATCTGTATGTCCAGTCCAAGGACTAGACGGCCCTCTTTTGGCATCTGCAGGCAGCAGGCATGAATGTGGTGTACCAACATACGTGCAAGCAAAACATCTGTACACATAAATAAAAATAATCATTAAAAAGAAAAAGCACAAAAAGGAGCCAGGCATGGTGGCTAACGTCTATAATCCCAACACTTTAGGGCAGGGAAGAGGCAAAAGGAGTCTGAGGCCCAGCCTAGGCTACAGAGTGAGTTCGAGGCCAGCTTGGTCTACAAAGTGAGAGTATATCTCAAAACAAAACAAATCCAAGCTTGGCATAGTAGCTTACAAGTATAATCTCAACACTCGGGAGGTGGAGCTAGGCAGAGTATATGACTTCAAGGCCAGTCTAGGCCAATATAGTAAGTTTCAGGCCAACCTGGGCTAAAATGAGACACTATCTCAAAAATAACAACAAAAGGGCTAAAGAGATGGCTCAGCAGTTAAGAGCACTGACCATTCTTCGAGAGGTCCTGAGTTCAATTCCCAGCAGCCATATGGTGGCTCACAACCATCTGTAATGAGATCTGATGCCTTCTTCTAGTGTATCTGAAGACAGTGACAGTGTACTCATAAATAAAATAACACAAGAAAACAACAGCCAAAAATAAGAAACAAAAACAAAACAAAAACCTGCAAAGACAAAAAATCAACCCCAATGTATCCAGGAAATTGACCACACTTCAGGGTTCCTACCTCACACTGCAGGGTTCCTACCTCACCTTGCAAAGACTTTACAGGATCAAAAACAAAAACACACCTAACATGCCTCACAAGTCACAGGCCAGCCACAGGGCTGTACTAGCATCTCAGAACAGGAACATACTGGGGCCAGATAGTGTGCCTGGAAGACAACTGCCACTTACTCAAACTCAAGTCAAAAGATCCCTCCCCCTACAAGCCTTGTCTGCTCCAGCAGTACTTCTGACTAGCAATTATCCTCTTCTTCGGTGTTTTACCTCGTTTTCATTTTTATGGGGGCTGGTCATGGGTTCTCCGGGCTTCACGTCAGGATTCTACCCCTGAGCTACACCCTGGGCCCCAGTGTTTCATCTCCTCACAGCCCTAGCCAGGGTGATTAAAATGCTAGACTAACATTTAGCCTGCTACTGGACTGCAAGCCTCTTGAGGACAGGGCCGCCTTGGTGAGCTTTGTGCCCTAGGTCAGGCCTAACTGGCCCGCCTGGCCAGCAGCTCTTAGCAGAATTTCCACTCCCAGCACCCACACGGTAGCAGAACTGCATTACGCAGAACCTACCAGACCTATTCCAGTGCTTATCCATAACTGCAGTTCCAGGGGCAGTGGTGTACATGCAGCTAAAACACTCAGACACATAAAATAAATGAATCCTTAACAATTTTCTTTAAAACAACACACACACACACACACACATCCCATCAAGCAGAAGCAGGTAGATAATCTGAGTTTGAGGCCAGCCTGGTCTACATAGTAAGTTCCAGGCCACCGAGGGCTACTGAGTGAGACCGTGTCTCAAGCAAACAAAACCAAAACAAAAAGAATACATCTGACCATGGCAAGGACTGGCTTCTTGGTGGAGTGAGATTATGGTTTTACTTGTGTGTGTGTGTGTGTGTGTGTGTGTGTGTGTGTGTGTGTAGACTTTTATCCACTATACCATATCCCCAGACCCCATGCTTCTTCCTTCACGGGAAGGAAAATCTTTACTAGTCATTCCACTACCCTCGTAATTTGCCTACCCTGCCACACCCTCACTAGGTACCTTGTCCCTCGAGACCAACAGTAACATTAGAAGAAAAGCCATTCAACTCTACTGAGTCATTTCAAGCTTCCTATCTCACTCTGACATTTTAGCAACCATATACCTCCACTTATTGTCCCCTCCCCCTAACACCACATCTGTCTCAGCCTCTACAGGTTTGACCAAAGATTATTTCCTTAGAAGCAAGTATCGGAGCTCTTAAGCCCACATGCAGAAATAACAGCAACTATCAAAGGAACTCATTCTGTCTGGCGAAAATGGGAGACGTCCTCCGACACCTTCTAAGAATGAGATCCGGAAGCACTTACAAAGCTTCAGAGTCAAATCGAGAGCCCCGAAGGTATGTCTAAGTAAGTACTCAGAATCCTGAAAGCCGTGGTGCTGGGGTGGAACTCGGTGGTAGGAACACCTGCTTAGGTAGCATAGGCAAAGCCCTGAATCCAATTTCCACCACCACAAAACCAAACCAAACCAAACCAAACCAAACCATGAAGATTTATTAGTAGAAATGGGCACAAAAAAAAGGCTCGATTGCTTCCTGAAGTGCAGGTTAGACATCTGTATCCAGCCAAGAACTCCTTGAAGATCTTTGACACTCCATGATAGAAAAGCAGTGCTATATGTTTTTTTTTAAAGAAGGGAGTTATGTTCCCAAGCAATTATTCCATCTATTGTTCATGAATGGGTTTATGGTTTGCTTTGGTTTGGGGGCTTGGGGTTTGGTTTGGTTTTTCAAAACGGGAATTCTCTGTGTAGCCCTAGCTGTCCTGAAATTCACTCTGTAGACCAGGCTATCCTCAGAGATATCCTCTGGAACTCAGAGATCCATCTGCTTCTGCCTCCTGATTGCTGGGATTAAAGGCATGTGCTACCACTACCTCCTAGCTATATCTATGAATGGTTTTATTTTATTTTTTAATTGTTTTGAGATGGGGTCTAACATAACCCAGGCTGGTCTCTATATAGCTAAATATGACCTTGAATTTCTGATCCCTTTGCCTCCAACTCCCCAGGGCTTGGATGACAAGCTTATGCCACCATTCCCGGTTTATAGGATGCTGGGGATTGAACCTTGGGTTTTGAGCATGCTAAGAAAGTACACTAGTACTCTACCAACTGAGCTGCATCCCAGCCCCATGGCTTCTTCTGAAGATGAGAACTTTAGTTGCTTTCTTAGGAAAGAATTCATTACATTGCTTTGGTACATTGGTAGTATTTCTGGGTAGCTGGAAGCTGACAGGATTAGACAGCAGAGCACCCAGGGCAACTCACATCTTGAGTCTACCCACCAATGTCTGACAGCCAGATCTTCAGAAGAAAGGTAAGTCCTGGCCACAAGGGAAGGTGAACCCCGCCACTAGAGCCTTGCATGCCACCATGACATCTTCCAACTCCCATATCAGGGACTGCTAGGCCCCAGTCATTTTGGGTTGTGAGATCTAACTGTTACTCGTCATGATGCAGGAGCCAGCAAACCCCAGGCACCTCCTGCTCCAGCTCACCTTGCCTGGGCAGAGGTGAGCCCAAGGCTCTGAGACATTCTTTAGGGAATTCTGAAGAAATAAAACATATGACGCTGCACACCAAGTCCTGTACTCACTAGGTAAAGAGAACTCTCCATGCGCTGGACGGCATGGGGTACGGTGGGCTGCAGGTTAGATCTGTGGAGTCAGAACATCTTCTTACACTAAAACCAAAAATGCCATTGTTGCACTTTCTGAGATGGGAGTTCCATTCCCAAGCCTTGTTTCTGCGTTTACTGTTTGTGATTGGCTTTAAAGACACTAGTGGCCTCGTTAAAAGGGTGCTCTAGTCCATCAGAGATGATGTGAGCCTAAGAAAGACTTCTCAGTACTGAGGAAGATATGTCTGACATGGAGGATCCTGACACCTCCAGATCCCAAGAAGGTGTAGATGAACAGACACCTGCACAGCACCCCAACAGTCCAGCATCCAGAGCATTATGGGTAAGAATAGCAGAACCACCGTCTTTGGGACTGTACAGAGGATGAACCCCAATGGTTTGTTTGTCTTCCACTTGTGTCCTGAAGTCTCAAGATATGGAAAGAACTGCAAATACCCAGATTGTTTTCCCCAGAAGACTCTTCTTCCACACTTACAAACGCTTTCCGTAAGGCCCCTCATATTCCTAAGACTAACAGGGGCTCCTCAAAATGTCTCCTATACTTACACACATTTGTCCTTTTGTTTCCCTCAAATTCAATACCCTTGTGACCCTAACACAGTGCCTAGGACCTCCTCACCAAACAGACAGCAAACTTGGTCCTGGGAGAATGGCCACCCCAATTGCCCCTGTCCTCTAACTAACTGGAGGGAGCTGGGAGCTGGGCCAGAGCTTCCAGGTCTCCATGGCCACAAGTTCAAAGTGGCATGAGAAAGAACCTCACAATAGTTCTACTTTGGGTCCCCTGGGATCATGTACTAACTAGCCACAAAGGAAGAATCTGCTCCAAAAGGCCTGAACTAGATTGCGAACTCTAACACAGGGATCTTAATTAGAACCCTAGTTCCAAGGGAGCGTATTACCCCTCTGGCAGTGGACATGGACTGCTCCAACACTTGTGCATGTTAGGGATGTCATTAGGGTACAGCTTTCACCAGATCACAAAGAGGCCCTCGGTCTAACTCTCAGACTTGGCCTTCTCCACCTCTCAGCTGCCCTGAGCTACCCTAACTGCCCAGAGCCTCTGCTTTTCAAGACTGTACCCAGCTGCTCCCTTGTCTCCTGCTCCTTCCAGTAGGAGACCGTGGACTGGCAATTTCCAATCCAACCCTACTGGATTCAACCTCTGGTGGCCCAAGCCAGCTGCACAAAGGTGTTACCCTCCATTCAGATGGAAGCCACTTCACATTTGATCCAGCAGGGGCCAAACTTCATGAGATGACATCTAGAGGAGACTCCTAGTGTCATACACTTCCTTCAAACAGCATAGTTAACTCTAGCAGCCTGTAAAGAACAGCAGGCCTGGGAGGCCCAGAGCACCTCCAGAACCCCTTCTCCTGGGCCAGGTGGCTCAGGGTGTTGTTGCAAGGTGTATTTCCAGGATTTCAGGCTACCTGAAGAACAGGTGGAGATCAAGGGACATGGTCTTCTAGCTGACATCACCTCTAGGGTGTCTCATCACTATACTCCCAATATTCCTCCCCCAGCCTCTATTCTTACAATAAGCAAATAAACAAACAAAGGAAATCTAAAATCTCTCTTCCTTAAAATACCCTTTCAAGGAATTTAATAGCAGTATAAATTTTTTGAAGCTAAAACTTTTTATTAAGGGGAGAAAACGGACAAGCCCGTGCTAGGGTGCAAAGCCGCCAAGCACTCAGGGAGAAATACCAAGAGCGCAGAAGGAATAAAGGCAAGCCCCGGCCCCCTGGAGCTCAGCGCCCCAGGCACTTAGAGTCCGAGGGGCGGGGGAGCAGGGGCGGGGACAGCGCATTCTGAACTTTCTCCAGCCGGGTCGCGGAGAGACGCAGCTCCCAGGGGACCGGGTGGGACCAGAAAAGGCTGAGCCGACCGGTGACCGCAGCTGGAGCAGGAAACGATTCTCCCCTCCCCCTAAAAGGAGTTCAGCTCCCAGCCCAGGCCCCCGCCTCGCCATCGCCATTCAGGCTGCGCCCCCAAGCCGGGGCGAAGCCGGGAGGGTGTCCACACAAAGCGGGGAACCCGGGAGCAGAGACCCGGGACGAGAGGGCTCCCCAAGGCCTCGCGTCCCTTCCCCGCGGCGCCGGCGACCACCCCTCGGATTGCGGCCCGGAGCTCCGAACGCCCCCTGCGCCCAGAATCGGGGACGAGGCGGGCATCCGCGGAGGGAGGGTGGCCGGGGATCTGCCGCGGGCGCCCGGGCAGCCGTGGCCACCGCGCGAGGACTCAAACTCGCGACGGCCGGGCCCTCGCGGCCGCGCCTCGGCGATGCTCCCGGGGAAGGTGGGGCCGCCGGGCCGGGGTGGAGCGCGGCGCCCGGGAGCTCGCGCTAGGGGCGGCGAGAGCGATTCGGGGTCTTACCGAGCACCGCACGCGCGTCCGCTCCCGCGGGGCCGCTGGGGCCGGGCGGCGGGGGAGGGGCGCGGTCCCGCGGCGGCAGCGGCCCGGCTCGGTGGCGCGGCGGCGTGGCTGGGCGCCGGGAGGCGGAGAAAGCGAGGCGAGGCCGGCTTCCTAGCGGCGGGCGGCGAGAAATGCAGCTGTCCCTGCGAAGCTGCCGGCGGGGCCACAAGTGGGGCCGCGCGGGGAGGAGCGGGGCTGCGCGCGCGGCGGGGCTCAGGCTGCGACACCCCCAGACCCTCTCCCCAGGACGAGCAGCGGGAATAGGGGTCGAAAGGCCAACGCGGTTGCCAGGAATAAGGGGCAAGGGGCATCTGAGGACATTGAAGCAGTCTCCTCTGTGCATTCCTGTGCCATCTGCCCGGACTGCTCCTCTTGAGGACCGGTGATCCTTTATGGCCCGGTGCGGTGCGTTTGGGCTCTGGCGACTTGAGTAGCACCTTAAGGGGTTGTTGAAGTAAGAAGACCTGAGACATGGGAGAGTTGGGAAAGTGGGGGACCTAAGCGCAAGGCTGACCTGAGTTTGCAGACATATACCAGGAGCCCCGAGCGAGGGCTGCAGAAGGTGCACGAACCTCTGGGCCTTGTGACACCAGGAATGTGGAGAAGTGGCAGCTCTGTGGAGTTAGGGTTCAGGAAAGGAAATAAAATCTAATATCGAGGCCAGAGGAAATTGTGAAGTTGATGAGGGAAATCAAAGTCACAGCCGGTTCACCCTATATTTACCACTCAGTAACATCTCCACCCAACATTCGCCATTACTTCAAGGCCTCTGAGCCTCGACAAGGGGTTCCACTAACGGTTTAATAAACGGTCGATCAACTTTGGCTAATTTTCCAAGTGGTTTGGTTTTGTGCACTAATTTGGAGATGAGAAGAGAGAACAGAGGGGATGATTACCAAGACCTGCTTTGAAGTGGAGCTACCTAGGAGGGATCTAAAGAGGATGAAGGTCAAATCAGCAACATCTAAACCCTTCTTCTGGAAGAGCCTGCCCATTTGTGTGTGGAGCCCTGCAAACAGCCCCTCTCTTCTTCTGGAGGCTTGCAATCAGCAGGCTTTGCTGAGAAGGCTGGGCATGCTCACCCAAGAGACATCTGATGGTCAAAACCACAAACCAAGGCCCCAGAGTCTCCATTATTTGCATGTTAAGGGTAATTTCTTCAGCAAGGTGGAATCTGAGGATACCCTGAAAGAAACCTCATCTCTGAGAATCTCTTGTTCCCCTCTGCCCATGCCCCTTCACCCCATTTTCAGGAACCCTCAAACTACCAGGAGTTGGTTTCTAGACCCTATGTTAAAGATTCTGAATCTGGAGTGCTCCAATGTGGCTGCTGACGCTGAGCTGTCACCAAGCGCTCAGGATTTATCCTCTTGGCCAGCAAAGCCTAGATGATGGTATCAAGTTTGTCACCTTATACTGTAGTGTTAACTTCACCTGCCACTTTTCTGCTTATTGGCAGAATCTTTCTCTAATCTGTGTCCCAGTCACTTTGATATTTCAGGACTTGGGATCAGGGTGGGGGCTACCAATCTAGAGATTCTCCCTGTTTGTGCATGCCTCTGGATTGCTTATTAAATGTATGTTCGTTAAAGTCATTAGCAAAGCCAGCTAGTCACTGTGATGGGCACCCTTGAAGCATCCTGTCTGAGGGCTTTGCTAATGTCCTTCTCCTTTGGGGTTGATTCTGGAAGCTTTTTCTCGGCTCCCCCTTCTGCTTCATTCACCCCTACTACTGCTCCTGAATACCCAGAGGCTCAGACCAGGTCTCTCCTGCAACCCAGCATCTCATATCTGCTGCCTGCCTCAGGTCTCCAGCAGCAGGTCCCTTGGAGAGACCTCATGGAAGCTAGCAACAAACTCAAAACCATTCCTTCTTCATCTAAACACCACCTCTGGCATCTAAACGCCACCTCTGGCACAAATGTTAACCAGCTCAGTCCCTGCCCTCCCACTTCCTGGGTATTCTATTGCTTTCCAGCTGTAGTTCATCCGTCCTTCCCTTTCCCCTACTTCTTCCCACAGCTGCTGCCTTCCTCCAACCCCTGTGTTCTGCTTTCCGCAGCTGGTGAGAGACCTGTTCTGCTCTCTAGCCAGACTTCCTGCCTGCTTCAGAGGACTCCAGTCATTCTTTCTTTCCACCACCCTCTTTCTGCTTCAAGCCTACCAATACTTCAAGGTGCCCCCTTTTAAACAAATCCTGTCCTGAATCTGCCCTGCCCGCGAGCCATCACCCTATTAATGTCTTCTCATTCTTAATAGACTTTCTCTAAAATAGAGACACATATCTCTTACTTGTTCCAGCCTCGTTCTAGCTTTTCTTTCCTGTGGTCTGGCCTTCTTCCCCAGTCGTCCCAGGAGCTACACTTGGTGGGAGGCCCTGGCAGGCACCTGATTGTCTAAACCCATGAACCTCCTGCTCACCCCACTTCTTGGCTCTGATGCAACTCCAGATGCTATTAAGGCTTCTTTGAAATTACTCCCACCCCACAGATTGCCCTTTCCACAAGGCTTTCCCAACTCCCCCTGCCTGCTTCTTTAGCAACCTTCTCTAGCACCCAGTTCCTTCTTGTTCTCCCAACAAACTGCTTCCTAGGATGTGTTCACAAAGATTAAGTTT
>NW_021604658.1:4699127-4725314 GCF_004785775.1 Grammomys surdaster | reverse complement strand
TCTCCCAACAAACTGCTTCCTAGGATGTGTTCACAAAGATTAAGTTTTCAGTGGGCACCAACCCTCAGGGCTTCTTTGACCTGCTACATGACTTTGAGCAAGGCGTTTAACTCTCTGTGCCTCAGTTTCCTTACTTGTGGCAATTAAGGTCTAGTTCATTGAATGTATTTGGGTGTTTTGCCTGCATAATTGTTTGTGCCTAAAGAGGGTATCAGATCCCCTGGAACTGGAGTTACAGATGGTTGTGAGCCACTTATGTGGATGCTGAGAATCAAATGCAGGTCCTCTGGAAAAATATCTAAGTGCTGTTAACTACTGAGCTATCTCTCCAGCCCCACTCATTTACCTCAAAGGACCATGGTGAGAATGTAATTAGTCCACACATTCTGAAATATACAGAACAGCACTTGGCATGCTACATGTTCAGTGTTGTTATAAATATATTCCTGCTTCTACTGTCTGGCATACTGGGGTGTACGGGCTAGTTTTGCATCTACTTGACACAAGCTAGAATTATCAAAGAGAGGAGTGCCTCAGTTGAGAAAATGTCTTCATAACATCTGGATGTAGGCAAGCCTGTAGAAGGGCATTTTCTAAACTGGTGATTGATGTAAGAAGGCCCAGACACAGTAGGTGGGCAATCCCTTGGCTTGATGTTCCTGGGTGCTATAAGAAAGCAGGCCGAGCAAGCCATGAAGAACAAGCTAATAAGCAGCACTCTTGTCCATGCACTCGACTGTCTCTGCATCAGCTCTTGCCTCCAGGTCCCTGCCCTGCTTTGAGTTCCTGCCCTGACCTCCTTCAGTGATGGACTATAATGTGGAAGTGTAAGCCAAACAAACCCTTTACTCCTCAACTTCCTTTTGGTCATGGTGTTTCACGACAATAGTCTCCCTAAGACACTGGGCCTATAACCTGCCTATCCCTGTACCTCCCTCTTTTGAGTTACTGTCTGGAATGCACAGCTGGAATGGACAGACTGTATCATGGCCATTTCTTCTTCACATAATTCAGCATCTCTATATTCTCATTTCTATATTCTCATTTGCCAAAGTTTCTGTCATTTATGTCATAAAGACATATGTCATTCACTGAGCTATGAATTCCTAGGCAAACCCCACGATAACCTCAGGGCTTTCTGACTTATGAATTTATTTGGAATTTCTATTCTCTACCCTGGTTCAGGCTCTGCCACAAGGTCCTTGCCTGCCAACCACCCTCCTCAGTGATAGCAGCTATTATTCTAAAGCATAGAGTTAGTGATGGCCCCTGTTAAACATGGTTGGTGACTCCCCAGAACAAAGTCTCTGTGAAGCATGGATACAACACGCATAAATGCTGCCAGAAAAAGCTCAGGTTCCTTGAGTGTTCGATTTCTAATTAATTTTGGGTCACTGTGCATTCAGAAACCTTTTACTATTTCCAAAAATTTTGTAACCTTTACATTAAGTTAGGCAACCCACTCTGAGGCTGTGACCTCCAGTGTAAGAAGGTGAACTCAAGAGGCACAGGGCCAATAGAACATGTATATGTATTATTATATATTATATAACATATCATAAAAGTGGATTCACAGCCAGGAGCAGTGGCTCACACCCTTAAACCCAGTACTGGGAGGCAGAGGCAGATGGATCTTGAGTTTGAGGCCACCCTGGTCTACATAGTGAGTTCTCGAACAACCAGGGCTACACAGAGAGACACTGTCTTGAAAACACAAAAAAGTAAAAGTAAGATAAAATAAAAAATTAAAGGAAATTTATTAGGTTGATTTACATTATAGGAATTGGGTAACCTAAAAATGGCCATCTGCACACTGGAGTAACCAAGAACCCAGTAGTTGCTCAGACCCAGAAGTGGGATGCCACAGTAGTCCTCAGGACATGTACCAAAATCTCTGGCGAGAGTTAATTCTGAATCCATGTTGAAAGACCTGTAATGCTGGTGTCAGAGCTCAGCAGCAGCGATGCTTGCTCAGAAAGAAGGAAAGGCTAGCATGCATTCTTTCCCCTCAAACTTCTCTTTGATCTGGGCTGCAGTGAGGGTGGGTCTTTCCCTACAGCCACCACTGCGTACGTTTGTCTTCTCAGGGAGCATCCTAAAAGATACACAGAGGTGTAGATATCTCTCAGTCCAAAACCACCATCACTAATTGGAACCTGGTAAACTCAGCGTCCAAACTAACCTTCCTTTTGTAAGGTCTTCCCAGTGTGCCTTTCTACCATTCCCCTTCTTGTCCTACTCCGACCCGCCTGCCTGTGCTAGAACCAACTATGGATACTCGCTGCTCTCATAGTGCAACGGGGGAGGTGATGGGAGCCTCTGTCTAGACTCTGTCCATGCTAAGCTCAGGCTTCTGGGGCATATATCATTATGTATGATATCGTTATGCACGAGGCTGATGGACAGCTGTTGCCCAACAGCTGGACTCCAGGGAAGACAGGAGGCTTCATCTTTAGGATTTCTTACCAAGGCACTAACAATGCACAAGAGCAAGTAGTCATGGCTTTGAAAGTGACCATATCATCCCCGTGCCACCATGAGACACCTCCCCTTTCTCTTAGCACCACCAAAGACATTAACAAGGCCTATGGTAGGACAGGAGGGTGGGGATGGGGGTGAGGAGGGTGTGTATGACCACTTGGTCACTTAGATAATCCCATCTTCTACAGCTTGGCTGATTTAATGGAGAAACTAAAGGAGACATGTCAATCACTGGTGATATCACTTAAGGATTTGAGAAGCAGTATCTAAAAACAAGGTGTGTATGTGGTGGTGGGGGGAGACACGAAACTATCGTTTTAGGAGATAGTAACTAAGTGGATAACTGGGAGGGTGTAATTCTAATTCCTGAGAAATATCCCAAGACTTTCACCATCTTCTCCAGTGAGGCACATTCCTCCCTGGTTGTCCCTACATCCAGCTAGACATGGGGAAGCCCAGCAGCAGTGTAGTCAGTTTCTGCAGAGTTCCCGGGAAGAAGGGGATACTTAAGGACCAACTTTTAAAAGAGATTTATGTTCCTGTGTGAGTATGCGCACATGAGTGCTGACACCTCTGGCGGGCGCAGGGATTGGATCTCCCTGGAGCTGGAGTTACAGGCAATTATGAGCAGACTGGTTGTCAGCGAGAGCCATATTGGCTCTTGACCAGTGAGTCATCTCTCCAGCCCCAGGACCAACCTCCCTCTGTGTCTCTATCTATGTCTCTATTGTTTCTTGATTTTACTTATTTATTTAAGAGATATTTATTTGTTTGTTTGATTGTTTTGGAGACAGGATTTTCTCTGTGTGGCCCTGGCTGTCCTGGAACTCAACTGTAGACCAGGCTGGGCTCAAATTCAGAACTGAGTATTGATGCTACCATGTCTAACTTGACTTTTTTTTTTTTTTTTGAAGGCAGATCTCACTATGTAACTTTGATTGGTCTCTAACTCACAGAGTTTGATTGCCGCTGCCTCCTGAATTCTGGGATTAAAGGCATGTGACACCATGCCTGACTCAGGAATAACTTCTTGGTGCATAGGACATAACTAGTTCTGGAAGTTTTTCTTCTAAGGTTTAGTTTTAGTTTTGTGTTTCTCTGTAAGTATATGCCACATAGGAATGGGTTTGCTTATAAAGCAGACAAGGCTTTCTGTTCCCTTGGAGCTGAAGTTACAGATGTGAGCCACCAAAAGCCATCCAGTGAAAGTGCTAGGAACTAAATTCAAGTTCTATAGAAGAGAAGTGCTCTTAACCATTAAGCCATCTCTCCAGCCCCAAGACATACCTACTTTGTCCTGGCAAAAAAACAACCTTGTGCTTTTGTATTGAGTGTCGACAAATCTGACCTCCCTGGGTTCCAGCTTCCTGCACACAAGCTGTGCAGCTGGTTCTCAGTAAAGCCTAGGGGTAATTGGGCATACATGAGGAATCCCATGTAACCATTAAAATTGTTTTCCAAGTGTGTTTAATATCTAGAACATTCTGATCTAATGTTTTGAGAAAGATGCTTCAAAAGATTCACTGCAAGGTGATCCCATTCATTTTCTTCTAGTTAGTTATAAACATGAAAGAGAAGATCAGCAAGTCACAACAGTCTTCCTGCCTCCATGTCCCAGGTACTGGGGTCACAGGTGCACATCACTAGGCATAGCTTTAACAGACTTCAAAAAAATTTTTTTTGGTTAATGGTTTCTTTCTTTTTTTTATGTACATTGGTTATTTTGCCTGCATGTATGTCTTTGTGAGGTTATTGGATCCCCTGGAACTGGAGTTACATTTGTGAGCTGCCATGTAGATGCTGGGAATTGAACCTAGTCCTCTGAAAGAATAGACAATGCTCCTAACCACTGAGCCATCTTTCCAGCCCCAACCTTGAACTCCTGATCATTCCACTTCAGGATCCTCATTGTAGGATTATATGTATGCACCATCACGTCAGACCTTGGCACTTCATCCACGCTTGGCAAGGACCGTACTAAATGAGCCACATCCCTAGTTCCTGTATAATTATCTTTAACATAGAATGCTTTTAACTCAGTTCATAACCGGTTATATGTTTCTCTCATATGCTCCTACTGAGACCCCAAAGATGAAAAATATGTAGTACTTCCTCCCTGATGTTACAACTAAGTCTTCAGGGAAGGCAGATATGAAAGAACTGGTAACTAATTCCACCAAATGTATGTCACTTGATGACATGTGACATGCATATCTGTGGGGGACACAGGGAGGAAGTGGTTAGCTCTGTAGGGAGGGAGGGTTCAAGGAGGGTACCTCTGAAGCACTGAGCCTTGAGAGACAGAAATGACTGAATGGATGTGAGAGTATCTCCGTTCTGTGCATAACACGAGTAAAGACATAGAGGAGAGAGGTTAGGGAACATCTGATTACCAGTGAGTGTGCGCTCTGCGTAGATGTGGGGTGGATGACATGTGCACAGGGGTGGGGTGGGGGGAGGGATAGCAGCAAAGTGGTCTGTAAGGCAGATGGTGAACATCAAAGCACATCGGGAAGCCTTAGGGGGATGTGACAATGGGGAATGGTCTGGAACAAAGGACCGACTCTATAGCCCGTGTGGATGGGGCACCCAGGGCTTTTAAAGAAGATTTTAAAATTGACAGGAATTTTTACTCTGACTTTCCTGAAGACATCAAGAGCTAAGGCAATGAGGCCCCATACCAGGTAGCTAAACCAAGATGGAGGCAAGCATGTGCTACAAATAATTCACCGACTCAAGAGAAGAGCTTGCTGGTCCCTTGAGTGGGGAAGCCCTGAGTGGGGAAGCCCTGAGTGGGGAAGCTCTGAGTGGGGAAGCTCTGAGTGAGGAAGCTCTGAGTGGGGAAGCTCTGCCTGGTTTGGACCTCCTGAACTCCCTCTGGTTGCCCAGAACATGATAAAGATGAAATGATTGTCAGGCCAAGATACAGGCAAAATTCTGCTATACTACCTCCTTGCTGGGTCCTTTTCTATCATTCATTCATTAAATACTTTAAAATGATTTATTTATTTTTATTTCATATGCATTGGCATGTTGTCTTCATGTATGTCTGTATAACGGCATCAGACCCCCTAGAACTGGAGTTACAGACAGTTGTGAGCTTCCATGTGGGTGCTGGGTATTGAACCCAGGTCCTTTGGAAGAACAGCCAGTACTCTTCACCACTGAGCCATCTCTCCAGCCCTGACTCTGTTTTTGTAATCTATAAATGGCAAAGAGGATAGTTCTAGCTCAATAGCTTGGAAATAGGAATAGTGAAGGATAACCTTTCATTTTCCTTCTTAAAAAGCTTTTAAAATTATGTTTATCTATTGTGTGTGTGTGTGTGTGTGTGCATGTGTGGTAGTATGATTGAGCACTTGCTTGGATGTGGTCACAACGTGTATGTGGAAGTCAGAGGTAAACGTTAAGCCATCTTGATGGTCCTGATGTTTCTTGAACATTTACAGTGTGTCTGGCTCTGTTTTAAGCACTTTGTCATATGTTAATTAATCTTCAGGGAAAAGCTTGACAGACATTACAGATGAAGGAACTGAGATACAGGGAGATCAAATAAGTCATCTGAAGTCCTAGTGAAAGATACAGACTCATCCGGACTCCAGAGCCCAGCACTTCACTGCGCTTCTGCTGATAACATTAATAGCAGGTGCACAAAGCTTTTGAGCTGGCAATCACATGGTGACTCACTGCTCAGTGGCCCTGCAGCAGGTACCACCGTCATCCCCGTTTCACAGACAAGGAAGCTGGCCACAGAGAGACTAAGTCACTTGCTGCTTTTTGGCAAAGTCATGAGTAGTCAGGTTGTGTAGTTTATTGCTGTCTAGTTTCATATTCAACAACGGATGCCTGTTCTGCTTTTTGCCATTCTTATTTTGTTCTGAGAAAGAATATTCAAGGTGATCCTTGGCTACTTAGGGAATTTGAGGCCAACCTGAGGTACATGAGAACATGGGGAAGGAGAGAGGTAGGGCAGGAGGAATGGAGGGAGAAATACATACAGAGAGAGAGAGAGAGAGAGAGAGAGAGAGAGAGAGAGAGAGAGAGACAGAGACAGAGAGAGAGACAGAGAGAGAGACAGAGCAAGACAGCAAGACAGCGAGACAGAGATAGGAGAGAAAATAGAACGACAGTGAGTTGGGTGGATGAGCATTCTTGACTGAGACATGGAACAGGTACCACAGAGACCACGACACCTTGTTTACTTTTTTGTTTTGTTTTGTTTGCTTTGAGTTTTCCCTGCATAAACTCTGCATCATCTTTGCCTCTGGGGTCTGGGGTAAGGAATGGGTTCCAAAGGAGCAAAAGCATTTAGCCACATTATAAAAATAGGTAAATGGGAAGGAAAAGCATTTCTAGCATATGGAACAGCATGAGCAAAGGAAGGAGGTGTGCTAAGTATAGATGCTGCTGGCAAACGGGGAGCAAGGGTAGCCTAGCAGTCGACCTTCCATGACAACTCACACTCTTGTTTGGGTTGCAAAACGTTGTTTGTTCCTCCACTCCTTCGCACAGGCTGGTTCCCTAGCTTGCCCTCAAAGGATTTGGAAGATACATAAACCGACTGGGCCAGCCATCCTTAGAGGAGCTAGCGCCGGGTTTGGGAAACCATGGAATTGAATTTTGCCTGTCTACGTGGAATGATTACAAATCATCTTGCCAAGTGTAGAAGCGAAGTAGCTTTCCACATACAAGCTTCTGTAGACGCAGTAGCCCGCAATCTGTGAATGAGCAAGAGGATAAAACCAACCAATCGGGGCTCAGTATACCTCAGCCAATCCCAGCTCAGAGATGTTCTAGGCAGGGAGGGGCTGACGCTCCCAAAGAGCTGTTTGTTGGCCTGGTGCCCCTCCCCCACGGCCCTGGCATTCAGTTCTAGGGAGAAAGAGGCCTGGAAGCCGCAGAGAGGCCAACAAAGTAGATTAAACCAAAGGTGCAGGCAAAGAACAAACCTGGACTGCTGCAGCCATGGCAACGCCGCATTTGCCTATTGCACTGTGCCCAGGACATCCTAGGAGGGCGGAAACTGCCTCAGGAGTAAGAGGGTCTAGGAACAGTGGTTTCTCAAGCTTCCTAATGCTGTGACCCTTTAATACAGTTCATGTTGTGGTGACCCCCAACCATAAAATTACTTTCGTTGCTACTTCATAACTGCAATTTTGCTACTGATATAAATCGTAATGTAAATATTTTTTGGAGATTGGATCGTCGAATGGACCTCGACCCACAAGTTGAGAACCACTGGTCTAAAAGGCTGCATGGCCTCTCTCCCTCATCCTACCTGAAAAGGTGGGGCCACTCCCTTTCTTCTTGGGAAGGAAAAGGGAGGCTGCTGTTCCGCAGGATGGGATTGCTCAAGAGACCTGCACCCCAGTACCTCCAGTGGACACGGTAAAGGTGGGGAGGGGAGGGAGAAAAGATTGCCTGTCCAAGACGCACCATACCCAGACAGGCACATAGCCCGTCTCCTGGCCGCTTGGTTTTTTTCAGGATTCTAGCATGAACCCCTCAGTCCGAATCTCAAGCTAATCTCCAACTGGTAGCCTTCCCAACGTGTCTTCCATCCGATTTTCTCATTCCCAAAATGAGGCTGAACGACACAGTCCCGCCCCAATTGATATCATCATAAAGGAGGCAGGAACTAAGAGGGCTGGCGGTGTCACTCAGGGCAGAGCATTTGATCACTATGTCTGTGCCTCGATGCCCAGCACCGCCTAAACAAAAGCCAAGCAAGAGGACTAGGTAAAGATAGGGGGCATTGAATTTGAGGTCCTAGGTGCTGGTGAGCTGGCTCAGCAGCTAAGAGTTCCTCCATTGAACTCGGGTTCGATTCCTAGAACCCATATGGAGCCTATCGACTGTAACTCCAGTTGCAGCTGATCAGTGGTGAGAGACACTAACGGCACTAGGCACCCATATGTACAAACATACATGCAGGCAAACATCCATATACACAAAATAAAATCTTTTGAGTTTGAGGTCATACTCTGTATCAGGCCTCGTGATGAGCATTTTATATGCACTTAGATCAAAATTGAACTAGGTCTGTAATTAATGTTACTTGTTAACTTGGCAGGATCTAGAATCATCTGGGAAACAAGCCTCTAGGCATGTCTGGGAGGGGACTAGCCTAATTATGCCAAGGTAGAAAGGCCCACCTACTATGAGTGGCCCCATTCTCTTTTTTAAAGGTATTTTTATATTTTGACTATTTTAAATTATATGCACATGTATTTGTCTGTGCATGAGTATGTGCTCTTGGGTGTTCCCAGACGCCAGAGGTGTTGGATGTTCTAGAACTGGAATTAAAAGCAGTTGTGAGCTTCCAGATGCAGGTGCTGAGAATCAAACTTGGGCCCTCTGGACCCACCTTAGGTGCTCACAGATGCTTACTAAAAGAAACTGGATTCTACTCCCCAAGTTCAGTCAGCATTCAGCTCCGAGGAACTCTACTTCTCAAACTCAGCACCTGCTGTGGCCAGGCCAGAGGTGGTGAGATTTACGGATCCACATGGGTGTGAGTGGTATTCTTTGAGGCTATAAAACACTTTAGAGAAGAAATGGACAGGAAGCTGGGTCAGCCCAAGCACTGATGACACCTTCTGTCCAGTGGTCCTTGAGGATAATTTAGTGCAAACCTCTACCCTCTATATCCTGACCTTAGGTTTCTCCAGAGGACCAAATTACAGAGCCCCTGAGGAACAGAAACATTGACACATGGGGCTGGATCAACTAGCAACTCAGTGAAATGAAGCTTCCCTTATTCCCAAGACAAAAACATTACAAGGAACATGACTCCTCTAGCTGTATTCACAATCAATAAGGAGACTAAAGCAACTACCACAGGAAATCTGGAGGCACCCAAAACTTTTCCATTAAATGAAGTCTCAGAGTCTTGATTTGCTACTTGGTGATATTGTCATTTGGGTACTTGTCACATCTGCCTTAACCCCTCCTTCAGCCCCCTCCCCGAGGCCTTACATGACAATATCTACCCTAGCCTGGCATATTGTCAGTCCTTAGTGGAGCTGGGTGGCAGAGGTGATTACCCTTCTGTAGTCTGGTGCCTTTCCACCCGCCCTTTTCTGTGGCACCATGGTACCAACCACCCCTCCCTTCCCAGCCCAGTAACAGGAAGTGTATACCTGGGAAGGAGGTGCACACCTGGGGAAGTAATACTTCAATCATCTTTCTACTGTCACAGAGAACTGAGGAAGCTTCTGCAGCATTAAGCAATCCATCATAACAGTTGTGACTGGTTAACTTTAATTTGTCAAAATAAATCTGCAGTATTTTGCATGTTAGTAATACAGTGCTGGTATTGACAGGTAAAATCATCATCCGAGTACATAGAAACCTTCATTTAGGAGCACACCTTAGGAGGGAAATGAATACACAGTAAAAGGTAGATGCAGGCCAAGCAGCGAGCCCTAGAGCAAGCATAACAGGCTGGATGTCAGATTTGAAGATTATCTAATACAACTGTTTAGCTGCCAATCTGATAAGAGGAACCGCTCTCCATCGGGTTACAACCAGGAGGGAAAACATACTCTGCCTTTTGTGTAGAACGGTGGCCGTCGGGGCCTTCGACACACGGTTGCATCAGTTCATCAGCATCACAACTCAGTTTCAGTTCCAAGACACAGGAGGATTTCACCACACAGCCTGTTTGTGCCCCCTCTGCCCTACCCTCGCCCATCCTGCCTCAACCCTCTCCCTCTCCAACGGAGACACAACGTGGCTTTATTATTGCAGACAAGCTTCTTAAGTGAATAAAGTATGCATACAAAATAGCATTTTAACTGAAGTCATACAATGAAGTCTCACTCCTGTTTACAATGAATTGATAAAACAATCATTTCTAGTATATATCTTTTTTCCTGTAAGGACTAATACTTTCAGGATCTTATGACCACGCTGTAGCCTGGGGGAAGGGCCCACACCTGCCCACTTTGAGGGCTGCTCCTTGGCCACTGTGGAGGAAGGCTAGGTTGTCTCATATGGACCATGACTGCCAGCACAACAGAGATGACACGGCCCAGCGGGCAGCGCACATGCCAGGAAATGAGGGTTTCCTCCACATGTGACCACTGCCCTCCCGGGTCTCGGCAGTGCCATTCCTAGGCCTTCCCCCATGAGCCCTTGCAGGAGCTCACACATAATGATCTACACTTAAAAACAAACCATTTTCAACTGTGGATAAGAACTGTTG
The DNA here is from genome assembly GCF_004785775.1 of Grammomys surdaster. Lineage (NCBI taxonomy): Eukaryota > Metazoa > Chordata > Mammalia > Rodentia > Muridae > Grammomys > Grammomys surdaster. Next base: position 4,714,624 of record NW_021604658.1, on the reverse strand, counting down.
TAACAAAGTCATAGCTACATATTTTTCTCTACATTTTGTTTATTGAGACAAACTAATTAAAAGGCACAAACATAGGGCATGTTTACATGGACATTATAACAAACATATACATTAAAAGTGTAGGAATGTGTTGCCTTCCTGCTAAACAGAAAGTTCCTAAGCTTTATATATACAAAAGTTGTACAATTTAATGTCCTAAAGTACAAAAGATCATTTATAAAATTATTTTACACTAGGTACTATTTATTTTAATTTTTTTTACTATGTAGTTCATCCCCCTAGAACTGTTTTGTATAATGACACACAGATACCTGTCCCTGATGTAGGAAGTCTGCCTCAGACGCATGGTATTTTGATGTTTGTACTGACACAGTGGGGTATAAACAAACGGAAGTCATCTGGTGTGACAGTCCTGCATGCATTCTGCAGGGCTAAAACTCATTTCCATATCTCTTAACTGCAAGATTAAAAATGAAAAAGACCCAAACACATTGCAATGTAGAAAACAATTAGAGCCTCTTGGTTTGAATGAACTCTTCTCTAACACAACGCCTTGAAAAGATGAGGTGTGGCATGATGGTGTAAGGAGTATCTGTTTCCCTAGCTTTTGGTTTCTACCGTATGTACAGGGATAAAGCATCCCGCTAAGAAACAAAAAGCACATGTTTCAACGTGCACAATCATTGCAGGGTTTCCATGGAGCATGCAGACAGCTGCCTCCCTGAAAACTCCAGAAAGCGGATACAAGTGGTTTTTTTTTTTTTCCAGAGGGGAAAAAAAAAAGGTGATGTCCATATTTACAAAGTTGAACAAATCTGCACAATACTTGATTAAACAGAAGGGGGGGGAAGATACGCTCTGCTTGTTCTGAAGGGGCATACTACCTAGTTAGTGGTTAGAATAAAAACTGTATACAATTTAATATAAGACATAAACTCTAGTGAGCATCTAACACATCTGTGCCTGTTGTAACATCAACAGACGTTGATTGGGAGAGAGAGGGGCATATCACATCCCAGTGCCTCCAATGTCTTCCAATTTAAAGCAATAGATTTAAACTGTTCCGAAGTTCTCTTACTCCTGAACAGGATCCACTGACCCATCAGGAGCTTGCTGTATGCACACCTGACTTCTCCTCAGTCAGCTGTGGCCTTTTCTCATCAAAACACAATTTGTTGTTTTTTTTTTTAAGTTTTTGTTTGTTTGTTTTTTTTTTAAAAAGTCAACTACAATGCTATACTCCATCAGGATTAATATGCTGAGCAATATTTACATCTCCAAATATCAGGTCACAATCCCTATTATATGTTGAAGTTAGAATGATAAATTATCATATGCTTTGCATATCAGAGCTGGTATCACCTTTCCCATAGGGAATGCTGCCTGAAATTAACATATTCCCAAAGGTAAAATGCATATTCTCTGAAATGCATTTTATTATGACGATGCCTCTATTCACTCATACAAACAAAGCCACAGACAATGCTACACTGGCTCTCAGTCTGTGGGCTTAGAACTCCAGGTTAAAACCATCCACCTTATACAGAGGGAAGAACTCTGCTAGTGTTTACAAAAAATGATTCTGTTGTATTAAAAACAATAATAAAAACTAATAATGCTTTTTTATTTTGAAATGGGTTTTATGATTGGTTTTAATTCTGGCATTTCACCTTGCCAGCTACTATCATGTTTAAGCAATGCTGTCAGCTGGGGGAGGGGGGGAGGTTTCTGATTAAACTAAAGTGGTCCAGTGATAAGTTACACATATACCCTACTTTGAACAACCCCAGCAAAATTGGAGCTACTACACTCTTATTAACTAACATAATAAAACCTCCCAATTTCATGGTCTGCTTTTTGCTTTAATCAACTAAAGGTAAGTTGCTGGTAAATATTTACTTTAACCCAAATTTTGACTTTATAATACTGTTTACCAAGGCGGTGACGTAGGCAAAGCTTGGGGCAAGAAAGGCATACTTTCTACAGGCCTCATTGCTATATTGAGAGGGGCAGCTAATGTCATAGGAGTGGGAAGATTCATTGGAGATGTGATGGTGACAGGGTGTGCTATGTTCACTGGGGCAGTCACAGGGGTGGGGAGGTTGACTGGGGTAGTGAGTGTTAAAGGAGAGGTCATGGATAAGGGGCTGGTTATAGTTACGGGATGCCCTATGTTCATTGGGCTGGTTATATTAACTGCACTTGAGACATTTACTGGACTTCTCATGCTCATTGCAGCTGCCACTGTGACTGGGTTTGACATAGTCCCAGACGACACAGAGGACGTTATATTGAATGGAGTAGTGAGAGTCACAGGTGTTGTAGCAGCCGTGGAGGTTTGGCACAGGTTGGCAGCTTCTAAAAGGAGAAGACAAAAGGGGGACTTTAGACTCTCAAAACTATAAGCAAAATTCAGCTTCTGAACTAATTTCTCTTAATTAAAAAGAACATTTAATAAATCAAATTACAGTTTCTACCAAGTGATCAAATACAAAGCGAGGACCTCCTGAGTATATCCTAGGGCCAGGGACCCCACTATATGGATCTCTTCTCTGATGCCTGGGAGGACTTGAGCAACTTGTTTAGCCCTGATCTTTTGACTTCAGTTCAGATTTACTTACCTACCTCACAGAGATGCTGAGAGTATCAGTTAACTTCTGCAAGACATTCTGGGGAGCAGAGAGTCTAAGTAGGGCTAAACGTTCTCACTTCTTTCATGCAGTTCTCCCGAGTTCTCTAGCCTTTCCTGGGAAGAGTCAACCACCAGCAGGCCAGTGGGCAAGAGCTTATCTACACAGAGCTGTGCTAGTGATTTCTCAACAGGCACACTATACCTAGCAGAGGTGTACTCATGCACACAACATGTTTAGGGCTTCTTAGATGGAAAGCCACATTCAGTTGAGATTTTTAAAACAGATAAAGAATAATGAACACTATTTCAGTGTCTGTCTGAGTCAGAAGAAAACTAAGTTAAATATTGTAGTTTGTAATGTTTCTTTTCTTTTTGAGACAGGGTCTCACTATGTAGCCTTTGCTGGTCTGGCACTGGCTATGTAGACTAGGCTGGCCTCAAACTCACAGAGATCTTCTACCTGCCTCTACCTTCCCAGTGACAGGAGTAAAGGTGTGCCTGTTTATAAAGCTTCTTATATTAAGGGAAAAGCTACTACTCAGTCTTGTCTTCTTCTTCCTTCCTTCACACCCCTACTTCCTTTTCTTTCTAATGCTGATATAATTATCTGTTTCATGCCCAGTATCATCTAACTGTACACATTAAACACACCACTAAGCAGACCAAGTTGGACTAAGTAAAGCAAGGAAGTCCTGTGGCATGTCAAAGAACCCCAGTCCTTGTTACACAGCAATGCCTGAATAGTTTTTTAAAAGATTCCTGGGGCTGGAGAGCTGGCTGAGCAGTTAAGAGTATGTTGTTACTCTTGCAGACAACCTGGGTTCTACCAGCACCTACATGGTGACTCAGAACAATCTGTAACTCTAGTTCCAGAGGATCTGAAGTCTATTCTGGCTTCTGCTGGCACCAGGCATGCACATGGTTCACAGACATACATTCAGACGAAACATTCATACACATAAACAATAAATCTTAATTTAAAAAAATCCCTAGAAGGTGACAGTCCACCTCACTCCCCTTCAAGAAAACTCAGTACCACCTACCAATATGCCATAAAATGGCAGTAAGGAGACAGACCTTGGACACCCATGCCTATCTACAGCTGGAGGTGTGCACAGGACACTTCATGTCAGTGAGCAGCCCTTCTTTGACTGGTATGATCTTATCTGTATGCTTCACACTACACACTAGGAGTTGCCACATGACACTGATGATGGAAACCAGCTAGAGAGGCTTCATTAAAAAAAAAAAAAAAGATTTCTGGGATATTCAATAGAGAAACTGAAATGGAACCTGGGAAATGTATAAAGTTAAAGTTCCCTCAATGATTATCTGATTTTTTTTTTATCAAGGTTTGGGAATTTTTAATTTATTTAGGTATACTATTTAAAGAACACTTCTGACTAGGTGTGGATTTGAGGTTAGCCTTGTCTATATAGGGAGCTCCAGGACAGCTAGGGCTATACAGTGAGACCCTGTCTCAAAAAAAAAAAAAAAAAAAACCAAACCAAACAAAAAAGTGACATTTTTGATTCATGTTTAGATTTTCATTAGCTTTTCAATATAGCAGTCTCCTCTCTCCCTAAATGTGGCGATATTAACAGAGAGCAACTCCAGCTACAAACAAGAACACAATAGCATTCTGTTTAATGCAGGTCAGAAGATGAGCTGAACAAGTCTTATTGTGCAAAGCAAACAGAACAGACTGAAAGCAACAGGAACACAAGCGTGCATGGAGTGGGAATGGGAGAAGGCACACGCGCTTTCTGCTTCCTGGGTGACGGTGCCACTGCTGAGGTTCTTCTCATCTCTGCTCAAAGGAAGGCGTTTCTGTCTCTGGTGCCACTTCCCTGCCTCCCCTCCAGTCTTCTTTCACTCTAGAGGATCAAACTTTTGGTACTGTACATAGAAGGGAAATGTTTACCACTGAGCTGTGCCCGCCCTCAAGCATCCTCTTACTATGACTTCAAACACTTTGACTCCTTCTTTAGTGAAAATAGCCTTCCCAGTATTACTTTCAAGTACTACACAATTATCATTATTCTCAACTTGTATACAAAGTCCTCAGCAGCAGAGGTGCAGACATGTTAAGGTAGGGCCAGCCCTTCAAAGGTCTAAAAGAGAGACCAAGAGCCAAGAGAAAAGACAGCAGAATAGTAAGGCCTGAATTACCCACCAAGTAATCACTGTAGGACCAGTCCTAAGAAGTAGAAAATCAGCTATGAGAAAATGAATATATTCAAAGAGAGCCCATTTACCTCAAAAAGTGGGAACATTCTAAAAATTAAAAAAGAGCCCATGATAGGCATCGTGGTACATGTCTTTAATCCCAGCACTTGGGAGGCAAACATAGGCCCATCTCTGTGATTTTGAGGCCAGCTTACTCTACATACAGAGTTCCAGGATAGCTATAGAGAGAGACCTTGTCTCAAAAGAAAACAGAAAAAAAAAAATGCCTAGCTTTGACTGTATATCTAACAAAAAGTAAATCCACAGGAGGAACAAGGCAGGAAGCACTGAGAACATGTCCCAGTAAAATCCTAAATGGAAGCTCTGATGCCAATACTAGACTGTACTAAACCCTGTCCAGTAAAACAGCATTGTGAAGCTAGATTCCTACAATGTTGTACCCCCCCCTTCCATTACCTGGAATACTAAATTTCACACTTTTTGAACCACACCTGGAGCACTGAAAGCCCCTTCTTACCTTTCTTTCTTGCTTTGACAGCTTCTTCCCACAGTCTCAGTGTCTCTACCTGCTTCCCTGGCCAGCTCGTCACATGTTGTTGTTGTTGTTGCTGCTGCTGCTGCTGCTGCTGCTGCTGTTGCTGCTGCTGCTGTTGCTTCTGATTGCTGGTCTCCTCACTCATGCACGCTAATCCAAAGACAAAGCACAAACATTGTGTTTACCTTGAAAAGGTGCAGCCACATTTTCAAATCCAAACCTAGGAGCTAGAGATATAGGTCAGCTGTAACAGTGCTTAGCTAACACGCAGGAAGGCCTGGGTTCCATTCTCAGCATAAAACCCTGTCAAAAACAGCAGCAAAGAAACCCAAGCCAGGTGTGGTTGGCACACTTTTAATCCCAGTACTCAGGAGGCAGAGGCAGATGGACCTCTATGAGTTCTCAATCAATCTGATGGTCTACATTGTGAGCTCTAAGCCAGCCAAGACTATATAGTAAGACGCTGTTCCAAAATCCAACAAACACACCTAAACCCAGATGCTTCACCTCCTTGTGCCTCTATAACCACTGTCATTTAACCAACAGCTCTTGATATAATGCATTTCCCCTGCTTGTATCTATATCGAGTAAGAAAAGTAAGTTCACTAAAAACCAGGAACCTAAGGCCACCGTGATGGCTCAGCCGGTAAAAGGCGCCTGGCACCAAGCCTGATGACCTCAATCCCTGGGACCTATATGGTGGAAGGAGAGGACCAAATCCCCAAAGTTCCCTCTGATCTCCATACCTGTACAGTGGGATGTGTGTGTACACCCACTAAAGATCATTTTCAATAATCTAGAGGACTAGAGAAACTACTATAAGAAAGAAAATAATTCTTAGCTTTATTAAAAAGGAATAATCTTTGAAAAAGGAAGTTGGATAATGCTAGTATGGGTTCAATACTTAATAATGTATCAAACATATTTATCACAATGACACACATTAAAAGTAAATTTTCATGAAGTATACCATGCTAGATAATGAGCCCAATACACTCACAAAGATGCACAAGTAGATGAGATTAAAACCCATTAAAGTTGCCAAGTGTGGTGGCGCACACCTTTAGAACGAGTACTTAGGAGGCAGAGGAAGGCAGATCTCTGAGTTCCAAGTCAGCCAAGGATACAAAACAAAACACATATTAAACTTTCCCATTTATTTAAGCCATTCATGAACATTTATTTATAGAATCTGGAATTTCTGTTGCATGAAATACATATATAATACTATACAGAATTATTAACTTTTTTCTAGTGGTTAGGGAAATTTTTAAAATAAAAAGTTGGGTAAATTAAGTATTAAATTTTATCCATAAGTCTCTGGAATATTTTGTCTTCAATTCTCAATTTAAGGCAAGTCAAATATTCAGATCCTCAAGTGTTATGATATGCCCCCTTCTATGTGTGTGTATGTGTGTGTGACAGCATGCACATGTGTGTTTTGACAAAAGGTCTCATGTAGCCCAGGCTGGTCTCAAATTGTCTCTATTGGTGATGCTAGCTTTGAACTCCTGATCCTCCCAATTCCGTCTCCTGAGTGCTAGGATTATAAGTATGTGCCACCATCCTCGGCTCATTATTATTGTATTAAATTATTCTATATTATTTTGAGAGACAGTCTCATAAATGTACTTTATAGTGAGCTCTGATCTTGGACTTCTGAAATCCCTGCCTCCATCCCCCATGCTCTAGGAATACAGGTGTGAAGACCACACTCAGCTGCTGCAATTCTAAGCACCAGAGCTCTTATCAAGCATCATAAACAACACCACTGAACACAGCTGGATCAAATTCTGCTCTGTGGTATAATTAGTAGTAGACACATATGAAACTAAAAGCAAATGAATGGAGAGTGTAACACTGTTGTTTGCATACATGTATTTAAAGCACTGTTCCAACTCGATATATTCTCTCCAATGCTATATTGGTGATGGGGGGAAACAAGAGAAACACTGATGCAGTCCTGAGAGCAGAGTCACAATTATCTTTGATATATTGAAAAAACTCTAGATTTTCATTAATACGAAATGCAAAACAATCTAAAACCTACTTTTGCTGATGCCTTGTTTACACGTATTACAGTTGATACTTTGGCTCTGCCCATGTGTCTTTAAGTGGCTGGTGATATATGCTGCACTCAAGAGCTTCCCACAGATGTTACATGATACCTTGCCTTCGTGGCGCACCATGTGTGTCCGTAGTCTGTCTTTGGTGGCAAAGGCAGCAGTGCACGTCTGCATGAGGGAGGAAAACTTTTTTTAAATATAGACTATCCTGTTCAACTCATTTTAAAGTACGTATATTTTACATATTACCCTTACCCATTATCAGCAAGCTGGCTGAACTAGTATAATTTTCATTGCATGTGTTACTGAGAATCACAGATCATAGTAAAACATCTGTTGAATTTTAGATGCTTCTATTTTGGAGGAAGAAAACATCAACACAGAGTAGTTTAAAGATACGAGACCCACACTCAGTTAAACCTAGATTTAGGGCTGCAGGTGGGGCTCAGTGATAGAGCACCTGCTTCATGAGTTCAATTCTCAGCACTGCAAGGACAAAACAATACAAAACAAAAAGCCTGGATTTAAACTGAGTTGTGCAATTCACTAAGCGGTGCAATCCTGAACAAAGACAGTTAGCCTACCTGATGTCTCATGGAACAGGATTAACAGCTATCACAAAACTCCTGGAAGATTAAGAGCCTGATACACGGCTAGTACTCACTCAATGGCACTTGCATCCTTCCTCCAGTCAGGTTTTTCTTAGAATTCAAGTCATTTACTTAATAAAACCAGTCATTAATGAACAACTGAAAGGTGAACTAACGAATGTCCAGCAACAGACTAAGATCAGGAATGCCTAAAATAGTCATTTGATTTAACAAAATTCTTAACTTTTTTATTATCACAATTTATGTCAAAATCATGAATCTAAATATATATTTTTTAATTTTCCAATTTGGAAACAGCATACAAAAATCCAGAAAATACAGTTATCCCAATGATAACAGAAAATACACTATAAAACAATCCCCTTCTTTTGGCTGGAGAGATGGCTGTTGTTTAAGAACAATGGCTGCTCTGCAGAGGACCCAGGTTCAGTTCCCAGCACCCCCACAGCAGCTCACAGAGCATCTATAACTGCAGTTCCAGGGATCCGACAACTTCCTCTGCCTGCTTGGGCACCAGGCATGCACACGGTGCATATATAAACATGCATAAGGCAAATATTCATATACATAACATCCAAAAAAAGTAAAAAAAAATTACAAAAGGGGCTAGCAACATGGCTCAGCAATTAAGAACACTGCCTGCTCTTGTAAAGGATCCAAGTTCAGTTCCTAGATCCATGTAGTGGTTCACAACCATCTGTGACTCTAATTCCAGGAGATTTGATACCTTCTTCTAATCTATTCAAGCTCCTGCACACATATGGTACACAGTCATACACTTAGGTATATACACATACATATTTTTTTATTTACAAAAAAATTTCCCCTCTAACATCAAAAATTGCCATTGTGTAAGGAAAGGAAGGTACATAAAATGTAGCTACACAAAAACAATATAGTTATATTTAAAAACCATCTTTTATTATAAAAATATACTGTCATACATATTATAAAACTAGAATTCCAATGAACCACATTCACTCCAATCAGTGACTTGAACACTATTCGAGGAGTGAGAGATTTAACTGGCTCCAATTTTTTGGATAATGTGCACCAAGTGCTATGTAAGGATAAGTCATTTTAACTCTTACTTGGCATTTGAAGGGTCTTTCTGTTGAATGCACATGTTTTACATGACAGCTTAGGTGGTCAGGCCTGTAAAAGAGTTTCAAACAGAAGATGTAATGGAACACTCAGAGAGAATGCTACTTATGTGACACTGCACCTTGGCAGACTACAGGGAGCATTCTGCAGAAAGCAAGAATTACCAACTCCCTCCACCCTCAGTGCCAATCTCCTTACCTCTCAGGTCACAAACACAAACCTGAATCACTCACCTGTCACTTTTCTGAAGATCATACTAAGTCCTGATTCTTCACAATCACAAACACTCAAAATTTTAGTTCCAATACCAGGAGTAACGACTACTATGTCAACTCTAGTAGTTTTTTTTAAATGAAATAATATACACATAAAAAATGGGGAGGGTGAGGGTATGGTAGAGGATGATCTTGCATTAAGGATATCCAAGGTTGGGCTGGAGAGATGGCCCAGAGTTCAATTCCCAGCAACCACATGATGGCTCATAACCATCTGTAATGGGATCTGGTGCCCTCTTCTGGCCTGCAGGCATACATGTAAGCAGAATACTGTATGCATAATAAATAAATCTAAAAAAGAAAGAAAGAAAAGAATATTCAAGTTCATCCCAACTAACAGGAAAGTTTCTTTGACTTGCACAGTGATCCTTATATGCAGTTCTCCAATAGAACTAAACACTGATGGGATATTTGGAGTTATAAGAATCCATGTGCCACTTGGGAGGCAGAGGCAGGCAGATTTCTGAGTTCGAGAGTTCGAAGCTAGCCTGGTCTACAGAGTTCCAGGACAGCCAGGCAGCCAGGGCTACACAGAGAAACCCTGTCTCAAAAAACCAAAAGAAAAAAAAAAAAAAAAAAAAAGAATCCATGTGCCAAATGAAGGCCTGGAGCTACCAAAGTACCTCCTTAAATGACATCACAGGCTAAGTGCTGTGTTCCCATTTGTCAATCACAGCAGACCAGAGTTAGACCTAAGCACATAACACTGCTCAGCAACCGCCTCTAATAGTGCAGACCTTGTTCACGCATCTGCTCACACAGCCTAGATCACAGACACGAACTGAAGCTCACTAGTACCATAATGAAGAAGCAAAGCAAAACGCAGTACCTTGAGAAGCCTTTCCCACAAACACTGCAAGTATAGGGTTTGGTGATGCCTCCTTCATGAGACCTCACATGGTAAGTCATCCGGTCCTTCCTCTTGAAGCGCTGATTACAAATAGGACACTCAAAGGGCTTTTCGTCCGAATGAGAAAGCTTGTGCCGATTGAGGTGGTACACATCCCGGAAGGCCTTACCACACATCTCACAGGCGTGGTTCTTCTTGACAGGCTTACTGGGTTTCTTGACAGACTGAGGCACAGGCATTGCTGTGGTACTGGCGCTGCTGCTGGGGTTGGTGCCCGAGGAAGATGTAGTGACTGTTGACAAGATGCCTGCAATAGTTGAAACCAACGAAGTTCGGCTGCTGTCCCCAGCAATGGTGGAGATAAGGGGAACCACCGTGGTGGGGGTTTTCTTTGCCCGAGACACCAACTTGATCCCTGTGTGGCAGGACTGATGGCGCCTCAGGTGATAGCTGTCCCTGAATGCTTTACTGCAGTAAGTGCACACAAACGAAGTTTTGGGTTTTTCTTTTTTAATCCCAATGGCATCCTTTAATGTTTCTGGTGCAGCCTGAGGTTTCTGAGTAATTGGTATTGGAAGCAACGGTTTCTGATCAGGGGGCTCCACAGCAGAACTCAGGAGGGGCAACAAGCTGTTCTGCGCTGCCTGCTGTTGGTGATGGGATGCTTCGTGGGCCTAAAAGCAAACATTTACACTTGAGAATTTGAGCTCCACAGCGACCTTAACTATTCAACAGGCTTCAGACAGGAGAGCAGAAGAGACAGTCCAGAAGCCCGTGAGCTGTCCTCTTGTTTTCTGCAACAGAGCTGCAGAGACTCAAGAGCTCTGCTACAAACCAATAAAAATTGCAGCTAATCAAAATGTTTTCGCGTCTACACTGCTGACAGCAACTGTACTTTCAAACAGCTGACTAAAGTGTACAGAACCCTGGCTTATGAGGGACATGTTAGTTGATAAGACCCCTTGCATTTTGACTGTCAATACAGAAACCAAGTTTAAATAACTTGTCAAAAAAATAAAATAAAATGCCAGACTAAGTATTTAGATTGCATCAACATACAAACTCCGTATGTGACTAACACAATCATCTACTGTCTGTTACTCAGGACAGAAAAAGCACCAAGTCTATCCCTTTCTATAAGAAGAAACCCAGTGATTGAGAAAGGGCCTGCTAAGCAATGAAAGGAATGGAGCTCTGTGACGACATATACCAACTATTAAGCTTACTTAGAAAGCTCATCACTTAAGACTACTACAAGATTTGGCTGAAACGTAAGCTGCCATTTATCAACTGGGAAGGTATCTGGGAAGGTGGCAAAACACCTGCCAGTTGTTTCCCACACTACGAATCCTTCACTAGAGTTTGTGTCCTTAACCAACACTAGTAAAACCAAACCCAAACTGCAGGCGCACCCAGTGGTTTGGATGGGGCATTAGATATATGCTGTCACGATGTGCTTCCGTACTTCAAGACAGGTGGAGCCGGACCACTAGGTGGGAATTTTAGAAAATGATGGAAAAAGTTCTTGAAATAGCTCTCCCTAATATGTTATTCTTTACCATCATTATTTTTGAAATACTTGACAGTGAACCCAATCCCCTATATTTGAGTTATGTAATCCTGAAAGAATAAAGCTAAAAGTCCCACATATTTTAAGCATATAACATTGAAGAAGAGCATATCCCACACCTTAGACACTTCAGCCTTTCTTACCATCACACTCTTGATTAGTCACTTGGTTAGCTAAGCTGATTAAAGACACAGAAAACAAAACAGCAAATGCCCAAGGAGGCTGCAAAGCACCTCCTCTGACAGTCAGCAACATCTACTCCACACATTCACTTAACAAGAGGTCAGACGGTATGCCTGGAACCAGTCTCCCCCAAAGGTCAGTAGGCAAGGTGTCCAAAGGTAGTAGTCTGAATTTAACAATTTTGACTTAAATGTCTTTCACGCTTTAGAATGATGCTCAGAAACTGTAGCTACTAATGGGTTACTGAATTACAGCTCATTTTCCATTTAATTTGTGCAGCTCTTAGAACTTGGGGGTCTACTTACCCAGGTGATATCAGAATTTGGTCTCTGATCTTACTCTTTTTTGAGCTAAGCAGGATACCCAAGTTTCCATGCAGACTGCAAACAGTTAAGAGCTGAAGCTAGCTCAGGATATACAATTTCAAAGGCTAACAGATCAGACACTACGGAACGCAAATCTTCTGGACAAAGTTCAAACTTATAACATTTAAGCTATTTTTCAATTCTAAACAACCATTAGTAGGATGGAATACTAAAAGAAATTCCTGTCATTCACCATTTCAGATGTTTGTTCGGTACAAACTGGTTTACAGCATCACTGATACTCACTCACGAGGACCACACCAGGTCCCATGTCTTGAGTAAAATGGTACAGAACCACTAGAAGAATCAGTCTTTGAAGACTGCTAGGAGCCCACTCTTCTCCACTGACTAAGAAAGTCAATTTTCCTCTACTTGTTCTCTGACGGAGAGTTAAATAACAACTGTGGCCTGACTTTTAGTGAAGTGATTTATTTCTCAAATATAAGTTCTCCGGAAGCTTTTATTTGACTAGCATTACCACAACAAAGTTTAAATTTATCTTCTAACTCAAGCGTTCAGCTCTCCATCTGTCCAAGCTTTCCTTTCGCCGGGACTAGCAAACAAACAAACAAAACAAACCAAACAAACAAACAAACAAAATAACAACACCAACAACAAAACCAGAAATGTTATTTCATCACCCAGGGTGGTAGGATGTGGAACCATGAAATCTCCGTTGCCAGAGGGTAAAAGATTCTGTACTGAAACAAATTAGCATCGGTGAGTCATCTCTCGAATGTCCTGTACGAATCATCCATCAAATATTTTAAGAGCTACACTTTCAATTCCCACCACGTTATCTGGTAAGCAGGCAGGTTATTAAACCTTGCTTACAGATAGAAATTCAACATGATGCTCTGAGACACAGAGTTTAACTCTGCATTTCCCCGGTGGGGGTCACTGACAACTAGAACTGCCTGGCTATGCCACCTTTCCATCCGAAGGGCTTTCTTTGCTCACTGTCCTCAGCTCTAAATTACAGCTTTTCAAAGATTTTCACGGCACACACTGCATGTCCAGGATTAAATACGAGCTTTCACGTCTCCTCATCAGATGGGGAAAAAAATTAACAGGTCGGCATTAGCTTTATCCGTGAAATTGAATCGTCTAAGTAGCTTTTAAAAGTATTTTGTGGGATCTTTCAACTAACTTCCCAAAGATGAACTATGGGTTTCTCCCTTATATAAAGGACTTGTTTTGTTCAGCCTCCATCCAAGTTAACAGAATCTCAGTCTAGTATTGTTTAAACTACATCTAAAGTGCATCAGTCCTTTACTGTAAAATGATCATTTGTAAGCTTCTTCTAAAGAAAGCATTTGCCATCTTTGCACCAACCCTCATGCCAGCTAGTTCTGCGTTTCTTTGCCAATGCATTCGTAAGTTGACCATCACTTTATTAACAAGCTCATCAAAGCACAATAAAACCAATACTAGACCAAAATGATAAAGTGGGACGTTCAGGAGTTGCAAAATCTTAAGAATTACCAATTTTAGTAAGCGCACTTATTTCAATAATTACTTAAAATAAAAATGCCCACATTTGAAATATGTCTTAATAGGACAGGCCAGATTACACAATGGGTAATTTTGAATTCTCCAATTCCCTATATTAACCCCACTGGGATGGGACCAGATGCTGAGGGTATAATCTTTTGAAGATTCTGCATTTCCAAAGGTCTCAAGCGCCCAAGCTATGCGTTTGGAATTTTCACAAAGTATTTAGGAAAATAACTCAGAAGAGGGAGGCGGGAAGGACACATTTTAAAAACGACTAGCTTCCAGCCTTCAGTTCTGAAGTTTCTGCGTGTGCTCATCTCTGCTGCTCGTCAATGCATTTGCAAACAGAAAGGAAGCGGGGGGGGGGGGGGGGGGGAGTTCCAAACAGGGGTCCCACGTTAAAGTGGCAGGGGAAGGGTAGGCTGAAGTATCCGCTAACACTAGCTTTGAAGTTTCTGGCAAAAAGAAAAAAAGAAGCGAAGACCCCCACACTCCACGAATGACTCATCTGGGGGCTTTGTAAGCGGACTTTGCGCTCCTTCTCCGCTTCCCGTCGCCCACTGGGCCGGAGCGAAGGTTCGAGCGGGCCGCGGAACGAGACTAGCGAGACGCGCTCTGGGGAAGGTCGGGCCTGCAGGAGTCCCGGCCCCGCCGCTCCCCGCCCCCGCCCGGCCCCGCCGACCCGGGGATTCCCCAAGCTCAATGGGACGGCAGGAGCTGGACAGAGGCGAGGGGACCAGCTGCCAGGGCTCGCCTAGGACTCGGGCTAGGAACGGAGAAAAGTTTGCAGAGGGGAACCACGCTCGCAACAGCCCCCGTTGGGTACACCAGAGGGGGCGGCGAGAAGGGGGAGTGGCGGCGAAGCCAGAGATACCCGCTATTCGCGGGATGTGGGAGGAGGGTCAGAAAGTCAACACACAAGCACACACACAAAAAGAGAGGTGACGCGAAAGCGCGAGCGAAAGATGGATGGGGACTTGGAGCGGGACCCGGGGACCCCCTTGCTGCGCCGCGCGGCCGCGGTCAGGCGCGCAGTGGCCGAGCGGCCCGCGCTACACAGCGGCCCGGCGCCCTCCTTTCTCTGGGCCGCGGGGTGGTGACAGCGGCCGGCCTCCTCCCTTCCCCTTCAGGGCGGGAGGGAAGGGTGTGTGTGTGCGTGTGTGCTTGGGGGGGCCCGGGTTCACCCCGAGGCCTGCTTCTCCCCCGCACCCCGCGAGGCCGCCTCCTTTCACCTCAGCGGCCCGGCTCCGCCGGAGCGGGCGGGCGGAAAAACAAAGGGGGATTAAGGCCGGGCCGGAGAGCGGAGCCGGGAGGGGAGGAGCGCCCGCCCGAGCCCGGCCCGGCCCCCCTGGCCCCCCGGCCCCCCCGGGGCCCCCAGTACCTGGAACAGGAACGCGGTCCAGTTGGCCTCCATGGCTGCGGCGGCCGACCCCCCTCCTCCCCACTCCCCCCGCTCGGGGAGCCTCCTCAGCCGGAGGAGGCGACAACAAAGCGGCGGCGGCGGCGGCGGCAGCGGCAGCGGCGGCTCCTCAACATGGCAGCGCCGAGCGCGGCCACTTCCGGTAACCTCCGGGACGCACCACCGCGGCGGCGAGCGCGGGCGGGGGGGGAGCCCCGGC
>NW_021604658.1:4687472-4698727 GCF_004785775.1 Grammomys surdaster | reverse complement strand
GCCGCCCCCAGCCGCTCCGACCCCCTCCGGGCGTCCCCGCCGCCGGCGCGCCGCCTCGGAGCTCAGCCAGTGCCCGCGGGCGGTGGGGTCAGGGCGCCCGCGCGGGGGCTGGGGTGGGGCCGGGGGCGGGGATGGGGCGCGGCGTCCCCCCCCGCGGGGGTGTGTGATGCTGCGGTCCGTGGCTCAGGCAGCTGGAGCAGGGGGAGCTCAGGAGAGAAGATGGAGGACGCCAGGGTCTGGCGCTGGCCCGCTGGACACAGCTGGGCTGCCTCTCGTGACTCTGACTTGGTGCCCAGCGGCGTCGCATCCCTCTCATACCCCCAGCGGCAGTCAGAGCTCCGGTTGGTCACCTGGCTCTTCAGTAGGTCAAGCACATCACAGCTTCCACCTATGAACTGAGGATGCTAGCTTCTAGTGTCCCCTACCCTCGGGTATTTTCATTCCTAACCAGCTAAGCCCTCAGCGCTCTTGCTATGATGTCCATCTCCCTTTGCGTGGTCTTCCAAATTAAGCAGGGAATTCCACTAGAGTACAACCTTAGATCCTCCTAGTATGGAGGGAAACACTTCCCACGCGTTCAGATGTCATTACTGGGTTATTCTTGGGTGACGGGACCGTGCTTCCGCATCCTTCCCTTTCATTTCAGAGATAGGAAATTTTGAAAACCCCTCTCCCGCCAGGATTAAAAACAAACAATAAAAACAAATGAGAAAGTACAGAGACGAAATATTTTAGTCTTTTAGTGCATTTTTTCAATTCCCACAGCACACGCACACACAAGTCAGACTTCTGGTTGGACAGCATCAGATGTCACTGAGGTGACCCCAGCCTGTTTGCAGTTCCCAGACTTCTGTGTAGGAGTCAACCACTGCTACTGGTTGGAATCTGTAGATCGTAAGCCCGTATGATGTCTTGAATGTTTTCTATCCTTTCCTCACATAGAGGTAGCTACTGTGAATATCAAAGACAAGCTATTATTAAACATGTATCTAGTCCAAGAAATCTGTGGTGGGGAAATGAGGGGGCAGGCTCCATCTATGGTATTTTTATAAAATGTTTTTTTAAAAAAACAAAACTCCTCAGATGGGCACATTATTTCAGGACTTCAACATATTTCAAACTGACTCTTATCCCATCCAGACAGTTCTAATAAAAGACGTCTCTTCAACTTCCCCATGTGTGTGTGTGTGTGTGTGTATGTGTGTGTAACTGATCCAAATGGAAGTTGCAAAATTCTATGGGAATAGAAACTTAAGAGATATGGTAATTTGATGTTTTTCCAACCATTAGACATATATGCTTCCCTCCCATCTCTTCCATCAGTCACCAGAATAAAAGGGCCAGGAAATGATGGTCTGGTTCCTTCTAGAGCTGACTTCCCATTAGATACTGCCTAAGACCTTGGATATAAAGAGGTCTTCCAGCAGTTTGGATGGATCTGTAGCAGTAACCACCAGAGAACTGGTCAGTCTAAGACAGGAGGGGACAGAAAATGAATTCCTGATATACCCCTGAGCTAAACTGCTACATGTCCGGTGTCTGTCAGTCTCATCTGATGTTTCAGGAAGCATATTTTACATATACATGTAAACTAAGGAGAGAACTAAGTTGCAAACCCAAGGAACAAGACAAAATATGTTCTTGCTCTGACCTATAGTATGTTCTTGTATTTTGATTCAATAGATAGGAGTCTCTGCTCCTTCCCTGATTTAGAAGATTCACCTTCAAGGTCTCTATGCATATTTGCTCTCTCTTCCAATGAATGTATAGCTGTGTCTCTTTAGCTGCTCTTTCAAACTGTAATCAAAATGAAGCTTCAGGATTATAAAAAGTAGTACTTAATATGATTCTTATGGTAATACTGTGGGATTTCTTATATTTTGGGATCTAGAAACCCTTTCTCCAGCAGTTTTTCTCATAGCACCTCTCAGTAGTGGTTTCCCCATAAACAGGAAGTAGAAGTCAAGTGAAAACATTTAGGCTGTCATACAGAAGAGCTAGGATTTTAGAGGAAATGGCTAATTACATCTCTATCCATAAGGTAAAATCAGAATTCCTGATTGTTCCCTAAAATCTTGCCCTAAAAAGAAATTAACCGCCAGGCAGTGGTGGTGCACGCCTTTAATCCCAGCACTTGGGAGGCAGAGGCAGGCGGATTCTGAGTTCGAGGCCAGCCTGGTCTACAGAGTGAGTTCCAGGACAGCCAGGGCTACACAGAGAAACCCTGTCTCGAAAAACCAAAAAAAGAAAAAAAAAAAAAAAAGAAAGAAAGAAAAAAATTATGGGGTGCCTGTGTGTAAAGCAGATTTCCAAGGTCAGAAAACAGTGTTGAATCCCCTGGGACTGGAGTTACAAGCAGTTGTGAGCTGCCATGTGAGTGCTGAGAACTGGATCCAGGTCCTCTTTTTTGAGACAGGGTTTCAGATTAATACTTTCAGATTAAGTATCTGAACTCTTCAGTGTCTACACAAAGAATCCAACAATTGTAACTGCATCCATCCCAAATAAGTCAGCTTCCAAATTCACCCTGTTCAAATTTCCCTTTTACCTGAAGCTGAATAACCTATCACCCACCCAGTTCTAGACAATGAGAACAAAATACCTATCCCACAAGGGCAACCTCTAGACTAAATGAAAAATGTATGTAGAAAATTCCTAGAATACTCCTAAATGTAACAGGTGCTAGGTAAATATTTTTACTGGTTCAGTGGTTAAATTTGGGCCTGAAAACTCAGCATGCAGACTCTGAGCCAATTCTTCAGTCCTCCAACTTACTCTGAAAAGGGCAGGTTCTCTCTCAGCATCTTGACAGAGATAGAGACTCTGTTTCAAAAAGAAAGAAAGAAAGAAAGAACAAGAAAGAAAAGAAAAAAAAAAAGAAAAAACCCTTCAAATTGTCAAGTTAGGGAGTAACCTGTGTATGCTGAGCCACATATGCATACACATACAGTACTACACACCAAGCAAAACAAACACCCCCAAATAACAACCAACCAGATTTGTCTAGAGTGGTGGCACAGGCCTACAATTGCTCTACTTGGAAGGCCAGAAAAAGAGTATTGTTGAGTGTTTGCAACTAACCTAGGTTACAGAGTAAGTACAGCTCAGCTAGGGCTGCTTGAGGGGTAGAGGGAGTATCAAAAAGTATTGGCCATAAAGAATTGTCACCCCTCAACATCAGTCTCAATGTAACCATGGGAGAAAGAGTACCCCTGCCAGAAAAAAAAAAAAAAAGGGAAGGCTTGTCTGGAAGGACAGCAGAAGTACTCTCCTCCCCTTCTGCTGGATAACCACTCGAAAGTGTCACTGCTAGTTGTCTGTTTTAACTGGCAAGGAAAATAAAGATGTCTTTACTCCTGAATACTACTTAAGTTCCTTGACAGCTGGAATAGTCACAAGGAACAAATCTATTCACATGTCTAGTAGAGTCCAGCTCGTGTTTGAGAGAACTTGATTAAAACACATTTTTTACAAAGGTCATGATCCAAGACTTCAAAAACTGAGTCTAAGGTCACAGAAACACATTGCCTTGACTTTCTGACTGTCAAAAGTCAACACTATATCTATCAGTTTCACTGGTAAAGCATTTATGTCAAAATGCTAGCTTTCATTTTATTCTTGGCTGATAATGTCCAACAGATAAGGGTTGGGGATATAATTCAGTAGTAGAGCTCCTCTCAAGCTAGGCAGTGGTGGCACATGCCTTTGATACAAGCACTTGGGAGGCAGAGGCAGGTGAGTTTCTGTTTGAGGCCAGCAGAGTCTACAGAGTGAGTTCTAGGGCAGCTGGGGCTACACAGAGAAACCCTAGCTTGGAGGAAAAACACCCACCCACCCACCCCCAAAAAAGAGCACTTGCCTAGCATGTGATAAGCCCTAGATTTAATCCTTAGTAAGCAACAGTAAGCAAAAAGGAATACTGAACACAAGCTAAATAGCATAGGCCACAGCAGGAAAGAAACTAAGACAGGTCAAAAATACACTAAGTGAAATTCAATACATCTAGAAGACACATTCAGGCACCAACATTTCTCCTCTGGACACCTGTTCCTCGCTGCCCTTAGATGCCCTAGGTCCCTAAAGCAATGGATGACTTAACAGCCCTACAAACTGGTGGAACTGATTAAACCACAAAGCTTAGCCTCAGTTGTCATCAAAACCTTCAAAGTTGCTTAGAGGTGGAACCCTTCTCAGTGGCTATTGCTTCTACTTCAAATATACTAAGAAAAAAAGTGAAATTAGTATCTTGCCACCAATCTAAAAAATGCTATTCACATATAAAGGTTTTTATCAATTGTAATGCCTCTCCAAATGTTTCTATAAAAGTGGAACAAAAAAAAAGAAAAAAAAAAAAGTGGAACAAAACCAAGTTTTTTAGTGAACATCCTTTTCTTCGACAGTTCTCTTCAGTTTCTCTTCTACTGGGCCAATTAGATTTTCAGTCTGCTGAGGTGGGTTGTCCTTCAATTTTTGGTAGTAAAAGAAACAGGGAATCATGAAACCAGTGTTGAGGAACCTATGCAAGTTCCCTCGCTGGGTTAAAGAAGTGAACATTGACAACCTAAGACTGATGTGACATTAGACTAGTCAGATTAGGATCTGAAAAAGCTATTCTGATCTAGAAAACAAGCCAACTGAGGGCAACAGAAGACCAGGTAAACCTAAGATCTGGCTCAGCTTCAAGAAATGGGAATTAACTCTATTAAGAATGTTTCTGGGGCTGGAGAAGCACCTCAGTGGTTAAGAGCATTGTTTTTCCAGAGGTCCTGAGTTCAGTTTCCAGGAACCACATGGTAGCTCACAACCATCTATACTGGGATCTGATGCCCTCTTCTGGCATGCAGGCATACATGCAGATAGAGCACTCATAAAAATAAGTCTTAAAAAAAAGTTTGACCATGAGTCTCTGAACTATAAGCTACTACATTTTGTTATGTTGTTCAGTCATAAATAATATGAAAGGGCAGGTGCAGTAGCTATTGCTACACAGTGACAGAAGCTGTACTCAGTATCCACCCCCATTTACTCTTTAAATTGTAAATATGTACCTGCTGTTGTCAAAAAATATTTGATCCTTAGTTTGTGTGCACACTGGCAACAGGCTCTCTGCTCAGTCTGAAGAAATTCTAGGAAGGCAGAATAACTTTTAACTAGTTACTACAGTACAGAGAGAAGACTAGCTATTTCTTTTGAAGTACCTATTGTCTCAAAGTATACAAGGCTCTACTCAATTGACAGAAGTTAATTAGGGATCTACTCTCAGGGCCAGATCTAGCCCTCTGCTTTTGTTTTATAATCTATGTAAGACCCTCTTTACCTTACAGCTGTTTCCTCTTTACCTAACTTCCTTTTCCTTCCCACCTCTAGTTTCACTTTCTCCCCAATTTCATTCAGTACTGAAAGCACAGGGAATAGATACTAGTCAACCCAAGGCAGTGCAAATGCTTCCTGTACATTATGTATAAAAGCTCACTGCTAGCTTTGTAATACACATTATTTCTGCTCTTTTTGGTATTCATTTTAGAGAAGAATGTCACAATGTAGCTATGTTCCTTATATGACAATTATTTCAGACAAATTTATTAAACTACATATAGTTTGGAAAACACCCCTTAGTGATACTTATGTGTTAGAATTGGTAACTTAGAGAAATTGGTTTATGACCACCTACATAGGTATACTTAATAAAACTAATGCTAACACCTGAGAAAGTCCCTATATATGTTCAATACACAACTTTATTTCAGTGAAACAATTACTCTGCTCTCTTAAAACCTCTATGTACGCCAGGCATGGTAGCACATGCATTTAATCCCAGCACTTTGGAAGCATGGGCAGGGAGATCTCTGTGAGTCTGAAGCCAGCCTGGTCTACATAGTGAGTTCCAGGATAGGCAGGACTACATAACAGACCCAGTCTTTAAAAAAAAAAAAAAGTACTACAATCCATAGATCTTATATGACTAATCTTCTCATCAGAGAACAACTGAAAATTCAAGCTAACCTGACCAGTTAAGATGGGAAGGTCATAGCTGGGAGAGACCCAACACTTATTTAGCATAGATAAGGAATTTTGCTTGATCCCCAGAATTGAAAAAAGGGCAGGTCTGGGGGCTGGGGGGGGGGGGCTCAGTAGATAAAGGTACTATTGTCGGTAAGTGTGACAGCATGAGTCTGATCCCTAGGGCTCTCCTTAAGAATAGAGGAGAAAACTCCCACTAAGTTGTCCTCTGATTTTCCACACACTATGGCACATATACATATAGTGTAATAAAAAAATTAAAATGGACTGGAGAGATGGCTCAGCAGCTAAGAGCACTGGCTGCTCTTCGGAGGACTGAGGTTCAATTCCCAGAACCCGTATCTTGCTCACAACTGTCTACAAACCCATTTGCAGGGAATATGACAGACACCCTTCTGGACTCTTCAGGCACCAGGCACTCACACAATGTAGACATATAAGCAGGCAAAATATCCAGACACAAAATCAAATAAAAATTTAAAACAAAACCAAAAACCTAGTAAGTGTTTTGGGCTGGAAACACATTAAGAGAACTCAAGAAGGGAAAGTGACATGATAAATTCAGCATTCCACAACAGCAGTACACTCATACAGCCTCTCCCAGCAGCTTGAAGAGTCACCTAGCCCTCGAGGTATTTAAAAAGAAATTGTTTAGACATAGTCCCCAATCGGGCCATGATCAGAATTCAAAATGGAAAATGCATTGAACATTTTGAAAGGCTAGTCAGGGCATCTCAAGGACAACCTTCCCAGTAGACATGAATTTTAATCAGTTGTAGGCTGTAGAATGCTGGCAAGTTTAACATACCAACTTAAAAACTTACCTATCTCAAATGGTAATTCAATGTTGGGATGGGCAGTGGTGGCACAGACTTCCAATCCCAGCACTTGCAGAGGCAGGCATATCTTTGTAACTTAAAAGGCCAGCCTGATCTACAGAGCTAGGTCCAGGACAGCCAGGGCTACACAGAGAAGCCCTGTCTCAAAACAAAACAGAAAACAAACAAACAAAAGAAACCTTGGGTTTGCTTTTGTAGATCTATTTACTAATATAAACTTTCGTGTATACTCAGCCAATGTAGAAGCTGGGGACGTAGCTCAGTTGGTAGAATGTTTGCCTGCCTAACATCTAAGAGTCCTGGTTCCACTCCCAGCACCATGCAAACCGGGTGTGGTAGTCTCTAGTCACTATAATCCTAGCACTTGAGGGGAGGAGGTAGAAAGACTAAAGCCATTTTCAACTACATAGCAAATTTGGTATCAGGCTAGCAGAAGACCCTATCACAAAATCAAAAACATCAAGTAGGGATCTTTTGATATTTACCATTGGCAGGTTCTCTGGCATCCTACTGCTTTTATAGGCCTGCTGCCTAGTTACTGAATGGCTGGCTAGCTAAGTCCAACCTCTGAATGACCTGTTGTCCTTCCATGGGGCCAAAAAAGGGCAAAGGTTTTCCTGAGCTGAGCTGTCTGTACATTGCACACTGTAAATCCAGGAAGTCAAGCATTTCACTGTCTTGGAGCCGGGCTCTGGGCCAAGGGTTGAGAACACAGATCAGACAGCACCATGGGACACCCTGGTGGCATTGAGTAGATATTACAGGTGGTATTTACTTTAGAAGGGAGGAAACTGGGAGGGAAAGAGGGAGAAAGAGCTAAAGAGAGGTAGGGCTTGCTGTAAGCAGAAGACTTGGATTAATGTTTTGGCCCTACCATCTTTAACATCTCTGAGCGTTGTTTCTTCAAACTCCAAAATAAAGTTAGACAGCATTTAAATGAAAAAATTAAATGAAAAAAATAAATGAAAGCTAGTCATTACTTTTAAGAGCCATTGAATCCATATCTGACTGTGCATATCTTATATTCCTAACATTTAGGAAATGGATGTAGGTAGATTGGAGTTTAAGGCCAGGCTTAAACTATGTTGTGGTACCCTGTCTAGAATCAAAACAAAAACAACCACAGGAACGTCATTTATCCACCCTATCCATTTTCCTATTAAAAAAATAGCAAGAACATGAACCTGAGGCTACTACTTTGGAAATAAGCCTATTCTGACCAGAGGAAACATGCATCTCAGGTCTAAACTAAGCATGCCATGTGCCTCAGATTTTGCAAATATATCCCATATTTACTCTGATGTGCATACTGGTGTAACTGGGCACCTTAGAAGAAATGAAAATTTAAAAATAGGTCTTACTCAAAACCATCTAAGACAGGCCACCAGCAGTTCCAGGGATTCCAACAAGCATGCATGTGACACACATACATGCATAGAGGCAAAACATTGACATACATAAAAAAGTATTTTAAAGGGACACCCAAAACAGGCGGCCTAGAGCTACATAGCTGGCAAAGGGCAAATACACATGAAAACTAGAGTAATCTAAAGAAAATGCATTTAATGAATACATGTGACATAATTAAACAGGCAAAAAGCAGGAATGGCATTAGTTCAAAAAATTCTTCAGCTACTAACCAACCCAGGGATAGTGACTTACTTTAGAGGCTCACTGTGTAAGCTCCAGCTACCCTGAACTTCACTATGTAGACCACCCTGTCCTGGAGCTCAAAGACACGTCTCATCTACTGCTACCACCGTGCCTGGTACTTAGTTGTGGTTTCATCTGAATTTTGTTTAAAGCTTTGCTTTTATGTGTATGCCATAAGAGGATCGATCTCAGATCTCCTGGAAGTGGAGTTACAGGCAGATGCAGGTCCTCTGGAAGGACAGGAAGTGCTCTTGACCACTGAGCTATCTTTCCAGTCAGATGGAAGACTGTTTAAGTTAAAGGAATGGGCTGCTGTGGAGATTTAAGTATGAAGGAGTATCTGTATTCTGGGTTGTGTGGCTTCAAGTTAACTGCCTACGTCTGTTCTTATTCTATCAGCCTGAAGACTGGTGCCAGGATCCTGAAGAGTTTTCTAACCCCAATATAAATAACTTTATATGTTTAATGTATGAATTGCTGTGAAGATATCTATTCAAGTCCAACAAAAAGAAAATACTGAGGAATCTGCAAGGATTCTGAGGAAGGGCCACTAAATGCACAAGGCTGAATTTAGGCTTCCTCTGTAAGAATCAAACTTGGGGGAAAATGAGAAAATGAGACTTAATAGGACTACTTAGCTTTTAGGCAATGCCCTCAATTTCTTAAAAATAAGCTGTCACTGGTGGAACATGCTTTTGATCCCAGCACTGGGGAGGCAAAGGAAGGCAGATCTCTGAGTTCAAGGGCAGCCTGGTCTACAGAGTTACAGTAATAAACTGTCTCAAAAAATAAACACCAAATACCCAAAAGACTGTCACTATGTAGCTGTCTGTCTAGCCTTAGCTTCCTCGTGCTGGGATTACAGATACCACCAAATTAAAACCACCTACTAGTGGGTCTCACTGTATAAGCTAGCTCATGATGACCTAATGAATTCATGTTTGTTCTTGTCTCATGCTCTGGAATATTGGAAGGCTTGAACTACAGTGTGTACCACCAATTCTGGCTTGTTGCTACCAGGCCAGTTGAGATATGTGACCCAATGTTAAGAGTAAAATACTGTATATATACTCAGTCAATCAATAGCTTAGGAAATAAGATGTCTATACCGCTTTATCATATCCTGTTAAATTTAAACCTTCATACAGCATTACATTTGGTTCTTGGAAAATACAACTATTAAAATCCCACAAAGCATGAACATTTAACATATAAAAACATTAAAACGGGCTGAAGAGATGGCTCAGCAGTTAAGACTACTGGCTGCTCTTCCAGGGTTCCTCGAGTTTATTTCCAGAACTACATGGTAGCTTACAACCATATGTAATAGAATTTGATTCCCTCTTTTGATGTTTATGAAAACAGAACATTCATATACATACAAAAATCTTTTTAAATACATCTTGGGAAAAAGTACAATTAAGTGTTCAGCAAGTGCTAGAGATGGATCAGCAGTTTAAGTACTGTGCTCTTCCAGAGTTATCTGGGTTTGATTTCCTACATCCACACGGAAGCTCATATGTAATTCTAGTCCCATTGGATCCTATACCTGCTTCTGGCCTCCACTGACACCGCACATGTGGTACAGAGACATGTATGCAAAGCACCCATGCACATGAAAATATTTTTTTAAATTCAAAAAGGCTTGTTTAGCCTGATTTTTTTGTTTTTGTTGTGGGAAGGAGTGTGCCAGTAGTGCTGCGTTCTACTCCTGGCTTTTTTTGTTGTGTTGTGTTTTGTTTTTTCTTTTTCTTTTCCTTTTTCTTTTCTTTTTTTTTTTTGGCTTTTTGTTTGTTTGTTTGTTTTTTCGAGACAGGGTTTCTCTGTGTAGCTCTGGCTGTCCTGGAACTCACTCTGTAGACCAGGCCAGCCTCGAACTCAGAAATCCGCCTGCCTCTGCCTCCCGAGTGCTGGGATTAAAGGCGTGCGCCACTGCATGGCAGCCTGCTGATTTTTAATGATCAACAATAACCTGAGCTGAACTCACAAGGACCATTAAGATTTGAAGCACTAGCCAGGCAGTAGTAGCACAAACCTTTAATCCCAACACTTGAGAAGCAAAGGCAGCTGGATCTTGGAGTCCAGCCTAATCTAGAACTGAGAGGTAACATTGATTTTAAAAAATGGAA
Source organism: Grammomys surdaster (assembly GCF_004785775.1). Taxonomy (NCBI): domain Eukaryota; kingdom Metazoa; phylum Chordata; class Mammalia; order Rodentia; family Muridae; genus Grammomys; species Grammomys surdaster. The sequence goes on along the minus strand of NW_021604658.1, from coordinate 4,688,085 downwards.
AAGTGGGCCAGGCAGTGGTGGCGCACGCCTTTAATCCCAGCACTTGGGAGGCAGAGGCAGGTGGATTTTTGAGTTCGAGGCCAGCCTGGTCTACAGAGTGAGTGCCAGGACAGCCAGGGCTACACAGAGAAACCCTGTCTCGAAAAACAAAAGTGATGTCACGCAAGTATTCTGTAGCTAAAATATGACATGCTAATGTTATTGATAAAAATAAGTATATGTAAGCAAAGAACTTGACAGATTCAGACCCTTTTAGGTTTCTTTTTGACAGTTGAAACAACCCATCCTTAATTGCTCTGGCCTGAAAGTAACCCCCAACTTAATTCATAAGGTACTCTAATACTTCAAGAAACAATTTTGCTATGCCTGATATTTTAGTAATCTAAACTTAGCCCTTCTTTTACTAAGACAATCATCTGTGTAAATGCCAAAACTGGAGTTTATCAAGGGACATTAGAGTGGTAAATAGGAAAAGGGCAGTATATACCTAAGACAAAGGTGTAGACTTACTAAAAGAACCATTACGGGTGGTGGTGGCACACGCCTTTAATCCCAGCACTTGGGAGGCAGAGGCAGGTGGATTTCTGAGTTCGAGGCCAGCCTGGTCTACAGA
>NW_021604658.1:4655269-4687372 GCF_004785775.1 Grammomys surdaster | reverse complement strand
AAAAAAAAAAAAAAAAAATTACAAAGGAAATTCTGGAATTGCAGTGTGGATTCAGAATGCCTTTCATGTGTTCTCATCCCAGCTGGCCTTCAATTGGCAATCTTACAACAGCTTATCCAAATTCTGTGGTTATTGGTGTATATAATAACCATATATTGCTTAAGAGTTCAAACTTGTGCCGGGCGGTGGTGGCACACGCCTTTAATCCCAGCACTTGGGAGGCAGAGGCAGGCAGATTTCTGAGTTCGAGGCCAGCCTGGTCTACAGAGTGAGTTCCAGGATAGCCAGGGCTATACAGAGAAACCCTGTCTCAAAAAAAAAAAAAAAAAAAAAAAAGAGTTCAAACTTGCAGCCCTGTGTAGCCTCCAACACAAATTTAATAAGCAGGGAAATACCTATTATATAAATCTGATCAATGTCTTCTCCACTGCAAAAATAATTTGTCCACTTACAACATCCTATTTTCCAAGTGACAAGTTTAAGTTTTAGGTGTTCTCACAGCCAAGTTTTATTTCAAAAAGGTGGCAAATTTGTGTCATTAAGTCTGTGGGCTTTGGATTTTTTGTTTTGGAAGGGGGTGAGGTGTGGCAATGGTATAAAATTGAGACAAAGAAGCTAATGGTAATAAACTTTCATTCTCAGTACTCTCCAGCTGTTAAAATTTCAGTAAGTAAACATGTGAAAAGAATGGTATTGACTTTTGATCACAGCATACTGCCTACATACAACATAGCTAACCAGACAGGGTTTGGGTGCAAATTATCTTTAAAAGTTCATTAGCAATACTGGAACATCATTCCTAAATCTGGCAGAGAGAAAAAGTTCTAAAAGTATACTATACTTACTTCCTCTTGTTACATTTAATTTATAAAGGTTAAGCACTTCTTAAGGTAACCACTATTCAAAACCATTTTAGGACCCAGAAGCTGAAAAGGGCATTGCTCATGGTAACAGGCAGAAAACTTACCCAAACTACTCAACAGTGTAGGTGATCAAGTATAAGTATTGTAAATGGCACTATGGCGAAACTTATTCATGGGTGGGTTTTGTGGCAGAGCTCCCTCTTGTGGCCAAACGATTTTCCCTCACTTAATTTAAAACACTAGAAAAAATAAGACAATCAGGTGATAGACACTACAGTCATGTTTTCCATAGTATCCTTTAAGACTCTCAATTTGTAGACCTCCTTCATGTTGATAGCTTAGTTACTGTACACCTAAATGGCAGCCTCACAAAAAAAATGCATGACTTCTTTCCTGTGTAACCCACTGACACTATGCAAATGTTGTATATTAAGTTTCAAGTTGCAGCTTGGTGATAAAGCACTGAGGACCTAGGTTTGACTCATCGTACAATAAAAAGTAGTACTATTCCTCTGCCTCTGAATTAACTGCACAGGCTATTCATCTATTTTATTTCTGTCTACTATGAAGCAACAAGACAATACCCTTCTTTTGATCACTAAAAGCACAACCAAATTCTGGACTGTCAAATAGAGCTTTTAAAATTAAAAACCAGCTAAGTATGATGTTAATGTCTTTGCTCTAAGGTAAAAAAATATTTCACAATATTTATTCAACTATCAAGCTTTTTCTCTTATCATTCCAACTCCAATCTTTCTCATAAAACCAGAATGGGCAAGGTTCCTTGAGAATGGAAAGCAGGACTTAAGAGAGATTGCTCACCTGTTAAGAGCAATCACTGATTTTCCAGAAGACCCAGGTTTGATTCCCAGCACTCACAACTATCCAGGCTCCAGTTCTATGGGGGGTGGGGGAGCACTGTTGTCTCTTGCTATTCAAAACACATTTGGTGCACTCAAACACATACCCCACTCTTGGAAAACACCCATAAATGTAAGTTTAAAGTCTTTAAAAAGCTGGGTGGCGGTGCAAGCCTTAATCCTAGCACTCAGGTCAAGCAGTGGTAGCCCACGCCTTTAATCCCAGCACTTGGGAGAGGCAGAGGCAGAGGCAGGTTGATTTCTGAGTTCCAGGCCAGCCTGGTCTACAGAATGAGTTCCAGGACAGCCAGGGCTACACAGAGAAACCCTGTCTCAAAACAAAACAAAACCAACCTGAACAAACCAAAATAAAATCCTAGCACTAGGACGTAGAGGCAAGAACTGGAGACCGGCCAGGGCTGTTATAGAGACATCAACTCAAGGGAAAAAAAAGATCTTAAAAAAATAAAAACTTGGCATCAAAACACCTACCTCAAGAGTACTACACTATATATTGTATTACCTTCCATGAAGTCTGCTACAGTGTTAACAATGTAGTAATGGAATATGTGTGGGTGACACCTTTTCTTTTAGTACCTGATTCAGTCTCAAAGGATGGAGAACTTAAATATCAGTAAAGGTTCCAAATTAACAGCTTTTTATTCACTCCCAAAATTACAAATAGCAACATTAATCCTCTGCAGTACTAGTACAATTCTACACCTCCTTGCCCACCAAACTAGAGATATACTTGGGATTCACGGTTGTTCAGACTTTACATGAAGATCTCATCACATATACTTCATATATAAAAAACACCTTCAACAATGCCTATGTGACTTTTACACGAATTACACAATAAAAGGCATCTATTCTGGCCAGATTTTACATTCAATTGGCTCAATAAAAACAGTCTGTGGTATTCAGGTATCGTGGGTTGTCGATCTGTCGTCAAATCATGATGGAAGTAAGCCACAAGTGGTTGTAACAGAACTCAGTCTAGTACTTTCTCTTCTTTTAATACTATTTAAATACATTTATTTCATTTGTAATTTCGCTACAAATTTCATATACAAAGCAAAAAGGCAAACACCAAAAGTTGGCTTTGACCACAGAAAGCTGAAAATAGCACCAGCCCTACAAAAGCATGGATCATAGACAAAACTAAGAAGAACAGATCTTAGAACTTATCGTATTCAACTCCAGAATTGAGATGGGCAGATTTATACACTCAAAATTATTAAAAATATAAAGGAGGAAAGGAACATTGCAAGTCAGGAGCAATTATTCATTACAAACTTTAGTTCTTAAAACCCAGATCCCAAGCTAGGTATCAGAAGATGTTTCTTACCTTTATCTCCAGTAGGATGAGCTGAACAGCAAGTTGGGTTATTCAATCAGATGTTATGAAAGTACTTGCTTAAAGAGATTTAAGTGCTTTCTTGGTTAGAAAAACTAATCATAGATTCCCTACAATATCCTAAGGAAACAGAGAAGGGGGAGGAGTGGAAATCAAAGTAGTATTTGTAGTTCCAAAGTGGTATAAATTGTCAGTCTGGGTATAACCCTACTTCCTAAGCCTTAAAACCTACTGTACCCTTTTACTCTGTATAGTAAGGCAAAGAATACTTCTCATTTCATGCTACAGCTGAACTACTTAAAACAGAGGCCATTCTTGGTCCTGTTTCCAAAGCACTCAAAATAAACCCACATTTGCTTTTATCTAGCTCACTTTAACCTTCTAATACTATTTTAGTAAACTGGGAATGGTGGTTCATGTCTAATCCCAGTATCTGAGACTGGATTTACTTTGGAGTTTTGAGCCCAGTCTAAGATCTACAAGTCTAGAGCAGAGCAGAGCGAGGCTCTCTGGAGGGAAAAATTTGAAATGAATTTTCCTCTGATCATACCAATGTATCTAAAAGCACCATAAATTTCTAATTATACCATGTTTAATTATGCTAATTCATCCTTTTATTGTACTTTGAATTCTGTAACACAGCTCCTTAACCTTAATGGGTCTATTGAATGCTTTACCTAAAGTGAAATTCAAAGTTTTGAACTTAGCTTCTTTCCAGACAGTGTATATAGGGTCATTAAAATGAACAGGTTGGGATCTCATGCTAATTTCTTGAAACCTGTTTCTTTCACTATCAAAATTTCTGGTCTCCCTTAAATTTTACATTACATCTGAATAATCTCATATTCAGCCTGTAGCTCAAGTTAAAGATCTATTTCTATTGTGGTGCTGAAAGAGTGGTTTATTCATTCTAAACAGGAGGAAATCACAAGCTTGGGATTTTAAATAAAAAGTTCCATTCTCCAATCCAATTAAGATGAAGATTCAGCTTCAAGGGGTTATCAGTAGAGATACAGTAGTAGACTAAGATATTTAAGGGCTGACTTAATACAGAATGGTTTTAGGGACAGAATACTCTATGGCTGAAAAGATTTAGTGTATTGATTCACTCAATAAGCAGTTAATTTGACAGCATGCTGTCCAAAACTTAAAAAAAAAAAGAAAAAAAGAAAATTGCATTGTAGTCTAATACTTCTGCTAATATTAATACTGAATTTGAGTTCCACTGAGAATCTCAATGGCTGTCTCAAAGCTAAATTTACTATAAACTTTGTACAAAAGCCTCTTTTGTCTAAAGCATTACCAAAATAAACAGCAACTGTTAAGTTCTTTAGGAAAATATGAAAGATTACTTTCCAGACCATTACCCCCTACACAACTGTTACATATGTAACTGCCTTACACTCAGTTATTACCCTCTTAATATTTCCACAACAGAGACAGTTATCATTTATGTCTTTAATTTACTAACACATAAACAGAATCAGAATCTTAAATAACTGATACACTAGTTACCCAGTCAAAATTTTACATGAAGAGGAAAAAGGACAACCATGCATCGTTTTTTAAAAAATGTTTATTTTTCAAAGAAAAACGGCAATAGCCAATTGGAAACCTACTTATTTTTCAACTCCAATTTTGTTTTCTTTAAATTTAGAAGTGACTTACTGATTTACTATTTTAAACAAACCCCCCTTTTCCCCTTTAAATGTTTACCATCTACTCGTGCTGAATCCTTCCAAGGAGATTGCTCCAGCGTATATCTCCAGGTCCTCGCTTTGCTCCTTTTACCAAAAAATGCAAAACACAATTCCATCGTGCATCTTAAGGGCTCCAATCGTCAAAAATAGGAAAAAAACTCTTTGGAATAGCCAATTAAGTTGAATGAAAAAAAATATCCACACGAATGCGGTTTGGTTGGGGCAGGAAGGAATCCACTCCTATGTTCCTGGTAATCTGATCCCGCTCCATGAATCCTGGTAATTCATCCTCCCTATCCTATCCACATTATGATTTGAATCCAATGATCCAGCTCCAAGGATTGGGATCCAGTGAGCCCTCTCCAATCCAAACCTTTATAACCAGCAAAACCAAAAAAGAGGAGGCAAAATGTTAGACACTGTAACCAAAAAAAGTTTCTGGGGAATGATGAGTTATGTCTGTCATCAGTTTACAGATGTACATCAATAACTATCAAATTCCCCAAAACAAGTTTCTGTATGGTGTTCAGATAAATTTTAGAAACTTAATCACTATAGAGACTAACTGGAAGAAGCACTTTATATTTACAGTTCAACTGATAATGCCAACACTTGTTACTGTACAGGTATCACAGGTTTTGTGGTTGCAAAGTTATGTAATTGAAGTTTACTGGTATTACTACCCACCTAAATCTAAACTAAATCTATTGCTCCCATCTGCAATTTAGCTTGTAAATTAAACTGTTTTAAACATGAGTCAATTATGAATACTAAAAGGGAAGGTGAGACTTAAAGTACTCCCAACTAGATTATCTACACTAATACGTTGGAATTCTATATTTTGCTGTCATTTTGTCTTTAAAAAATGAAATAACAACGCTCTATCAGTCACACAGAGGACATGCAGATTTAGCAGTATTGATATTATACTCTGTTTGGAAATAGACACCCTGTACCCACATGTACACCAACAGGCCACACATTAACAGTTGTAACTAAGCACTGTGACAAATTAGCCATTCTTCCCACATTAGTCCCTATTAAAACAAAAAGGGGGGAAGGGAGCAAATAACTGTTACAAAATGGGCAATTTTGCCACAATTGCCAAGGTTTTAAAAAGCAAAGCAATTGCAGCTAAAGATAACTGCATAAGGTGTTTGCAGATCTTTTACGGTCGATAAATTTTTAACCCTCGCCTTTTAGTATAAGGTCAATACTGCCAATTTCATCTGTGACAATAGCACTTGGAGTCATACCATTGCCTCCATTATTGATCTGATCCTCCTCAATCCTCCTTTTGACAATCCTAAAATGATTGAAATGTGCTCCACAATCCTTAATCCAAAGCATTCTTAATCCATCTCTTCAGATATGTCTACAGAAAGACACATGAAAAGCAAGATAAACATAAGAACTTCCCCAAGTAAGAACCACAAACACCCCCAACATCCCATTTCACACAAACCAGAGCAGAATAGACATTTACATAATATCACAGTCTGAAGAGCATGGGAAATAACTAAATTTAAACAATCCTGTCTATGACATCACTTAAAATACAAGTTACCAAAGACATGAGGGGAATGTAGATGTTAGGAGCAAGGGGATATTACACAAGAATGCAATTCAACACTTTAGCCCATTCTGAACAAAACAGCTTGAATTTAAAAAAATGAAAAGATTGTACTGAGTAAAGGAAAACTGTATACAACATGGGTTCTACAAAAAGTGTCACCAATCATCTTATGTACGAGAGCGAGATCTGCTATGACGGGGAGAATAGCGTGGTGATCCTCTGCTTCTCCTTGGGGAGTAACTGCGACTCCTGCTGTTGCTTCTGCTACGGCTTCTGCTACGACTACGGCTGCGAGATCGAGATCTTCCATAACTTGGACTTCTGGGCCCATCAACTTTAACCCGGATGTAGGCAGTTTCTCCCTATTGGATAGACAGAACTTTCCATTGAAAGATCTAAGCTTTCACCTGTCTTCAGACAAGCTGAATGAATACAAAGACAGAGCAGGTCTCTGGTAATTTTACTTGGACACCCTTGCCTGTATCCTTACCTTCAAATTCCACTGTTAAGAAAACTGTATCCAATTCTGGCCAAATAAAAGAATAAGTGTATAACCTACCTCATGAGATCTAAACTTAGTGTTATCCAGTTTTCGAACTGCATACGTCATATCTTCTTTCCGTACAAACTCCACGACACCAGTGCCGTCTCGGTAAACATCAGCATAACATACATCACCTGCTTCACGCATGTGATCCTTTAAGTCCTGCCAGCTTCCACTCGGGGGCAGTCCTGAAAAAGTGATTCCCTCAACTCAGTACTACTTATCCTGTCCCACTTTAAACGTGTAAAGTGCATTAGAACAAAGATTATTTTAAAATACTTAATGATTGTACTTAAGTGTTTCCAGGTAAAGAGCTGGTAAGAGTCAGATCCAGAGTCCAAATTTATTTGTAAAGGATCTTCATAGGCTAGTACTGCAACCTAATTTGGGTAAATCACCACCACAGTAATCTTTATTTACTAAATTCACCCCAAACACCTAAGTACTTCAAGACCCCGTGTTTAAGACCACAACGACAAAACAAAACAACAACAACAAAAAAAACACCCTTGCAGTTCCCAAACCAGTCACGCGGGAAAAAATTTTAACCCGCACGAAGTCAACTCACCAGAGACAACCACTCTGTTTTCAGACCGCCTGGACGGCGGGCCATAGCGGCCTCTCGGGGCTCCGCCGCCTCCACCGCCGCCGCCGCCTCGGCCGGTCCCACGGCCGCTTCGAGGAAACTCTACCCGCAGACGGTAGCCGTCGTAATCGTAGCCGTCGCGACCGTACACCGCATCTTCCGCGTCTCTGCGTGTGATCACAGAAAGCAAAGGGGATGAGGAGAGGGAGCCGCCGGCAGAGCCGACTCACTCGGGAAGCCGCGGACAGCGCACATGCGCACCCACGGCGCCAGAGCCCACATGCGCTGCATAATAGGGCCGGCCCCTCCCCCACCCAGAAACACGCCGGGCAGACTCCCGACCACCGCGCCAGCCCTCAGCGCCTCAGTTTCCCGCTCCGGGGCTGCGCATGGGCTCTGGGGACGTCCGAGGCGGCCTGCCACCGGAGACAACGCGCCGACTCGGCTCCTTACTCGACTCCTGCAGGGGCGATAGCGCCTCGCTCCCAGCCTCGGAGCCCCTCCTTCCCTCCCCATTATGTTAAGGCCTCGGAGCCTTCCCCAACTACTCCAGCCTATCTCCTCAAGGCCGCAAGCCCCACGCTGCCTCACCGCGGGTCCTCGAACTCAACGAAGGCGAAGGGCGGTCCCCCGCGGCGGTTCTTCAGGTCGATGTCGCGGATAGCGCCGTATTTGTAAAACACGTCCTCAATGTCCTTGGTTCGGATGTCTGGAGGTAGGTTACCCACGTAGATGCGGCAATCGTTGTTCCCTGCCGGGCCACGAATCACACCACCTCCTGACATGGCGGCGACGAAAAGCGCGGACTCGAAAAGAGGCCTTCCCACCAAGCCTAGCGTACGGCAGAGCGAGCCCTCAGCGGCACCACGTCTCCCGCGGCCGGTCCAAAATGGCGCCTTTATCTGCTCGGCGCACTGATATGGGAGGGAGGGGGAGGAAGAGAAGCCGGAGGAAGCGGCTATTCCATCTCAGTGCGCACGCGCACGACCGTAACGGGTGCTCAGAAGTACTCCCGCGCACGCGCGACGTCACCCTCCGCACGGAGGGGAAAAAGTCCCTCGCGTCCTAAGCTTCTGGGATGATTGGCTGGTGGAGCGGCCAGACGTATGGTAAAAATCACATACTCTGGTTAAAGGGGTTATTACTAATTCCTGCTGAGTCCAAGATAGTCGGTCTCCTCAGGGGTAAACCCTGTCGGGAAACAGCCCGGCGCTTTAAAAAGATTGGGTGAAACCTAGCCTGCAACCGTGTCCCACCATGCTCCGCGGTGGTAACGGCCTTTGGCGGGAAAGGCGCCGGGGGCGGAGCTAGATGACGCCGGGCTGTTGCTCCGGAAACCTGGGCATCTTGGGCTTCTTCAGGACTTCGGTGCCGCCGGCAGAGTTGCAGTGGATTCGTTTAAAAGCCGCCTGAGGGGCGCTGTGTGACTTCTGCTTCTGCGAACTTGCGGCGGGCTACATTTTTAAATGTTAAAGTATCTAGACGGGTCCGCCATACCTATCTGAGTGAACTGTGCCTTCAGTTTTTTTCTTCCTCCTTTCAAAACTATAGGCCCGAGATCCGGGGTTCTGTGCTAGGTCTAGGGAGATAACTTTTTATTTTGCCGAGATTATCTGAAGTAGGATTTTTGTATTGGATACCACAGTGTTGCTTCTTTTGTAATAATGGGAATAGAAGTTAGAGTCTTATGTGTGAGATCATATGGGCTTTTAGTGTTAATGAATTCGAATTGTAATAAAAGCAAAACCAAGCTGGACCAAGCTTGTGTGCCTGAAATCCTATCACTCCGAAAGATGAGGCAAGGAGGATCCAGCCTACCCTGTGATACACAGTTCTATTAAAGGTTAGCCCGGGATATGCAGGGAAACCCTTTCTATTAAAATTTTTGAAAAACAAACCTTTTTCTTGGGATTGTTTTTGTTTTGGGATTGTTTTGTTTAAGACAGGATTTCTCTATGTACCCCTGGCTGTCCTGGAACATAGAGATCCTCCTGCCTTCTGAGTGCTAGGATCAAAGATGAGTCACCACCTCGAGGCTAAAAACAGAGCCTTTCATGATAGATAGATCATGCATAAGACAGCCAGGTGTGGTGGTGCATGCCTTTCGAAGTATGTAAGAAGCAGAATCTCCGAGTTCAAGGCCAGCCAGAGCTATGTAGACCCTATCTCTAATAAATAGACTAAATCAGATCCCCACAGATTTTAAGGGTGATCCTCTATACTGTAGTTTTTATTTTTTATTTTTTTCGAGACAGGGTTTCTCTGTGTAGCCCTGGCTGTCCTGGAACTCAACTCTGTAGACCAGGCTAGCCTTGAACTCTTGAACTCAGAAATCCGCCTGCCTCTGCCTCCCAAGTGCTGGGGTTAAAGGCGTGTGCCACCCCGCCCGGCCCAGCTAGTTTTTAATTTTTACTTTGTGTATATTATGTCTTTAGGTGCTGGGTCAGGCCACAGCCCTTGTGTGAAAGTCAGAAAATAAGGTACAGTTCCCAACTTGCACCATGTGAGCCCCAGAGATCAAACTGTCACGCTTTTGAGGAGCACCTTTCCGGGATGAGCCGTGTACTGTCCCTATACATTATCATTTATTTACAACAGTCCAAGGATGTAGGGCTGCTTAAAATGAAAACATTAAATATTAAAACTGGCCGAAGAAATCAAGGACAATGAGAATGGGGGAGGGGCAGAAATGACTTATAAGGTTTCTAGGCAAAATGCCTGAAGAACTTGTTGAATTTTGAGAGATCAACTGCAAATTTGACTAGTCTCCCCAGAAGTCACAGTAAAGAAGAGAACGTAATATATTCAAATTTTTAAGCGATTTTAAAATATAAATAGTTCAGGGGAGGCCGGGCGGTGGTGGCACACGCCTTTAACCCCAGCACTTGGGAGGCAGAGGCAGGCGGATTTCTGAGTTCCAGGACAGCCTGGTCTACAGAGTTAGTTCCAGGACAGCCAGGGCTACACAGAGAAACCCTGTCTCAAAAAAAAAACCCAAAAAAAAAAAACAAAAAAAAAGTTCAGGGGAAAAACAACTTTTTGTTGTTGTTAGTCATAAAAGCTAATTGAAATGAATTTTACAACATGCATGAGAGTCCACATCAGTAATCCCAGCACTCGGCCGGGCAGTGGTGGCGCATGCCTTTAATCCCAGCACTTGGGAAGCAGAGGTTGGCGGATTTCTGAGTTCGGGGCCGGCCTGGTCTACAGAGTGAGTTCCAGGACAGCCAGGGCTACACAGAGAAACCCTGTTTCAAAAAAAAAAAAAAAAAAAAGTAATCCCAGCACTCAGGAGGTTAAGATGACCAGGAAAATAGTGAGCTCACTGTGAGTCCAGGTTCTATAGGAGACGCTGCTTCAAAAACAAAGAAAATTAAGCTTTGTAAATGTCTTAAGTGGCCCCCAAGAAATACAAACTGAATTTTAAATGATCAAAGATAATTGTTTAAATAGAGGGAGGGCTGGAGAGATGGCTCAGCAGTTAAGAGCACTGACTGCTCTTCCAGGGGTCCTGAGTTCAATTCCCAGCAACCACATGGTGGATCACAACCATCTGTAATGGAATCTGATGCCCTCTTCTGGTGTGTCTGAAGACAGCTATAATATTCTTATATACATTAAATAAATAAATCCTAAAAATAAACCTTTAATTGCTCACTGGTTATGAACATGATATTGGTCAATTTTGTGTTATAATAAAATACCTGAGGTTGGGTAACACTTCAGAAAGATTTACCAAGTTCAAAGACCCATTTCTATGGCTTCTCATGTTGGCTAAGCAGTAAGTATCTTTTTATTTAATTTATGTGTGTCTCATTTGCCTAGTAAAATTATCTTACGGATACTTTTCTTTCATAACTTCTCTATCACCAGTAAATTCCCCATTAAAATAAATATTGAGTATTTACTGACTGTTCCTTGAAAACTGTAGTACAGTAAGTAGAATGTTGTTTCCTCCTGGACTGTTTGCATCTATTGTATTGCTAGTTCCTCAACCTAGAACTAACCTTAATATTTGCATGAAATTTAAACAGTATAAAAGCAGAAAAGGAGGAAGAGGGATGGGATAGGGGATTAATGGGAGGAGGAGGGGGAAAGGGGATAACATCTGAAATGTAAATAAATAAAATATCAAATTAAAAAAAATATTGTTTCCATGGAAACTTAACGTTGCTGTCAGTAGATAGACAAAGCTTATAAGGATTGTTTTTCATGTCATGGATAACAAAAGCTTCTTTTGAAGCCCAACTAAGACATCTAAATACTGTGATGATAATTTTGTTTTAGGACTGGCTTCCTTAATTCTTTGATTTTTTCTGCTTTCTTTTTGGCTAGATTAGCCCATCTTTGTTGTCCCATTATTAATAAAACAATATGATTTTGAAAAAAAAAACAGTTCCTAAAATCTGTAACAAAAAGATTATCTTCAGTATGACCTGTTCCTGTATTAATTACTATTCTAGCTCTTGTCTTTTTTCTTCTTTGTCTTCTAAGGTCAAAATCAGTTCAAGTTGAACACTTCCTAGGTGAAGGTTAGTTTTTTTTGTTTTTTTTGTTTTTTTGGGTTTTTTTGTTTTTTGTTTTTTTTAAGGTTTTTTTTTGAGACAGGGTTTCTCTTTGTAGTCCTGGCTGTCCTGGAACTCACTCTGTAGACCAGGCTGGCCTTGAACTCAGAAATCCGCCTGCCTCTGCCTTGAAGGTTAGGTTTTAATAATTTTTGTTTGTTTGTTTTGTTTTGTTTTGTTTTGTTTTCAGTTTTTCGAGACAGGGTTTCTCTGTGTAGCCCTGGCTGTCCTGGAACTCACTCTGTAGACCATGCTAGCCTGGAACTCAGAAATCCACCTGCCTCTGCCTCCCAAGCGCTGGGATTGAAGGCGTGCGCCACCACAGCCCGGCTGGTTTTGGTTTTTCAAGGCAAGGTTCCTCTTTGTGTAGCTCTAGCTGTCCTTGAATTTACACTGTAGTCTAGACTGGCCTCAAACTCAGAGGTCCACCTGCCTCTGACTCTGAGATAAAAGAATTACACCACCACTGGTAATTATTTGAAAAAAAAAAATTTTTTTTTTGATGCTAGTGAGTTGTTTTTTTTTTTTTTTTGAGATGTGTAGGTAGATAAATGGTATATCTTTTCTCACTTTCTCTTTTATTTTGAGCCTACATTTGTAAATTTTTTTATTTTTGAGATGGGGGGGTCTGAAGATATTATCCCAAATGACCCATCATACCTGGCTGCTGCAATTTCTTTTTATAATGGGGTGAAAGTTAGTGTTAGATATTTTCACTGCTACTTGTTCATAATCCTGCCAAATGCAAAATTAATTTTTATAACGATATTCCTTTGAGAGTTTTGTTTTGTTTTGTTTTTTGTTTTTCCAGACAGAGTTTCTCTGTGTAGTCCTGGCTGCCCTGGAACTCACACTCTGTAGACCAGGCTGGTCTTGAACTCAGAAATCCACTTACCTCTGCCTCCCTAGTGCTGGGTCTAAAGGTGTGCGCCACCACTGCCCTACATTATTTGAAGTTTTGAAAGTGTGACTTTCTCCCTCATTTATTGTTTTTTTAAAGACTTATTTATTGGTTTTGTTTTGTTTGTTTTGTTTTTATTTTTCTAGACAGAGTTCCTCCGTGTAACTTTGGTTGTCCTGCAGCTCACTCAAATCACAGAGATCCACCTGCCTCTGCCTCCTGAGTACAGGGATTAAGGGTGTGTGCCACCACTTCCTAGCTGTTTTTTAAAGATACATTTCATTTAAATATATATGTCTGTTTTTGTGCATGCCTGTAGTGACAAGAGAAGGGCATTGGGTCCCCTGGATCTAGGATTACAAGAGACTGTGAGCTACCCAAGGGTCCTGGGAACTGAACTTGGGGTCTTCTACAAGAGCAGCACATTCTCTTACCCTCTGAACTGTCTCTCCAGCCCACTTGTTTTGCTTTTTGGTTTTGTTGTTTGGCTTATTTAGGGTCTCTATTGCTGTGAACAGACGCTATGACCAAGGTAACTCTTAGAACAACATTTAACTGGGTCTGGATTACAGGTTCAGAGGTTAAGTCCATTCTCACCAAGGTGGGAACATGGCAATGTCCAGGCCCATGTGTCATTTGAGGAACTGAGAGTTCTATATCTTGTTCTGAAGGCAAACAGAAGACTGTTCCAGGCAGCTGGGAAGAGGGTCTCAAAGCCCACCCCTACAGTGACACACCTCCAACATTCCTCGTGTCCTAATAGTGCCCTTCCCTGGACCACATATATTCAAAACACCACATTGTTGTTTTGTTTTTCTACTTTTGTTTTTTGTTTGTTTTCTGAGACAGGTTCTCACTCTGTAGAACAGGCTGGCCTCTGCCTCCCAGGTGCTGCGATCAAAGGTGCAAGCCACCACACCCAGCTATATTTAGTTATTTTTATTTTATGTGCATGGAAGTATTGGCTGCCTGTATCTATGCCATATGTGTGCAGTGCCCCTTGGATGCCAGAAGAGGGCATTGTGTCCCCTGGAACTGGAGTTACAGCTGACTTTGAGCTGCATCCATTCGGGTGTTGGGATTGAACCAGGATCCTCTGGAGGAGCAGCCAGTGCTCTTAACCATCTTTTAAGTAAATACTTAGTTTTGCAGTGCTGATGGTTGAACCCACAGCCTTGGGCATGATATGAAAGTGCTCTACCACTAGGTTGCATCCCTTGCACTCTTTATTTTTTACAAGTTTTTTTTTTTTTAATTTATTTATTTTATGTATGAGTACACTATAGCTGTCTTCATGCACACCAGAAGAGGGCATCAGATCCCATTACAGATGGTTGTGAGCCATCATGTGGTTGCTGGGATTTGAACTTAGGACCTCTGGAAGAGCAGTCAACATTCTTAACCACTGAGTCACCTCACCAGCCCTTTTTACAAGTTTTTATCATCTTATATTAATTAGCTGTGGTCTTTGTTATGACATCTTCATACTTGTAGGTTATGTGTTTTGATCCGCCACCATCCATTAACCTCATTCATTCCCACTGCTATATATCTCTTCCCAACTGAGCTTCCTTCTACTTTCATGTTTACTTTAAAGATTTAATTTGTATTGCCTCCTGATTGCTGGGACTAAAGATGTATGCCACCACCATCCAGCCCTTTTTTTTTTTTTAAAGTTTTTTATTTATTTATAGGAGCACACTATAGCTGTCATCAGACACACCAGAAGAGGGCATCGGATCCCATTACAGATGGTTGTGAGCCACCATGTGGTTGCTGGAAATTGAACACAGGACCTCTGGAAGAGCAGTCAGTGCTCTTAACCACTGAGCCATCTCTCCAGCCCAGCCTGGCCCTCTCTTATTTTTTAGATACTGTAGCTAAAGTGAGCTAAAAGTGTCACAACTTTTTACTTTTCTAGATTTACTTGCAGAAATTACTCCATGGTTTATATTTAATGAATAACCATAATGAGATTAGCAAAGTTCCCTGTGAGTTAAGAATGTTTGTTATATTTTTCAGTAGTTAGAAAAAGATCAAACAATATTTTATAGCATGAAAATCAAAATTCATTGCACATGGGTAATTAGGATTAAACCACACCCCCTTCTTTACATACCACTTAGGTCTGGCTTCAAGCAACAAAAGCAAAGCTGAGTAGTGACAACCTAGACTGACTGACTACAAGGCTGAAATATTTACTATTGGACCCTTTTATAGAAGACATATTCTGACCTCATAACCAAAAGGAAAATAACTCCTTTTTAGCATTTTGCGTAACTTAAATATTCAGTTATGTCATTCCCTGTCTCTCTTGTTGATGTTCTTGGGGGAGATAACTCTGTCATTAGTTGCAAATATAGCACACTGTTTTCAAGTGATGTTCCATGCTTTACCTGCCTCTACTACAGGTAAGTAAGAAGGACTGAGAGCTGTGAGGATAACTTTGTCTGCTCTCTGCCTAGCTCACGACTGGAGGTGGTGCTCTGCCCTAGTCAGGAGCATTTTTTTTTTTTATCTAATTGATTAAAAAATATCTACAACCATCTATCACTTGTTACAGGGGATCCCTGGTGCTGTCTTCCACCTCTCATGGACATTGCATATGCACAGTGCACAGAAACACATTCAAGTAAGTGTTCATATGCATAAAACTTAGAAATACAGCACAGCTATATTTCTATATTAATTAGTTCTATGATTAATTTCTCCCTGAGTTAGTACCTACTGCTGGTTAGATGTTATTCTTTGAGTTCTCCTTTGTTTATAAAGAAGATTCAAGAGCAAAACAAGTTTAGGTTCCCCCAAGACCCCTCAGTTTTTCCAGTTTCCCTTTGATTGCCCAAAGGTCTTTCCCCATAATAACCAATCACACTTGCCTGCGCCTTGTGTCCTATTTTTATACTGTTGGTGCTGAAGGTGGATGGTGATTTGGTTTATTTATGTGTATGTGTGTCCCAAGGAGGCTTGAAGAGGATATCAGATCTCCTGGAACTAGAGTTGTGAGCCACCTGAAATTGGTGCTGGAAACTGAACTTTGGACCTCTGGAAAATCAGCTAACATTCTTAACTACTGAGCTATTTCTCCTCTCCCTCTTTAATTGTTTCTTTTTTTTCCTTTTTTTTTTTTCATCTTAAGTATTAATAATTAAAAAAAAAAGGCAATGGTGGCCCACACCCACTACTTTGGAACCATGCCAGACAACCTAAGTGGGGCTCTTCTACAAAAGAACAAGACATTTTTGGGGTTGGTAGCCCATGCCTTTAATCCTATCACTTGGGAGGCAGAGTCAGGTTGATCAGGTTCAAGGCCAGCCTGGTCTACAGAGTTCCAGGACAGCCAGAGCTACACAGAGAAACCTTGTCTTGAAAAAAAAAAATCTGGACAGTGGCAATAGCACAGAGGGTAAATAAAGCTGCTTGCCATTCAAGCCTGACTACCTGACTGAGAGCCCCAGAACCGGTGTTGGAAGTAGAGAACCAACTCGAAGTAGAGAACCAACTCGGGCAAGTTGTCCTTCGATTCCCCCATGTATGCTATGCATGTATATCGCCACCACCCCTAAACTGAATGTCATGTACACATTCAATATCCAATAAGTGTTATTTTATTAATGTCTGTATGTGTGTTCTGGGAGATCTTAGGTCATCAGGCTTGTAAGGCAAGCACTTTTACCCACTAAGCCATTTCTCTGGTCCTTGTTTTATTTTCTCTGAAACAGGATCTCATATAACCTACTTAAACTAGCCTCAAATTTGTTGTGTTGCTGGAAATGTACTTGAACTCTTTACAATTTTGTTTGTTTGTTTTTTTCGAGACAGGGTTTCTCTGTGTAGCCCTGGCTGTCCTGAAACTCACTTGGTAGACCAGGCTGGCCTCGAACTCAGAAATCCGCCTGCTTCTGCCTCCCAAGTGCTGGGATTAAAGGTGTGTGCCACCACCGCCCGGCCCCGGCTACTCCTTTTAAATAAAGATTTTTTTAAAAAAAATTATGTGTATGGGTCTTTTCATGTATGTCTGTTCACTATGTGTGCGTCTGATATCTTCTAAGTCAAGAAGAGGGCATCAGATTACCTAAAACTGGAGTTATAGATGGTTGTGAGTGGTAGCACCTGTGAATCAAACCCAGGCCGTCTAGAACAGCAGTCTGTTCTCTTAACTGTTGAGCAGTCTCTCCTGCCTTCTTGATCTGATCTAAGTCCTGCCTCTGGAGTACTGTGATTAGGGGAATGACCACCATGTCTAACTCAGAAGTTTGCATTTCTGAGCATTGACACCCTTCCTGACAATCCTATGCCAAAAGTCCAGGCTAGCTCAGACTTGCTTTGTAGTTGGAAGATGACACTGAACTTTGATCCTGTTTCCCTACCTCCCCAGTGCTGGGAGGTACACATACCTGTGTATGTGCCACCAGACCCTGCTTAAACAGGCAATCTTAACATCACTTGTGATGTTGTTCTTGGAATGTAAAAGTCCAACCTTATTCACCGATGAAATTTCAGTCTGGTTTGGGTTTTGAAAATATTGCACTTACTCTTCTGGCTATCTTCTTGAGGATACTGTTCTTGTAGCCCCAGGTAAACCCAGAGCCTTCTGTGGCCAGTCAAAGCTCAGAAAAAATCTGTAAAATTTTTAAGCCATTTGAAGCAAGTATTTGAACCAAGTTGTTACCACAAAAACACCCAAATCCAAGAGATGCCTTTGTTTTGTTTTAAAATAGGATCAAGTTAGCCAGGCATGGTAGTGCATACCTTTAGTCTCAGGCAAAGGCAAGTGGATCCTTGAGTTCGAGGCCAGCCTGATCTACAGAGCAAGTTCCAGGACAGCCAGGGCTCTACAGAGAAACCTTGCCTTAAAAAAGTAAAAGAAGCCGGGCAGTGGTGGTGCACGCCTTTAGTCCCAGCACTTGGGAGGCAGAGGCAGGTGGATTTCTGAGTTTGAGGCCAGCCTGGTCTACAGAGTGAGTTCCAGACAGCCAGGGCTCTACAGAGAAACCCTGTCTCAAAAAAAAAAAAAAAAAAGGGGACCAAATTTTCTCTATGGAGAACAAAGAGAATAAAAATGTTCATAAAGAGTGGTAGAAGAGTTAAGTAATATGTTATAATGCTTACAAAGCTTAGATGACTCAGGCCTGGGAATGTCCTGAGTCAAAGGTTTGCTGGGTATGGTGGCACATACCTTTAGTCACAGTACTTGAGAGGCTGAGGCAGGCAGATCACAGAGTTTGAGGCCAGACTGGTTTACAGAATAAGTTCAAAGACAACCAGGGCTACACAGAAAAACCCTGTCTGAAAAACAAACAACCAAAAACTCTAAGCCAAAGGTTTGCTTAAGAAGCATGGTTGGTGGGAGAATCCCAGAATGGGGTAAAAGTGCCTCAAAATCTTTACTTTTTAAATGTTTTAAATTGTTGTGTGTGTGTGTGTGTGTGTGTGTGTGTGTGTGTGTGTGTGTGTGAATGTGAGAGCACATGTGTGCATGTGTTCAGGGAAGTTAGAAAAGGGTGTCCAATCCTTTGGAGCTGAAGTTAACAAGATCTGAACTCTCATCCTTCAAGGTTGAACATGCTTTCTTTAATTTCATGATGGACAAAAACTGCCTCCTCTTGAAGATTTCATGTCTGAGATCTTGTCTCCAAGTGCCTGTTTCAGTCCTCTGCTTGCCATTTAGTCCTGTGTGGCTGAGGCTTCATGAAGAAGTGTTTAGGGGTTTGTAAATATTGCAACGTGACTGTAGAAGGGTTGTGTGCAAGGGAAACCTCAGAGGAGGAAGGCCAGGTGATCTGGGCCCTTGCTGAGTTAGGGCTAGAGGTTGTGGTAAGAAGGAAGGTTTACCCTTGAGGCAGGGGTGGGGTTAAGGCGGGGATGAAGGGCATCAGTTTGGTACCAGGTGGTTTGCAGGCTCCATCTAGGGAAGGGTGTTCTGAGGTAGGAGGCAGTGGTGACACGGTGGCAGTGGGAAGGAGTGTGCCAGTAGTGCTGCGTTCTACTCCTGGCTTTTTTTGTTGTGTTGTGTTTTTTCTTTTTCTTTTCCTTTTTCTTTTCTTTTTTTTTTTGGTTTTTTGTTTGTTTGTTTGTTTGTTTTTTCGAGACAGGGTTTCTCTGTGTAGCCCTGGCTGTCCTGGAACTCACTCTGTAGACCAGGCTGGCCTCAAACTCAGAAATCTGCCTGCCTCTGCCTCCCAAGTGCTGAGATTAAAGGCGTGCGCCACCACTGCCCGGCGTGTTTTGTTTTTTCATTACAGGTTTTCTCTGGGTGTATAACGACTTTGGCTGTCCTGAACTCACTCTGTAGACCAGTGCAGCCTTGAACTCACACAGTCTTAGCTTTTTAATATTTTGTTTCCCAGTGCTACATTTATACACATGTGTATAGGAACTCGAAAGGATCAGGATGTTAAGTCCTGGTCTGATGCTCAGCTTGGATTCAGATTTTCTGGGACATGTCCGGTGAACACACTGGGCAGCCTTCCAAAAGCCTGACCTCCAAACTACCTTGAGTTATTTCCACACTCTATTTCCATCCTCCCTCTCCCACCTGCAAGCTTTAGCTCAAGAGAGTCCACTTACCCATGTAGTCAGCTGTAAGTACAAAGAGGCCTGTTGACAGTACATTATGAACTGACAAACCAGCGGCACCAACTGCTCGGCACCCCCTCCTACCCGGCCCAGGGTTGAATTCCTCCCATTTGGACACATGGAACAGGACCAGTGCTCATGGCTACTTTATAAAAAGGCTCAGCTGCAGAGTCTCCATCTCTACAGTGCAAGGCAAGCTGGCAATCTCCAGCCTCAACACACCCTCAGAACTGCCTGGTGGTGTTTTCACCAGCTGCAGGCTATGACAAAGGAGCAGGCCTGAGAGATTACCCAAGGTCAGGCCTCTGTCTGCGCTGTAATAACAATTCAATCAGACGCCATTACTCCTTTATACTATAATTGTTCTTATCTATGGGCTTATTAATCTTTACCTTTTTGGAGTGACTTTTTGACACATGACAGTGTTATTACCACACTGGGGATATATAATTTTTTTGTGTTGGAAACATTCAAATGCCTCTCTAAAAATGTTTTTCAGATTTTTAAAATGTGTATGAGTGTTTTGCCTGTGTGTATATATGTATGTGTACGGAGTGTGGTCTGGTGTCCTTGGAGGTCAAAAGAGGGCATCTCTTGGATCCTCCGGAACTGAGTTACAGGTGGTTGTTAGCTGTCATGTCGATGCTGGGACTCACACCATTGTCCTCTAGAAAAGCATCCCATGCGTTCCTTAACCACTGAGGCATCTCTCTGGCCTCAGCTTTTTCCCCTCTTCTTTCTTTATTTTTTGGGGAGGGAGGCAGAATCTTTTGTAGCACCGGCTGGTTTCTAAATCAACATGTTACTGAGGATGGCCTTGAACTTCTGATCCTCTGTCTCCACCTGAGTGCTGAGATTACAGGCATTTGCTGCCTGGTTTATGTTTATACATTGCTGCGATCAAACCTAGGGCTTTGTGTATGATAGACTCTTACCTGCTGAGTCAGATCCTCGCCTGGCACAAGTCATTTTGAAATATTCAGCTAATTATTGTCACATTGGCATTATTCTGATAGCCAAATGAACCTCTGAAATTCTAGTCTTTCTTAGTTCCCTTAGGTCTGAATACAGTCTCAACTCAGAGGGATGATCATGAAGATTCCAAAGATGACATAAGATTAAGATTCCTTCCCTGTCTCCAGCTCAAACTGCATATCTAGAAGAAATGACTCTAAATTTTTATTTTTGTTATTTTAATCATGTCTGTATATAGGTATGTATGTACACATAATTGTAGGTGCACACTGAGCCATCACACTCTCCCTAGAGATTGAACTCTGAAAAAAAAATATATATATGGATGGAGCTGGAGAGATGGCTCAGCTATTAAGAGCACTACCTGCTCTTCCACAAGACCTGAGTTTAATTCCCAGCACTCACATGGCAGCTCACAGATGTCTGTAACTCCAGTTTCAGTGGATCTGACATTCTCGTACATGTAGGCAAAACATCAATGTACATAAATAGAAGAATAAGTAAATTATTTAAAAACTGTTTATGAGGCTGGAGTGATGACTCAGTGGTTAGAAGCACTGACCGCTCTTCTAGAGGACCTAAGTTCAGTTCTAAGCACCAAAATGACTACTCAACCATCAGTAACTCCAGTTCCAGGGAATCCAAAACCCTTCTAATGGCACCAGGCTCACGTCCATAGACATATAGGAAGGTAAAACACTCATATACATAATAAGAGTCTGTGTGTGTGTATGTGTGTGTGTGTTGTAAATTTATATGTACCACGTGTGCAAGAAGCCAGAAGAAGGCACTGGATACCCTGGAATTAGAGTTACAGGTAGTTGTGAATCACCATATGGGTTCTGGGAACTGAACTCAGGTCTGCAAGATCAGTAAATGCCTTTAGCCAGTGAGCTACCTGTGATCAAAGGCGTGCGCCACCACCGCCCGGCTGGCTCACACTTTTAATCCCAGCACTCGGGATGCAGAGGCAGGTGGATCTCTGTGAGTTTGAGGCTAGCATTGTCTACAGAGTGAGTTCCAGGACAGCCAGGGCTACACAGAGAAACCTTGTCTCTAAAAACAAAAACAACAACAACAAAACAATAAAGGAAAGTATTAAAGGGGCCATTGAAATAGTCTAGTAGGGGCCAGGCAGTGGTGGCATTCGCCTTTAATCCCAGCACTTGGGAGGCAGAGGCAGGCGGATTTCTGAGTTCGAGGCCAGCCTGGTCTACAGAGTGAGTTCCAGGACAGCCAGGGATACACAGAGAAACCCTGTCTCCAAAAACCAAAAAAAAAAAAAAAAATGGTGTGAGCCACCACTGCCCGGCTCCCCTTTCCTACGTTTCAGCGGTGGTTTTAGATCCTTACAGTGTTGCAGGGGGACAGTAGCAGGTAGCAGGTAAATTTCCACTGCTTGGTCCTGGCATGAGGATCTGGCATTGATGGTTTCTGCACTTGGCAGGTGTTTATTGCTGACACTTCTGTGGGTGCTTTATGTTCTCTCATTATTGGGACCTCAATTTAGGCAAACATCATCCTTGGGTTCATTTCTTACTCCTTCAGCCCTAAGAATCTGGCCATCTCTTTAACTGCTGCTGGCCAAGATCTTCTTGTCCCTCCAAGCTGCTCTCTTAGGTAAGCCCTGCAGTCATGCCAGATGTTAGGATGTCAATATGATAGGGGCTTTCTGTTGGGGGAGCAATCTCATGTATGTAGTACATCAATCTCATGATGTAGTTGAGAATGATCTTGAACTCCTGGTCCTTCTGGCTCCACCTCCCCAGTGCTGGAATTATAGGTGTGAATCATCATGCCTGGTTTATAGGGCACTGAAGATCGTAGCCAAGGCTTTGTGCACAGAAGGCAAACATTTTGCCAACTCAACCACATCGCTAAACCATATTATTTAAATATGAAATGTCCCCCACAGGCTTAAGTACTGGGGGCTTTGTTGCCAGTGGAGGCTTCTGGGAGATCTCAAGGGCATGACCTAGTTGGTGCATATATGTTTGGTGTGTTCGAAATGTGATATCATTCCTGAGAGGTGATGAAAGGCGAATGCTTAGTTGGAAGAAGTAGGTCACTGGGTACACGCTGGAAAAATGTATATTGTTCCCACCTTTCCTCCTTTTATCTTTTCCTCATCTGCCATGAAGTAAGCTGGGCACTCTCCCACGTGCTCCCCACCATGATTCGAGCCTCATCTCAGGCCCATAGCAATGAAACCAGCCAGTTATGGACTAAGCCTGCGAACAGTTTAAATAAATAAATCAATATTGTCTTAAGTTCTTTTGCTCAGTTATTTTGTCAGAACAATGAACTCGACTGCTTCACCAGGTCAACCTGCCCTGTCACCTTTGCCCCCAGACTCTGGTCCATCCCTCGCCATTTCCGTTCCTCGGGTTTGACGCCTCTCATTTCCCCAAGAGTGAGATGAGACTCAGCAGGATTCTTTGGAAAGAACGTCTCACCTAAGAACGTCTCGCCTAGGGTCTGGGCATCTCACTGAGTCAATAAAGAGTATCTGCCTAGCAGTCCAAGGTCCAGAGTTGCATCCCTAGTGCTACAAAATCTAGGGGTAGCACATGCTTGAAATCCCAGCACTCAGGAGGTAGAGGCAGGAGGATCAAAAAAACAGGTCAGGCCAGGTATGGTAGTATAGGACTTTGAAGTAGGCAAATCTTGTAAGTTTAGGCCATCCTGCTCTACATATGGAGTTCTAGGCCAGCCTGGGCTATATAGTGAGGCCCTGTATCAGATAAAATAAAAAGCTCCGGGTCATCCTTTAATGAAGGCCAGGTGAAATACATGTGACTGTCAATCAGTCTTTTTAAAAAAATTCCCATCTAGAATCTTCCCTCCAATTTTTTGTATCTTAAATATATCCTGACCACTTTGTAAATTCTGTTATTGTAACACTGTATTTTGGAGTTTAACATCTATTTGTTATTCAGCTAAAATGTCTACTTTAACTTATAATTACATGCAATTGATAACACATCTTCAAGCACCCTACCATCTACCATTTGGATTTATTCCTGGGCCAGGCCTTCTATGGAAAGAAGACTAATTAGAAAGAGTGAAAGCTGATGGGTGGTGGTGGTACATGTCAGCAGAGGCAGGGTATCTCAAAGTTCAAGGCCAGCCTAATCTGAGTGAATTCTAGAACACCAGGGCTACACAGAGAAACCCTAGCTTGAAAAGAAACAAAAAGGCTGAAAACTTTCATTTGGATCAAGCTCTGAAAGTCTGGGAGCATCCCTGGATGGTACTCTGGTGGAGGGGAGGGAGCGGTTCCTGTTTCCCGGCATCCCCAGGGGATGGTGTGACAAGGTGTTCGGTACCAAGGGCTATCTTCTCTAAGTGCAGACTGAAACATTGCTGGGGATTTCTCAGGAAGAGCTGAGTTATGAACTGGTTTGGAAACTTGGGCCATGAGACTCTCCTTTAGTCCCTCCTGAGCCTTTGTTTCCCAGATGAGATCTTGCGGAGGCTTCCTGAAAGGTAGGCAAGCAACCAGTGTCCTATGCTGATAGCAGCATCCGGTTTAGTCTGTCTTTTCAGACTGCAGTCACTCTGAAGTCAAGAACTCCTGTTGTTTTTCTGCTCTTAGTGTGAGCACAGGTTCTCGGATAGG
Source organism: Grammomys surdaster (assembly GCF_004785775.1). NCBI lineage: Eukaryota > Metazoa > Chordata > Mammalia > Rodentia > Muridae > Grammomys > Grammomys surdaster. Next base: position 4,663,241 of record NW_021604658.1, on the reverse strand, counting down.
ATTGTGTTTCTGTTGGCATGTGTCCGTGTGTCCATTTGGAATGTCTATGGGTGTGGATTGGGCATGTTTATCTTTCACATGCCCTCCTCCATCAGGCCAAGACTGAAATTAGAGATCTCAGTGCTACCCTAGCCTCACCGTCCTCCTCCAGAATGGAGCCAAAAGTCCTTTAACCCTTTATGTGATTATTTAGGTTCTTTTTCCTCGATTTTTTACTTTTTTGAAACATTGAGCCCAATTCCTTTTGCTTCTGGTTTTGCTGAGACTCAAATTCCTGTCTCTGAGATTTCTTTCTCCCATGTTCTCTCAATCGCGTCTCTTCATCTGACTGCCTCTGGGCTTTCACTTTTGCCCTGTGAACTGTTACTCAGTTGCTGAGACGGGTGAGGAGAACGGGTAGGCCAGGAAACCCCAGCAACCTTGAGTTAGTGCACAGGAGCCTTAAGCTTGGTGATTACTACAATTGTTACTTAGTGGGAAAGTGCACCATTAACTGGGCGCTCAGCCGCCTATTAGTATCACCCTGTAATTTAGTGACAATTAGATTCCCGGAAACCTAGACATAGGAAACAAGCGGGCAAAGGAGGCAGATGGCAGAAAGCAACAGTAGTCAGGCAGTTTTAGTTAAAAGCACTGTTTCCAGAAGGTGCAAGGCCAATGATGAGTGGCGGCTGGAGCTTGGGGCAGGGTAGTCATACAACTGATTAAAGGAACTTTGTATTTATTGGCCTTGAGGTTAGGGGCTGCCATGTTGATCCCATGAGCTGGGCTAGGCCTGGTGGAGAGCAGTGGGAGTCAAAGAGGCCCATTAGCTCCTCCTACCTGCCCTGCTTCATCTAGCTCTCTCCCAGAGGGAGGATATGTTGGAGCCAACATCCTTTCTACCCCAAGCTCTCTGAGACCACAGAAGGCTCAGGTTTGGAAATGACCATTCTCATTGACCAGGTATGCAGCTGGGGAGTGGAGATGAGGGACGTGTGTGTAGCTAGGGCTATGCTGTGTTTTGGATGCGTTTTTTTCCCGCCTCTGGAGATTCATATGTTCTGAGTTTGATCCCAGTGCAGTAGCTTGTGAGGAAGTGGGACCTTTAAGAGGTGATGCCTAGCAGAAGTCATTTTTCTAGGTCTCCAGCCTCTCTGGCTTATTCACTCTCCCTTCCCCCCTCCTGCTATTATGTCATATGTCATCCACCATGAGGCCTTCACTGGAGCCAAGTTGAGACTAGCACCCATGACCTCGAATCTCCAGAACACCTTTATAAAATATGTAGCCTTGGGTGTTCTGTTACAGTAACAGAAAACAAATCAATCTATCCTGGAAGGGGAAATTTTGAGGCAGAGAGGACCTGAGGAGGATGTTCAGAGGCCCTTTCATAGAACTATTTTTCTGTTCAAGCTTCAGGATTTTATCTCTGTGTCAAGCTCTAGAGTTTGAGATCCCAATGGTAAATATTACATCAACCCTCTTTCATGGAACTGGGCCAGGAAGAAAAGAGCCAGTTGTGAAATTTCAGTAGCCACCTTTGGCTACAGCCAAGCTGCTAATGGCAGCGTTGGGCAAGCATACTGGGGGTTGGGGGAGACAGACATGTGTGTGTCGTCTCTCTGGGTGAGGTAGGAGCGGACCCAGACCAGGGAGGAAGGTTCTGCCAGCTCAGGCAACATGAGGAACACTGGGAAACACTGTGGAAATCTTCCTCACTTCCGCTTCCTTCTCTCTCCACAGCTCATCCTTCTCAGGGTCCAGTCGCTCTAAAGCACTTAAACCCACTGAAGCATTTAGTAATGAAACTCTTCCAGGGTATTAGAGGATTCTAATATTTCAAGAAGTTGGAGAAACCCAAAACATCCCCTACAAATTTGAGGGCAGAACCTGGATGTGTGGAGGGAGGGTCCCCTTTCTTCTGACTTTCTTGGTGTCTGGTTTCCATTTCTCCCTGTAACTACGTGATCCCAAGTGTCCTGGGGCGTTTCCAGGACTGTTTCAGTTTTAAACTATTATAGCCTATTGTCCTCTGAAATACTTATGAGGTCACATGCCCTGATTTTGTTGTGGAAAAAAACTGAAAGTACAGTCCTAGCTTACTGCATTTCCTGTGTGGCTGTGACTACATAAATCTCCACTTTCCCTGGCACCTTGGAATTGTGGCATTTGGAAGAGTTACAGGAGCCCCACCTAAGAAGTTTTAGCTTGCATGTTGAAGAGACAAAGGATGGGTACCTTCTGTGATTTTTCTGGAAACAGCTTGATTCTGAAGCTCCCCAAAATGTACAAAAACTCACCCTTGTCATATATAGACTCAGACTTCCACTGTTTAGCCCCAGTGGCTTTAGAGAGAGCTTCCAGGGTTTTAGAATTCTTTCTCATGGTAACAGTCAAAGTGCCTTCTGCAGAGAACAGTCTGTTTTGTTTTTTAAGACAGTGTTTCTCTGTGTCGTCCTGGCTGTCCTAGAACTTGTTCTGTAGACCAGGCTGGCAAAGTTAAGAATCCTACCTGCCTCTGCCTCCCAAGTGCTGGAATTAAAGATGTGGGCCACCACCTCTGGGCTTGAACCGTTTTAATTTATAATGGAAGAGATAACTGGCCTCTTCTTGTGAGGTGTTTGATTCCACTGGTCTCAATCCAATGCTGGGTCATAAACTCAGATGTATGTCCTGAACCTTGGGCAGAATTTCAAGGCTGTTTTATATGCAGTAAAACTCGGGGTAATAATATATCATGTATAAACTATTATGTACTATACACACATAGATACATTTAATAGGAGAGAAAACAGAACAAACCAGAATGCAGGACTCTTGGTCTGGATAAGGATTTCTGTTTTTCTTTTTTGTCTTTTCTTTTTCTTCTTTTCTTTCTTTTTTTTTTTTTTTTTTTTTTTTTGAGAGAGAGACAGAGACAGAGAAAGGGTCTCTCTACAGAGCTCTGGCTGTCCTGGAACTCACTCTGTAGACCAGGCTGGCCTCGAACTCAGAAATCCACCTACCTCTGCCTCCCATGTGCTGGGATCAAAGTGTATGCCACCATCATGCCAGGCATGGTCTGAATAAGTATGTCATGAAAATTATTTCCTATTTGTTTATGCATATGTGAGGTCTCTATCATTATGTAACGTAAGCTTTATTTCAAAGGTGACAGTTGAAAATGGTTGAGACCATTCTGCTGGGACAGGTCACACACAGTCACATAGAAACTGATGTAGAAGTAAGGCATGGGTCCCACTAGATGGCTCAATAAATAAAGGTACTTGCCATCAAGACTGATGACCTAGTTTTAATCCCCAGGACTCACATGGTGAAAGGAGAGAACTGAAAAGTTGTCCTCTGACCTTCATATATGCAGGTTTCTACTCCCCATACATAAATAAGCTTAAAAATAAAAAAAAGAAAATACAGCTGTGAAAGAGCTGATGGCACAGGAGAGGAAAAACGAGGCCTGTCTGGAAACCAGCAGTTCAGTTCACAGGTTAGCAGGCAGCTCGAAAACACTTCATGGATACACCAGCAGTCCTATTGGGATAGCAACAGCGGTGACACGACCTCAAAGAGAGACAACCAGGCCTCAGCCTCAGCTGGTGTCAGCAGGAGGAAACCTGGAGGGACACCAGGAGAAGTTCTCGGCTGTGCCTCTCTCAGGGATCAAAGACCAGTGAAGATGCAAGACCCACGAGCGTTGCACAGCTAGCTGTACCAGCAAGCCAAGCTCTGTCTCTGTCACTCCATCAGTCCTATTTATACCCTCCAAACATCACGTGTCCTCCACGTGCCTTGCCTCAACACGTCTTGACTCAGCATGTACATCCTATAAGCCCGAGTCCTCTGAGTCCCGACATTGCAGCTCGACTACGAAGTGTAAAGCGAACCAATACTCAAGAGTTGTTAGCAAAGAATCCTTCATCACGCATCCTTTCATGTGCTTGTTTTAGCAGAACATCCTTTCTCCTATGTCTGCTTCAGTGAAATGTACCTTCTTGAGTCTGTCTTAGTCTTTCACTTGTGTCCACTTTAGGAAAACACTCCTTCAAATGTTTACCTCAGCAAAATACCATCCAACACAGCTGACTTCCCAAAGAACCCTTAAGTTCACACTTCACACAGGCTGCTAAGTGCCCTTGGAAGAGGAGCCTGGCCTGGGTCAGGGAAACAGTACAGAAAGGAGAAGGGAAGGGTCTGTGAGTATCCAGAGTCAAGCCACCTCCCATGCTCTGCACAGCTGTCTACACAGACAGCCTCTGCCCTCAGCTTACATTAGTTATCTCAGTCTCACCACACCCATTAGGGAAGCAGTACCGTACTGTCCCCATTTTATAGATGAGAAAGCTGAGGTTCACTTGCCTGCAGTCACCTTGCTCCTATGTTGTAGACAAAACTTGGCCTAGAACCCTAGGTTGTCCATTTTCAGTCCAAGCCCTACCCCCTTTCTTCTTCTCCTCCCACCTTCTTTTTGAGACAGGATTTTTCTATGTATCCCTGACTGTTCTGGAACTCACTCTGTAGACCAGGCTGACCTTGAACTCAGATCCTCCTGCCTTTGTGTTCCCAGTGCTGGGATTGAAGGCATGCACTACTTCGAAGTTTCCCAGGCTCTTCTTAAATCAGCAGACAGCTCCCCTTTGGCATATGAATCTGGTTTGGGGTTGGCTCAGCATCAGTGGTTAAGGTTAGCCAGCCCCAGGATCCTGTCTGAGGATGCGGGGTAGACAAGGCTAGAAGTGGAGGAGCCCAGGTTCTGCAGCCCAGGGATGGGGACTGGTGGCTGTGAGGGTGGCAGCCTTTCCCCGCTCCTGCTCTTGCTCACTGCCTGCTCTGCCATCGCAGAATATGCTGCTAATTATAACCAAACACAATGAGCAATCAGAGCCTGCTGGCGCTGGAGCTCTCCTTAAAGATCTGGCAGGCTTTTCATTAGAACTTCCCAGTAGCCCAGAGGCAGTCAAGGCTCCATCCTCCCCTCTCTCCTCCTCCCGTCTTGTTGGGTGCCTTGTGCACCCAATGCAGTCAATTCAGGACTTCCCTTAGCTCCCACTGTGCCCAGTTCAGTGCGGCAGGGGGAATGGGAGCCAGGACTTTGTTCTTGCCTTCAGTGAGCTAATCATCTTCCCAGCAGTCTCTTGATTAGAATAAAAAGGCCTGGCCTAAAGGAGCCTGGGGTCAGGAGTTTTCAACCTCCGGAGTCCTTGGCTGCTTTTCTCTGAGGCTTTTCTTTGGACATTTGTGAACATTTATTCAGGCACAAAAGTGCTCACTGTGGCAGTGGTTGTCTCTGCAGTATATGCCAGGGAAGGGAACCCTTCCCAAATTTGGGGGTACTTAAACCAAAGTCACTAGATGTATGCATGAAGCCATTATAGTCCTTGCAACAGTTCTCACATGTTTATTTTGAAGACTCTGGAAGGGATAAATGTTAGGGGAAAGACAACCTGAGGTCCCAGATCCTCTTCTTAGCTTTGAGAGAAATGCACATCGCTGTTTCTAGGCTGACCCCACAGGCCTGGTTATCAGCAGGGAAGCATTCTTGGGTCCTAGGCTGGAGCTTCTTTGCCAAAGTTTTGAAGTTTTAGTTGTTTCTTTTGTTACTCAAAGTCCTTGACAGATGGCAAGAACCCAGGATGGACATCCCCTTCATGGTCCTCCCTAATGACTCACTGGCTCTGCAACATCCCAAGACAGCGCTACCACCAGGAGACCACGTGTCCAAACTCCGCAGACTGTGGGAGATATTTCTGATGCAGTCCACAAGCATCTGCTGTTGCCCAAGGCACATTACGGCTGTTGTTGGAAGTTCATCAAGACATCATTTCCCTGGGGCACTGGCATGAAGTGAGGGATGGTTGAGTCCCATCCGTTGAGGATTCTACAAAGCCTCTCTGGGGCACAATGCCAAGCCAGAGCAGCACAACAGTGATGCATACTGTGGAAAGGATGAAGGGGGCCTGGAGTATCATGAGAGGACATACAGTCCCAGGCTGCCCTGGACTGAGGGCATTTCCAGGAGGTGAAGACTTGCAGTTTTAAGACCAGACAAACTATCTTAGGTGTGGGTTGAGTAGGTAGGTAGGGGAAAGAATGGCAGGGTGTGTGTGTGTGTGTGTTGTGTGTATCTGTGAATATATGTGTGTCTGTGAATATGTGTGTATCTGGGTGTGTGTGTTGTTTACTCAGACAGAGACTGAAAAAGGGATATTTTCTTTGATTGAGACAGGGTCTTCCTGGGTGCCTTAGGCTGGCTCGTGATCTCCCTGCTTTAGTTAACAGGGACATACCATCATACCTACCTAAGTGAGAAGGCAATCTGAGACCTTACTTAGCTTTGCAGTGCTTATATAGCAGAGGGTGACCTTGAACTTTTTCTCCTGTCTCTTCCTCTTACATGGTTGGATACAGAACTTATACCACCATGTTGAATTTTGTGCTGCTATAGATTGAACCTGGGGTTTCATACAAGCTTGGCAAGCACTCCACCATTTACTCACTGAGATACATTCCCAAGCCAACACTGATTTTTTGATTTTTTTTTTTTTTTTTTGAGACAGAGTCTCACTATATATATCTAGCTGTCCTGGAACTCACTATGAAAACCAGACTGGCCTCAAACTCATAGAGATCTGCCTCCCCTCCCTCTGCCTCCTAAGAAATGGGATTCAAAATGTGTCACCACACTTGATTTACACACAGATTTTAAAAAACAAAGACCTAAACCATCAGTTGTGGCATATGCCTTTAATCCCAGCACGGGGGGGGGGGGGGGGGGTTAGGGACAGAGGCAGGCAAATATGTGAGTTTGAAGCCAGTCTGGTCTACCGAGCGAGCGAGTGCCAGGACATCCACGGTTACACAGGGAAACTCCATCTGGAAACAAACAAACAATAACAATCAAACCCCACAAAAACCCCATGAAGACCTAGGTATCGTCACTAAATACACAGAACAAAAGTTCAGAGTTACCAGTATCATCAAACTACAGACTAAAGAAATTTTTGTGTATTTGTCAAAGATTTAAGAGGAGGATTTTTTTTGTTTACTCCCAAAAAATTTAAACTGCTTCAGTCTCTCTGCAGAGAAATTTGATTCCAAATTAAAAAAACAAGAGGCTGAAGAGTTGGCTCAGCAGTAGTTAAGAGGACTTGTCAGTTATCCAGGGGACCCAGGTTCACTTCCCAGCATGGAGGCACACAACCCTTTGTTATTCCAGTCCCCAGGGGATCCCTTGCCTTCCTCTGACCTCCTTAGACACCCAGCACAAAAGTAGTGCATACACGCACACACACACACACACACACACACACACACACACACACATATATATATATATATCTGCAGGCAAAACACACATACTCATAAAATAATACAGAAGTATAAAGACTATAAAGGCATGAATAACCGAAAAGCAAGCTTTACTACATCTGAGTGATGCTGGGTATGATGCCAAATGTCTTTAAGCAGTGGTTCTCAACCTTCCTAATGCCGAGAGAGACCCTTTAATCCAGTTCCTCATGTTGTGATGACCCCAACTATAAAATTACATTGTTGCTACTTCCTAACTGTAATTTTGCTACTGTTATGAATTGTAATGTAAATATCTAACATGTAGGCTATCAGTCAACCCCTGTGAAAGGATCATTCGATCCCCAAAGGAGTCACAACCCACAGACTGAGAACCACTGCCTTTCATCCTAGCACTCTGGAGGCAGAGGCTGGCAGATCTTTGTGAGCTCTAGGCCAGCCTGGTTTATGTTAGCATTCTGTCTAAACTCCACCCCCACAGTTATGTGGCAACAGCCAGGTAGGCCAGCCCACTATAAAAGGGGCTGCTTGCCCCTTCCTCTCTCTTACTGTCTTGCTCTCTCTTGATCTTTTGATCCATCCGTTCCCTTACCCCTTTCTCCCTCCCTCCCCCCCCACTCCACAAGCTCATGGCCGGCCTCTACTTTCTCTCCTCTCCTCTCCTCTCCTCTCCTCTCCTCTCCTCTCC
>NW_021604658.1:4635742-4655169 GCF_004785775.1 Grammomys surdaster | reverse complement strand
CTCCCTTCTCTCCCTTTCCCCTCCTCTCTCTTGTCTCTGTCTCTACTACCCTCTTAACTCCCCTCCCCATGCCCTGAATAAACTCTATTCTATACTATACTATCCTGTGGCTGGTCCCTCAGGGGGAAGGGATGCCTAGGCATGGACGTCCTGAGACATCCCCTTACTCCATACTTCGCCACACCTCCATAGAACATACTCTATATCTCTTTATCTTTTTTATAAACACATCAGTTTACATAGCGAGTTCTAGGCCAGCCATGTTCACATTGAGAGGTCCTATCTCAAAGACAAAAAAAACCAACCAAACAAACAAACAAAAACAACCTATATACCGAGACCAATTAATTATTTTGTTGGGATTTGATCTTTAGAAAATGACCAGAGCTGTGATCCAAGTTTGAGGTATTGTATAAGGACACTGCTTCAAAATAAATTCAAATTGGAGGCAAACTAAAATTTCCTCTCAGGAAGCCCCCTCACCCCAAAAACTCAACCATGTTTCTCTCAATCTTTAGCTAAGCAATTCAACTCTTTCTTGTTCTGCCCTCAATTCTCCATTTATGCCCCACAGCCTATATTTTAGACTCAAATGCTGCTTTTCCAAAGAGAAATGTTACCATTAGCCCTTAGGATACTTTTTCCCCAGTCACTCTTGGCTTCCAAGAGTCAGAGGGTGTTCCGCGCTTTTGACATAGATTCAGTCAGAGTATTTTTGGCCGTAAGTACTAAAAACCATCTCAGGCTGAAGGAATATGAGGCAGAGGATGAGGAGGAACAGTGGAAGCGATTGAATGTTTGGATTTTATCTAAAATGTCTTGGGTGGTGGCAACACATGGTGGTATACGACTTTGATCCCAGCACCGGGGAGGCAGCCAGTGGATCTCTGTGAGCTTGAGGCCAGTCTAGTCTACATTATGACTTCCAGAACAGCCAGACCCTATGGATAAAATAAAATCAACAAGTAAATAATAGTGCCTGGGGGGGGCAGCTAGACAGATGACTCAGTAGGCCAAAGCACTGGCTACTCTTATAGAGGACATGGGTCTGCTTCCTAGGACCCAGATGGTAGCCCATAACCACTTGTAACTCCAGTCCCAATGGATCCAAAATCCTCTCTGGCCTCTGTGGGCACTGGGCATGAACTTGGCACAGACATACATGCAGATAAAACACTTATACACATAAAATATGATTAAAGTGAATACTTTGGCAGTAGAGGCAGAGGCAGCTGGATCTCAGTGAGTTTGAGGCAAGCCTGGTCTACATAGTTCTGGGACAGCCAGGGCTACATAGTGAGACTGTCTCAAACAACAACCACCAAACAGGAAATGCCTTGGATTGGCTCCTCCTTTAATAGTCTTTTCTTTCATTTAAAGCAATTTTGAGCCGGGCGGTGGTGGCGCACTCCTTTAATCCCAGCACTTGGGAGGCAGAGGCAGGCAGATTTCTGAGTTCGAGGCCAGCCTGGTCTACAGAGTGAGTGCCAGGGCTACACAGAAAAACCCTGTCACGAAAAAACCAAAAAAAAAAAAAAGCAGGAAACCAAAATGGTTAGATTTTATAGGGAAGAGCAGCTCATAATCCTGGGCTGGAGAGTTCAGAGTAGGGGGCGAGGTATGCCAGCCAGGAGGCCCTAACAGCTAGGGACTAAGGAATGCAGGGAGAACCTGGAAGCCAGGTCCTTTTTAGTATTTTAAGTAGGCACCTTAGCCATTTGTCCCAGGTTTGAAACCTATTTTTTTTTCTTTGTTAATTAAAAAAAAAAGCCTAAGCCTTTTTGTTGATAACTGATGAATGGTACTGGGCGAAGTGTAATCTTCTCTTTTACTATTTCCTGCGGACATTGGAGGTCCCTGGCAGGGGCGGGGCCGCGGGCGGAGGGTTGGGGGGCGGTGCTGAGGAAGCTGGTCTGCTGGCTAAACCTGGGAAAAGCCGGCTGTTTCAGTTGCTGTGCAGGCTCTACAGAACCTTATGGAGTTAGGAAAGTGCAGGCAGCTTTGGAGTGTTTTGTGAGGATGGATCACATGGGGCTAGCCACTTTGAAGCTGTCCTGCCTGTGGATTGTGAAGGAACACCTAGAGCTGGAGAGAAGTCGGGCAGTTGATCTGAAATCAACTGGGACAGATAGACTAGGAGAAGGTAAAGTTAAGGAGTTTAGGGAAAACTGTTTATCCTGGGTGCACATTTGAAACTTTTAGGCATGGAGTCCAGGTAGCTGGAAGAGAGGAGTCCCAAGACCAGGGAAAGGGAGAGAGATTTGGGGTCCATTTGACCTGTGAGAGGTGGATCCTGCAGCTTACAAGATTTTTTTTTTAAGTTTACAAATAGAGAAACAAGTTCTAGATACTGTTGGCATCACCCCTTTTTGCAATGTGTACTGACTGAAATCCACACTGTGGAAAAGAGCAGTAGACTCTACCTTTGAATGGAAGTAAAAGCGTGGGAACTCCCAAGTGATTTGGAGTTCAAAGCATGAACACACTTTCCAGAGTGCTGGGTATATAGACTGGACAGAGATTTTTTAGCAAAATGAGAAGCAACCAAAGGAAATCTAAACTTTTAAATTTGACTATGATAATATGACAAGTACTTTACCAGAGCTAGATTAATGGCCTATCAGAACTCCGCTGATTAATGTTTAAACTCTGAACTTTTTTTTTTTTTGGTTTTTCGAGACAGGGTTTCTCGGTGTTGTCCTGGCTGTCTCTGTAAACCAGGCTGGCCTCGAACTCAGAAATCACCTGCCTCTGCCTCCCAAGTGCTGGGATTAAAGGCGTGCACAACCACTGCCCGACAACTCTGAACTTTTGAAGTCTTGATAATAGCATAGTAAAGGACAGAAATCTGAAGCATGTTTTAATAGAGGTTAAATCACTTTTTTTTCCATCTAATTGTTTACGATGAGACTCCATGGTTGATAACTGAGAGCAGTTATTGTACAGGAAGTTTCTTTAAAGGAATAGTAAAAAGTTACTTTGAAACCTCTTCTGTGAGTTTATCTTTTTAGGTTCCTGTAGGAAGGTAAACCATTTGTCTTTCTCAGCTGGAGGCCCGGAAGCTCTAGGAAAGTGAGGCCAGCGGCCTTGTCTTTAAGTATGAAGAGAACTGAGAAGGCAGCTAATGCCTTGGGGAAGGAGCCGGTGTGCTTGTTGCAGTTAAAGCTATAGTCAGTTAATTATCACCAGAGATCTGAGGGGGATGAATTATAGCTGGAATGACAGAGACTTCCCGTTAAATGAGACAGGGTTACCTTAGTTTCCATTGGTCTTCACAGTTTCATTGGGGACAGTCTTCGGCTGTCACATAGCCTAAGCATTTAATCTTTAGCTGTTATACAGAGGTGCATAGGCCTTTGGCTGTCAGGTCTGAGAGATTTTTCCTAAAGGGGAACTTGGGAGAACTGACCTTACTTTGACCAGGCAAAACAGGGCAATCAACCCAAAACATGCCCACAGTTTGAGCAGAGCCTGTACAGCAGATGAGGCATGGAGCAGTTTTCCCCAGTGGTTAGCACTATCACAATCCTAGCTGAGTCCTTGTGCCTCATATATCTTCTTTGGAGACCATGGGGTTCCCGATAGGAGGAGGCAGTTTTGTATATTATGGGAAGCTGGACCAAGCTAGCTCAGTCAACAGAGTCTTCAGGGAGGGAGTGAGGACTGAAAATAAAGACAATCAGCCAACACTATAACGTGACCCCAGCCAGTTCTGAAGCTGAAACAGGTTTATTTTCTTTCCAGTCTGCTTTTATATCATTCTAGGTACAGACAAAGAATAAGGTCAGTTCTAAGGCAAAAACAAAGTAGTTAAGGAATAAACAAAGCATAAACAAAGAAAGGTCCCGTGATTACTCTGTTCAAGGTCTTTGTTTGTTTGTTTGAGACAGGGTTTCTCTGTATAGCCCTGGCTGTCCTGGAACTCACTCTGTAGACCAGGCTAGCCTCAAACTCAGAAATCTGCCTGCCTCTGCCCTCCAAGTGCTGGGATTAAAGGCGTGCGCCACCACCGCCCGGCTTCTATTCAGAGTCTTAACAAGAACTATCAAGATACAAAGAGCACTAAATAAACAAACAAACAAACAAATAAATAAATAGAAAAAAATACAAAGAACACACTTCTCAGCTGTATTCATCTTGAGCCTACTTCCTTGTCCTAGCCCAATGTCAAATTCCTGCCAGATTCCTAGAAGCCACCCCAAAAGCTCTCCACAGAAGCTTAAACATTTGAATAATTTATTTTAATTGTATGTGCATAGGTGTTTTGCCTGCATGCATGTGTCAGATCTTGGAGTTACAGATGGTTATAAGCTGCCATGTGGGTAATGGGAATTGAACCCTGGTCCTCTGGAAGAGCAGCCAGTTCTCTTAACCATCCCTCCAGCCACAAAGAAGCATAAACATTTTCAATGCTGTATTTAGAAGATCTCTGAAACTATTGAGGACCATCTATCTATTAAGTAGATCTGATTTCAGGCTTAATCTCAAAAAACATGCACAGGGGGCTAAATAAAGCTTGTTACTAAATGAACAGCTTACAGGCCAGTAGCTTATATACGGTTAGGATTTTAGATCTTTATCCCTGTTGATTTTGAGTTGAAGAGTTAATTGGATCACCTTCAGCATCAAAATAGAATTATTATGATTCTTTATATGACTTGATTTATCCAAACAGTTAAAGTGTAATGAAGTGAACAAAGACGAATGAGCTAGACAAATATTACTGTGAACCAGAGTAGACCTTACAAACTTATAAACTGTAATTATCAAATATACCTTATTTATCTAATATATCTTGTTACTTATCTAACTCTCTAGAAGCCTGGTATTGAACAATTAGCAAAGGCATAATTAGTTAGACATACATCTTAAATCAGCTTTTGTTCATAGACCTCTATAACCTTAAATTTTGTCGTCAGACAAAAATCCATGCCAATCTAAAATATTTTAGAGACCTGTTATTCTTTCCTTAGTCTAGAAAAGGCAATACGACAATAAAGTAAAGGCTCAGCAGCACTGGGACGTCTTATATTTAATTGTTGCTTTAAACCATGTGGTCATCTTAAGACAGTGAAGTCACATGACATGTACCTTTCAACCTTAGTAAAGATGGCTGCCAGCATGTGGTTGCTTACATCTTGAAGAAGGCTGTCACCAAGATGGAGGAGACCTACATGGTTGCTATTCAAAAACAACTATTTTTCCTAAACAAGAGTTGAATCTACGTAACACACGTAGTATATTCTACACTCGAGTTGAATCACATATATAGGATGTTGTAGCAAATTAAAATTCCTGTGTATAGGTTTTAATTATAAGCCTTGTTGCAAGGTTTTTTTTGTTTTTTTTGTTTTTTTTTTTTAGTTTTTTTTTTTTTTTTTAATTTTTTTTTTTCAAGGCAGGGTTTCTCTGTGTAGCCCTGGCTGTCTTGGAACTCACTCTGTAGACCAGGCTGGCCTGGAACTCAGAAATCCGCCTGCCTCTGCCTCCCAAGTGCTGGGATTAAAGGCGTGCACCACCACCATCCGGCCTGCAAGGTTTTGTTTTGTTTTGTTTTTTGTTTTTTGTTTTGTTTTTTGTTTGTTTGTTTTGGTTTTTTGAGACAGGGTTTCTCTGTGTAGCCCTGGCTGTCCTGGAACTCACTCGGTAGACCAGGCTGGCCTCGAACTCAGAAATCCGCCTGCCTCTGTCTCCCAAGTGCTGGGATTAAAGGCATGCGCCACCACTGCCCGGCCTGCAAGTTTTTTTTTTAACGTTGGTTATTTTTTTTATTATTATTTTATGTAGATTGGTGTTCTGCTTGCATGTATGTTTGTGTGACGGTGCCAGATAACCCTAGAACTGGAATTACAGACACTTGTGAACTGCCACCTGGGTGCTGGGTCCTTTGAAGGAGCAGTCAGTGCTTTTAGCCACTGAGCCATCTCTCCAGCCCCTTGTTATGAGTTTTAAGACAAATTTTGTTACAGATTTACAGATTCTTTAACCATACCAGTGAATTTACAAATCCTAAAACAAAAGACTTGTAAGATACAGTATAGTCCTAACAGGTTATCTTTAAGAGCAGAGAAATTATAGAGATCAAAGATTTTTAAGAGTGGGAAGTTGTAGAACTTGAGGTGTCAAGGACCATTCATATATGGCAGAAGTTACAATCTGTAAGAATTGGAAATCAAGTGAACCAACTGTTACCCATTGATCTGTACTGACGCCAAGCTATAGCACTAATATGAGCCTGTGGAGGGAGGGAGGGAGAGAGAGAGAGAGAGAGAGAGAGAGAGAGAGAGAGAGAGAGAGAGAGAAACAAAAACACAAAATCACCATATGCAGATGCAGGCAGGGGCAGGGGAGGAGATGTTTCTAGAAGCTCCAAGAGGGAGTGGAGAACATCCAAACAAGCTGATGGAAAGCAGGCTGGAGCAAGAGATAGTATAGTAGGACTGCAGGCAGGCTGGAGCAAGAACTAGCATAGTGGGACTGTGGACAGAACTGCGTAGTAGGAGTGCAGTCAGGCTGTAAGGCAAGAGAAAGCTAAAGAGAGTCAAATGGATGTAGCAGGCCAGAGCTAAGAGCTGGGAGTTAGCCGGGCAGTGGTGGCGCACGCCTTTAATCCCAGCACTTGGGAGGCAGAGACAGGTGGATTTCTGAGTTCGAGGCCAGCCTGGTCTACAGAGTGAGTTCCAGGACAGCCGGGGCTACACAGAGAAACCCAGTCTCGAAACCCTCCCCCCCCAAAAAAAAAGAGTTGGGAGTAACTGAGGTGGATAGTGTCATGTGTAGAGGTGACAAGAATTTACCATCCCCAAGAGGAATGGTAAACTTCTCCGGGAGAAAAATGTTCCAAATTACAGAAGAGGTGTCCCTGGTCCTTGTGATTAGAGCCCAGTGGGGGAGAGAGGAGCTTCTTGGCACACTAGTATGGTGAGTGTAGTAACAGTAAACAAACTGGGCAGCTAGGGGTGACGTTTATCCAGTAAAGAAGGAGGCTTGGGGGCTGGAGAGATGGTTCACAACCATCTGTAATGGGATCTGATGCCCTCTTCTGGTGTGTCAGTAACAGGGTGCTCATATATGTAAAATAAATAAATAAAATCTAGAAAGAAAAAAAAAAGGAGGGGGGCAAGCAGGAGAAAGAGCAGGTAGAGGGAACACCAGCTGAAGTATCGGACTTTAGAGTTTGGTTTGTTTGTTTTGATTTTCAAGATGGGGTCTCTGTTTATCTTTGGCTGTTCTGGAACTCTGTAGATCAGGCTGGCCTAGAACTAACAGAGATTCATCTGTCTCTGCCTCCAGGGTACTGGAATTAAAGGCGTGTGCCACCACACCTGGCCAGCCTCTAGAATTAGGAATCAAATTTTGTGAATGGAAGCCAGCAGAAACAAGTGATCTGCGCATATCTTAGCAGAGTCAGGTCCGCAACTTGGTTCAGAATGGCCAAGTTCCTTGAGTCAGGAACTTATCTGTGCCATTCCCAGGTTTTAGTACCAAATGAATGAATAAAAGAAAGGAAAAGAAGGGAAACTTAACCCCTCTTGGGTATGGGGGAGAAGGCTTATTATAGATAAAAAAGAGAGCATAGATAGAGACAGGGACTTCTGAGAGAGTCCAAGGTGGACATGACCAGACTGAGCTAGGTCATATGAGGAGAGATGGGGGAGGGAGAGGGGAGAGAGGAGAACAAGATGCAGCAGGAGGCCCCAAAAGTACAAAGAGTGGGTAACCAGAATGGTTGGTTTATATATTCTCTTCCTGGGCTGGAGAATTGAGGTTAGGGGCTGGGGTATAACAGCTAGGATGGTCCTGTAAGGACTGAGGGATCCTGGGAGCGCCTGGTGGCATTGCCAGGTCCTATTTGATCTGTTAAATAGGCACCTCAGCAGCCGGGCGGTGGTGGCGCACGCCTTTAATCCCAGCACTTGGGAGGCAGAGGCAGGCGGATTTCTGAGTTCGAGGCCAGCCTGGTCTACAGAGTGAGTTCCAGGACAGCCACGGCTACACAGAGAAACCCTGTCTCGAAAAACAAAAAACAAACAAACAAGGAAAAAAAATAGGGACCTCGGCCATTTGTTCCTGTTTGAAACCTAACATAATCCAGGTAGATCAGCCTACAGCCAAAGAAATTCATTCATTCTCTCTCTCTCTCTCTCCCCCTCTTTCCCTCTCTCCCTTCCTCTTTTCCTCTAAAAAAAAAAAAAAAAATCAAAATAAAGACCCAAACCAACCAGCCAAACAAAAACCAGAGAGATAAAGAGTAATAGAGAAAGACATTAGAGCCATCTTCTGACTTTACCATGTGTGCACAGGGGTACATAGAGCCACATACACAAATGTGCATACTCCACACACACACACGCACACAGGGGACATGACTCCTATCAGAGCAAAGCCTTGCCTTCATGATCTCATCCAACCTTAATTATAGCCATGAGATTAAATGACATTTCTATCAATGATGGGCCATACATAGGGTAGAAGTCCTCTGGGGTTGTATCCTCAGGTGACGTCATAGTCATCTTTAGTTTGTGCAAGTCAAGTTTATAAACTAAAATTGCCTAATGACCCATTTCTCAGCACGTATCTTTATCATTTATCAGTACTTGAGGGGTTGGAGTTGTGGCTCAGTGTGTAGAGTACTTGCCTGGGATGCATGAAGCCCTAAGTTTGAACTCCAGCACTACATATAAACCAGGCCTGATGGTTCAGCTCTAAATCCCCATACTAGGAAGCTAAAGACAAGAGGCCACGAAGTTCAGGCTCATCCCAGTTACACAGGATGAGGCCAGCCTGGGTTACATGAGACTCTATGATTACTACTTAAGAAGCATCTCTCCAAGTACAGGCATACCGTGAGTTAGGGCTTCCGCAAGCAAATCTGGGGATGGAGCAATCATTCAGTCCTATAGAGAGGCCTCCCTTCAGAAGGCGGAGTCTACTCCCTACTCCCTGGGAGATGGAGTGGACTTGGTGACCTGCTCCTAAATGCAAAGCGTAGCCAGGTAATGAATTTTGAATTCCGGGTCTAGGCCAAAGCAGATGGCTAGGCCAAATTCCGGGTCTAGGCAATTCCGGGTCTGCCCAGTTCTCACTCTTGGATTGTAGCTCCGAGAGGAGCCAGTTAAAAGGACACACTAGGCAGCCCATGGACAGGTCGTCTGGGAGAGGAACTGTGTCTTTTGGTAACCACCAATGCCAACCTGTCAGACCACTGCCTAGCAGTTCTGCAGTCTCCCAGGGCAAATCTCAGTCTCTCTTTCTTTTTTTCTTTTTCTTTTTCTTTCTTTTTTTTTTTTTTTCTGAGACAAGGTTTCTACATAACCCTAGCTGTCCTGGAGCTCACTGTATAGACCAGGCTGGTCTTGAACCTAAGAAAAATCATCTGCCACTGCCCTCCAAGTACTGGGATCCAAACGGTGCGCCACCATGCTGGACCAACTTTCTTAATCCTTGTGATTGTGTGCGGGACACATCCTCTCTTCTCAGGCCTCTACATAGCTCGGCCCACATCTCACTCCCAGCTTATGACATCATTTTCTTCCCACTTAGAAGAAAGAAATCAGAAAATAATCCTTATCCAACACCAAAAATACCTACTTCCCCTGGGTAGGCCCACACACTGTGCCTGCCCTTCGTGTGCTGTGAATGGACCGCGCACACGTCTGTCTTGGCTAGCCCCTCCCTCGTACAGGATTCTTTCCCTGTCTTGCTTATTAAAGGCATCACTCCGGCAATTATCCTCTCATCTGCATCATCAAATGTTCTCTCTCAAGGGGATTGTTCTCATCAGCATACTAATGGGATATAAAAACTAATCTCCAAAAAAAAAAAAAATCTCCCATTCCCCCTCATTCACGTCACCATTTGTCTGCTACCCAGGCGTAACCGCAGTTTAAAAATATCTGCAGTCAGCCGGGCTGAGTGACGCTTACCTTTAATCTTAGCACTTGGGAGACAGAGGCAGGTGGATCTCTGTTAGTTCCAGGCCAATTAGGGCTGCAGAGAGAGATACTATTTCAAACAAACGACGATAACAGATTTATACTGCATGGTGCTGGTGCTGGAGAGATGGCTCACAATGTAGAGCGGGTGCAGATGACCTCGGGCTGATTCTCAACATCCATATCCAGTGGTTCCTAACTCCAGTTCCAGGGGAATCTGATGTCCCTGGGATCCAGGAGCACCAGCACACAGGAAAGCACACACACGCACACACACACAAATATACACACACATACAAATACCCACAAATTTAAGTGACAAGAATAGTGCTAGGGAGATGACTCAACTGTCAAGACCCGATCATTGGTTGCTCTTCCAGAGGTCACGGTTCAATCCCCAGCACCCAAATGATTCTCATAATCATCTGACTCCACTCCTGGGAGCTGATGCTCTTTTCTAGGTCCTGTGGGCACTAGGCATGCATGTAGTGTGCAGGCATACATACAGGCAAAATACTCATACACAGAAAATAAAAGTGTTTTAAATGATAATAATAAATTTTTGTTGTTGTTGTTGAGATAACGTTTCTCTACATAGCCCTGGCTATCCTTCAACTGACTCTGTAGACCAGGCTGGCCTTGAACTCACAGAGATCCACCTGCCTCTGCCTCGCAAGTGCTGGGATTAAAGGCATGTGCCACAACCGCCCTGCTAATAAATCTTTTAAAAAGGAAAAGACATATTTATGCTGTTTCTACTTCACTTCCTGTTCTCATTACACTCCAGGCTTTTGTCAGTACTGCGACATCAAAACCGAGTTTTTCAAGGTTATCAATGACTTCCCCGTTGATAGATTAGGTGGCGAATTTTCCTTTTTGCTTGACCCATAGGCAGGATTTTGTCCTTTATTACTCTGTGCCTTTCTTCTTGTCTTCTCCACTTTCTCTAGTTGCTCCCAGGACTCTAGAGTCATCCTCCTGCCTCACTAGCTGCTCCTTCTCAGCTTCTTGCCCACACCCACTGTCTCCCTTTTTATAGCCCTAAAAGTTAGAGTAAGCCTCAAGTTTAATTCTCAATGCCTCTGCCCTCCTCTCTTCTCTCCTTCTCCTGTGTGACCTTATCTGCGTCCACAGACTGCTTACTTCTCTAAGCCAGAGCCTCACCAGAGCCCAGAATGAGTAAACTCTTTCCTTTTAGGCTCGTGAGTGTGCGCATGCGCGCCCTGGTTGTGCGTGAATGCACGGAAGCCAGAGGTCAACGTAAGACATTCCTCAGGAGCTGCCTCGCTTGCTTCTTGGTACAGGGTTCTTCACTAGCCAGACATGCACCTGGTTATGTCAAGATAGCTGAGGAGGGTTTGGAAGGAACCCGCTGTGTCTGAATCCGAAGCTCTGGTACTGCCAGCGTGTGCCAGGCTTCTTATGCGGGTGCTCGGGATCAAACACAGGTCCTCAGGCTTGCAGAACAAGCACATTACTGACAGATCTGTTGTCCCAGACACCTTCGGACTTATCTTTCCCCAGTTCTCAGCAGTTTTTCTTCCCTTGATACCCAATGTATTCATGCTCAAGGGAAAGAGCTAGGATCGAAACATCACCTAGTGGGTTTAGGTTTAGCACAGCACATTATGGGAAGAGTAATTCAAATTTAGCTGAATTACCTCTTCGAGGAAGCAGTATTTATGCTCGCCTTCCGTTCCAGTGAAGTATCAAACCAGGGAAGACAATGCTTAAGTCTCATCAGTTCAGGAATGGAAAGGGGAATGGATGTGGACTTGGGAGACAGGAAGGCTTTTCCCAGAACTGCCGGGGTTTGCTGATTGCTGACTTGGCCTTCCTGTGGGATGTACCTGTGTTTTCTGTTTCAATCTTGCGATGCTCACGTGCTGGAAAGTAGCCACGCTGAATGTGTGAAAAGCTATGGATGAGCCGGGCAGTGGTGGCGCACACCTTTAATCCCAGCACTTGGGAGGCAGAGGCAGGCGGATTTCTGAGTTCGAGGCCAGCCTGGTCTACAGAGTGAGTTCCAGGACAGCCAGGGCTACATAGAGAAACCCTGTCTCGAAAAACCAAACCAAACAAAACAAAACAAAAAAAAAAAAACAAAAACAAAACAAACAAACAAAGAAACTAAAAAAAACCCAGAAAAATAAAACTAAGCTGGTTGTGGTAGCACTGTCATGTGCACCTCCGAGCACTTGGAAGTGGAGGTAGGAGAGACAGACTCCAACATCATCTTCTTCTACATACTGAGTTCGAAGCCAGCCTGGGCTTCGAGACAACCTAAAACAATTTCAAAAGATAAAATGATTGAAACCCCCTTTAAAGTTACTTTTAGTTACTGAAACTTTTTTTAAAAATTTTTTTCTTTTATTGGATATTTTCTTTATTTACATTTCAAATGTTATTTCCTCTACAGGTCTTCGCGCTGGAAACACCCCCATCCCATTCCCCCTCCCCATCCCTCTATGAGAGTGCTCCCCTCCACTCCTGCCTTCCCCTACACTGAGGCATGGAACCCTCACAGGACCAAGGGCAGCTCCTCCCACTGATGTCCAACAGGGTCATTCTCTGCCACATACGCGGCCAGAGCCATAGGTCCCTCCATGTGTACTCTTTGGTTGGTGGTCCAGTCCCCGGGAGTTCCGGGGGGAGTTCAGGGAGGTCTGGCTGGTTGAAACTGAAACATTGTTTTAATTGTGGGGGGTGGGCAAACATGTCAAGCACATGCAATGGGCAGAGGGCAGCTCTCTGTGAGTTCTGGAGCATCTGTCTCTCTGTGTGCTCATGCATGTGGTCTCTCTGTGTACATGTACAGGAGTGTCTCTCTATGTGTACAGGTGTACAGGTGCATCCATTTCTGTTTGTGTGTATTTGTGTGTATGTGTGTGTGTACGCACTCCTGTAGGTAAGCCTACCAAACTATAAAGTATATAATCTGTCCAGAAACTTGTACTTTCTACTGTACGGCCCTTTCTGCCCTTCCACTGACCTTCCAGGTGCCTCAGAATCCTTCCCCTCATCCATTATCAGCTGGGAGCTGGAGATCTTCTGGAGTCAGCCTCTGTTAGAGAAAAATGCATGGTTAAGGTGGACAGCTGAAGCTGGGGAGTCCCTCAAGCTCAAAAGTAGAAATTACCGGTAGATTTTTTGGCTTCGAGACAAGCAAATGGATGCAGGATTTCTTATAGGCTGTGTGGTGGCCTTATGTAGTCACCTGTAGTTCTCCACCACAAGTCTTCCGTGTGTGTCACTTATTTTCACGTAGCCCATAACAAACGTTAAGCCGTCAAACTCTCAGAATAAAGAGCAAATACATAGAAGAATGTATGTTTTATAGAGTGTGCAATCTTTGGGGGGGATGGAAATCTGAATGCACTTTCAGAATCAAGCCTCACTGAGCGGCAAGCACTTCAAGCTGGAAGAGGAGCATCCGGAAATATGAGTTTGTCATGGAAACGCTGACAGGGCTTCATCGGAGGGGCTGCTCACAGGTGCAGCCCGGAATGGCACAGCCTCTCATGGCTTATTTCCATCCCAGCCTGTTGGCTGAGTTCTCTTTCCAGTAGCTGGGCCCTGGGATAGTCTGAAGGTTTTCTGGGGGAGCTGGGGAGCTCTTATGGGGAAGATGAGAGGGTTCAGATTCCTGGAGCTGGAAATAATCTTGGTATCAGTTTCAGATCTGAAAAAGGGCTTTTAGGGAGGGTGGAGGGGACAGTGGTATAGAAAAGGAGGGCACAATCCAGTTGTATACAGGCATCGGTTTCATGTCTTCATCCCTGTAGTCTGCAGCCCATTGAAGTGCCTGACTTCTCTGTGTTAGAGAAAAGCAAACAGACTGATGACCCCCTACCCCACCCCACCCCCCTGGCCTAGGAACCAGGATCAGATTCTTGGGTGGATTGGGCAGACCATTGGTATAGAATTCAGGGGCATGCCAGACCTTGTGGCTGAGACCAATGTCAGGAAGTACAGCCTTTACTTTAGCTATCAGGGAGAAAGCTGCAAAGGCCTTTTTCCTGGGAATGGCAGGATCCTGTCACGACATCAGTGACTGGAGTTATCAGCTGGCCTTTGCTTTAGAGTGGGCTTTGTGTCTCTGAAGATATTCTCAGTTCTTCCCAACTGCCCCACGACCCCCACCCCCACCCTCTACCCCCAGCTCTAGCCCAAGACTAAGAAAGGCACTAGCAGCTTTAGGAAGTCAATGGGCTGGGCCTCAGTGGCTCTGAGTAGGGCTGGGTAAGGGGAAAGATTGGCTCTGGAAAGCTTCCAACTGGTAAGGAAAGTGTGCTCCCTCTAGCACCCAGTCTAAACTGGTAAAGGAGACATGGTGTCCAAGATGGTGAAGGAAAAAAAGACCCAGTCTATACATCCCTAAACTGAGGGATGAAAAAACAAAAACCCAAGAGCATTTTCCAACCCCCACCACAAAACCCTGATCTACCATTTCTTGAACTGAAGCCATCCGTGTTTCTTGGACTATGACAAGAGATGAGGTAAAAGCAAGATCCATTTACCGATATTCCTGTCCTGTACCTCTGAGGCTCCAGCCACAGCCCTCAGCAGCTCTTCCTATTCCCTCCCTGCACTCCCTGACCTGGGGGGCCCGGACCGGGGGGAGGGGCGGGTTTGTGTGTGACCTTTTCTGGTTCCAGCGGCCCTGCTAAGGGTCTGCTCGGACTGGGGCTGATCGGATCTGACCCCAGGCTCATTTCTGGCCCCATCTGTTCCCTGCAACACAGATTCCCACCTTTCTTGCCCCACCCGGAGTCTCCGGAGCTTGGGAGACATTCCAGAGTGCTCCCGCTCAGTATGAATGTGTTGCTCAGTGCACTAGGCGATCAGAACCGACTTCTCTCCTTTTTTCCCTTAGAGGTGTTGATAGTAACAGCAGCGAGGAGCTGCCAAGTTGGCAGGAGAACAGAGCGGCTGTGCACTGCGGATTGAGGGGGGCAGGGAGCAGCAAGCCCACAGAGGGCTGAGCCAGGATGACAGTCTGTTTATCCTGAAATTAAAAAGGTCCCTCCAGGCTGAGCGACCAGCATCCTACCTGGGGGTGGGGGTGGGATGAGGATACTGTGGTGTGAAGGTAGAGGCCCCAAGAGAGGCCTGAGGCTGATGATGCAGCTGTAGCACCTGGGAGGCTCCCAGTCCTGGCTGTTGCTATAGTCGGGTGGGAGGAGCCTGCTGCTTGTGCCCAGAGGGCAACTCAGGCCTAGGAGACAAGGTGGAGATCACCTTTGTTCCAGTTATGGAGTAGGGCTGTGGCTTCCAAGTTGGAATGGCTATGGGACATAAAAGGAGCTATCTATTGTGAATCTACTTCTTCCTAAAGATAAGGACAAGTAGGGCACCTAGGGGGGCTCTCATCCTCTGTCAATCACACAGAACTGGGGATCTCAGTAGAATCATTCAGTTTCCTGGAGCCTCCACAATTAATGATACCTACTTCAGAGGTGTATGTGTGTGAAGATTCAACAGACTCAAAATAGCCTTACTATAAGGCAGACACACTAAGAGCTTTATGGATGTCAATTCGCTTGACCTGTAGACTCTATCAAACAGGTGTTGCTATTAGTTTTCCCATTTTTGTAATGAAGTAGCCCAGACACAGGGTCCTTAAGAAATGTATTCAAGATCACAGAGCTGGTGAACAGCAAAGTCAAAGACTTGAGCCCAGTTGTGTGGCGTGTAGGCTGAGGTTCTCAGCCTCTGAACGCACTGACTTCATAGTATCACCTAGCTCTGGGCACAGTGCCTGCTTGGCATAAAACATTTAGTAAGTGCTGGCTACCACCATGATGCAATTGGATATTTCCAACAGGACCCAGGGATTTTGTGAGGCCCTAGTTCCCCACCCTATCTTTGGTCTCCGTTCCATGTTTGTCTTAGAAGTTAGAGGAATTCTCCCTTTGGCAAGCCTTTGGCCTTGCTTGGTTCTCTGTTCCTCCATCCCCCCTCCTCCTTGAAGCAGAACAGAAGAATTCTCAGCTTCTTTTAGTTATCCTCAGCTTACAAAGAAAACATAGCCTGCTGTGTCTGCTGCCAGTTCCTCTCTGGTGACAGCCACAACCCATGTGTTGGGCGCCAGCCTGTGTTGTGAGTAGAGGCAGGACCTCAGGGCCTTACTGGAGAGCTTGAGCCTGGGACTGTGAGTGTGGGCCTCTGCCTTAGAGTAGCCCAGAGCTTTTAGCTGTAAGAGCTAAGGCCAAATGCTTTCTGTCTCAGCCTCTCTATGTCTCTGTCTCTGATTTTATCTTGTCTGTCTCTGTCTCTTTGTCTCTGTCTCTCTGTGACTTCTCTCTCTCTCTCTCTCTCTCTCTCTCTCTCTCTCTCTCTCTCTGTCTCTCTCTCTGTCTCTCTGTCTCTCTGTCTCCCTCTCTCCCTCTCTCTCTCTCTCTCTCTCTCTCTCTCTCTCTCTCTCTCTCTCTCTCTCTATGTTTTACTGGGGATCTAACCCAAAGCCTGTGGCATGTTGGGTAGGTGCCCTCCTACTAAGCTCCATTTCTAGCCTTTGGTTCTTTCAGACTCTTGAACTCACTTTGTAATCCTATTTGGTTTTTGATACCTGATCTTCCTGCATCCGCCTTCTGAGTGCTGGGACTATAGGTATGGACTACTAGGCCCAGCTACTATAGACTGCATGTTCAGAAATCCATTGTTTACTACCAGGTATAGTAGTGTATACCTATGGCCTCAACACCTTGGAGGCTGAGATTGGGATGATCAGGAATTCAAGGCCAGCCTGGGCTACAATGGAGCAGGTATCAAGGCAGCTTTGTCAATTAGTGGTGAGCTTTTCAGCTCCACTAAACTGTATCACCCTTGTCTCTTGCAAGGGACCAGACAGATAATTCTATGCCACTTCCTGAGGTGCTAAAACTACTTTCTGTCAGTTCAAACCAGAGCCAAATGGCTAGTTGCCAACTGCTTCTTAGGCTGAGCACCGGCCTGGGGTAATTAAACATGATCCTCAGCATTGGGGGGAGGGTGTGTGTGTGTGGGAAGCATAGTACGAATGTCTCAAAACAACACTTGTCCACATGTGTACTGAGGAGGTCTGATGTGGGGTTACAGAGGCATCGTCCAATTGCCTACTTCAGGTGAGAGGGCAGGTGACTTCGGAGGCTTCGCAGGAGCGGTACACGTAAGTAAAGACTTGTCATGGTAACTCAGAGGGCGCCATCATACCAAACACCACAGGTCTAGAGCAGAGAGCAGGAGAGAGCATCTCCTAGTCAGAAACGTAGAAGAATTCACTAGAACAAAGAGGGAAGTGGGAACTGGCACAAGTCCTTCTACATGCTAACTATCCTAGCAACACTGACTGAACAGCCTTTAGTTCTGAGGGTGCCTCTCCCAATGGCCAGAGAGGTGGAGGGGAAACTGAGGCACCAAAGCAGAGGAGAGCTCTGAGAAGTTTCAAGGCACGCTCAGAAGGCTATTGTCCATCTCCTCACAGGAGCAACCACCATTTTGGTCTGGGGTGTTTGTTGGTGGTTTGCTCTTGTAGTACTCAGGGGTCTCTGTGGCCTTACCTGGCTGAGAGAGGCGAGAAGGCAGTTAAGGTCAGCACGACTCAGTCGCGGGTGTTGGTTCAAACTTCTGGAGTCTGACTCTGAGTGGTTTACTTTAGGCGTATTTAAGCTCTGCACAATTTGGTGAAAACCATGGTGGTGATAAATAACTCAATCCCTCTTGCAGAACAAAGCATACATGTATCTCCTTAAAGAACAAAGTAAACTAAATGCAGATCAGATGTGATTCCATAGAAACTCTTTGTCTAGTCCATAAAGTTAGGTTCTATAGATCGACTGAGGAAAATACGCTTATGATAAGGGACTCCGGGAGGATCCAGTGCCAGAAAAAATCTCTGGCCACACAGCAAAAAGGTCACTAGGCTAGAAAGCACATCTGTCCTGGCTTTCTGGGCAGAGAACAGGTGTATTGCATTCCTTCCATTGACAGAACAACCCTGTGTGCTTACCATGGCAGATTCTTCCAGTGCTCGCCTGTGAACACAAAGAGCAATCAAAGTTGGCTACCTTCTTCTCCCAACTCATGCTACCTCAGGAGCCTGTGGAAAAGCTGCATTATAATCACTGATAGCCACCTCTCCCACAACAGTAGATATCATTGGCAAAACGAAATGTCTTCCAGTCAGTGCACTGCTACATACATGGCTCTTCCATGGAGCAAATGGCTGGAGTCTTGGTGTCTTAAGCTCAGAAATTTATTTTTTCTTCTTTAGACCTTGAGGTTCTCATCTATAACCTTCTGCAAGGATTCTGCGGTGGTTTTATGGGGGGGGGGAATTCTGTGTGTGTGTGTGGTGGTGGGGCATCTGCTTTCCTCTAGCTGCTGACTCTTTGTGGAGCTAAGCCATTGTCCAAAGAAAGGCATGAAGTCTGGGGAGGTGAGAAGCAGAAGACCTGAGCTGAACAAAGATGGTGAAGCATACCAGGGTACCAGGAGGAAGAGCATAAGGGGAGGGCACAATGAAGGGTTGGGAGCTGCCTGCCTGTGGGAGACTGACAGGAGAGGGTGGTCTCTCCAGGGTGAGGTGATAAGAGAAAGAACATTTCTCAGCTTCTGAACATTTGATGAAGGCATATAGAGGCCAGCACAGAAGCAGGCATGCCTGAGATGACCCTAAGAGTTCATTCCCTTTGGAGTCTTATGAAGAAAGTCAGAATGGACAGCAGAAGTGGGTCGAGGCTCCATTTTCCTGAGGAAGCTTTGTGTGGAGGCAAGATGTGTTGCGTTGCCTGTTCACTTATTCATGAGGCTATCGATTATAATGCAGCTTTTCCACAGGCTCCTGAGGTAGCATGAGTTGGGAGAAGAAAGAAGCCAACTTCGTTTGCTCTGGAGATATCAGGAGCTCGGGCAGGCCATCTTCCTTAACTGCCTCCATCCCTTTCCCCCACATTCCTTTCTCACCCCTTCAGAAGCACTCATATGACCTGAGGGTTATGAGCTGTGAGTAGCCCTTTTTTTTTTTTTTTTTTTTTTTTTTTTGGTTTTTCGAGACAGGGTTTCTCTGTATAGCCCGGGCTGTCCTGGAACTCACTCTGTAGACCAGGCTGGCCTCGAACTCAGAAATCCGCCTGCCTCTGCCTCCCGAGTGCTGGGATTAAAGGCGTGCGCCACCACCGCCCGGCGTGAGTAGCCCTTTCAATTAACTTCTTTACTTGCTGTTGTAACTAAAAGACTCTGACAAAAGAAATTGAATGGGAAAAGGGTTGATTTTTGGCTCACGGTTCAAGGGTCCAGCCTGCCATGGTGGGGAATCAAGGTAGCAGGCCCTTGAAGCAGGGTGTTCACATTGCAGCAACAGTCAGGAAGCAGAGAGATGAGTGTTGCTGCTGCTCAGTCCCCTTATCACTTACACAGTCCAGAATCCCAGCTAGGGAATGGTACCACCCATAGGGAATGGTACCACCCATAGGGAATGGTACCACCCATAGGGAATGGTACCACCCATAG
>NW_021604658.1:4630317-4635732 GCF_004785775.1 Grammomys surdaster | reverse complement strand
CACCCATAGGGAATGGTACCACCCATAGGGAATGGTACCACCCATAGTGGACGGGTTTCCCCACATCCATTAATACAGTCAAGATGATCCCGACAGGAATAGAAAGACAGTTCTGCAGTTAGGGGCCCTTATTGTTCTTGCAAGGAATCTGGGTTCAATTACTAGCACCCACGTGCCAGGTGATACTACCCACAACTTAGTCGATTCAATACCCTCTTCCATGGGCACACACAGGTACACATAGACATATATGCAGGCAGAACAATAATTCACATAAAATAAACCTTAAAAAAAGATAATTCCCTATAGGTAGGCATGCTCAGAGGCATGTCTCTCTGGCTTCTGTTAAGTCAACATTAACCATCATATCCCTTTCTCAGGCCTGGCTATTCTGGAGTTCCTTCTGGTATTAGAGCCATCCCAACACTCCAAATCCTAAGAGCCCAGGCATTGGTTGAGTCTAGATGTCACAATCCTGAGCTCTAAAGGTCCTCTGAATAAACCATTTATCCGTGGTCTTCTTAATAAACCATTTTCTTTTGCTGGAAACTAACAGAGGCCAAGGGGAAGCCACACAAAGTAACGCATGTGCCTGGGCAGCAATGGAGGCCTCCTCACTCCCATATTCCCAAGTGACAACTCTCCCCAGTGTGCCTCTTCTTACTTAAAATGCCCCTCAGATCCCCAATACAAGCTCCTCTCCTCAGGGCTGAGAGGCTCCTGGCCCTTGCTCTCCCTTCTTCTCAGCTTCATTTGTGTTTGGTGAAGTCTTTGTCCTCAGTGGGCCTCACTTCCAAATGGGACCAAAAGAGCTAGGGACATTGATTATGAGCCTGGCCTGCCACTTCTATCTCTTTTTTACAGGCCTCTTGTACCCTCCACCCCAGCTTTGGCTTTTGAAGACAGAGTTTCTTAGTGTAGCCTAGGCTGTCCTGGCTCTATAGACCAGGCTGACCTCAAACTCACAGAGATCAAATCCATTTGCTTCTGCTTCCCAAGTGCTGGAGTGCTGGAATTAAACACCTGGCCTTTTTTTTTTTTTTTTTTTTTTGAGAAAAGGGTCTCTCTACATAGCCCTGGCTGCCCTGGAATTTACCATGTAGTCCAGGTTAGCCAAGAACTCAGAGAGATCTGCCTCCCGAGTCCTGGGACTAAAGGCATGCATTACCATGCCTGGCCCTCTGCTAGTCTTTTGTTTTGTTTTTGTTTTGTTTTTTTGTTTGTTTGTTTTGTTTTTGTTTTTGTTTTTGTTTTTTCGAGACAGGGTTTCTCTGTGTAGTCCTGGCTGTCCTGGAACACACTCTGTAGACCAGGCTAGCCTTGAACTCTCGAACTCAGAAATCCACCTGCCTCTGTCTCCCAAGTGCTGGGATTAAAGGCGTGCGACACCACCGCCCGGCTCTGCTAGTCTTTAAGCTAGCTCTATTCTGGCTTCTTGAAGATGTGTGTTCCCCAGTTTCTGTGAAAGCAAATGGTTCTTCTTGTTCCCAGGGCTCAAAATATTGAGACAGGCAGGTGTGCTGGTTAGGTTGTTACTGTTTTGTTGTCTTGTTTTGTCAAATTCATATACACTAAAGTCATCTAGGAAGAGGGAACCTCAGCAGAGAAAGTACCATCATTAGATTGGCCTGTAGGCAAGTCTATAGGGCATTCTCTTGATTCATGCTTGATGTAGAAGGGTTGAGCCCACTGTGGGTGGTGTTACCCTCATGTAGTGTAGTTGGTCCTGGGTTTTATTAACAGCAGGCTGAGTAGGCATGAGGACCAGGCTTGTGAGAATCACTCCTCTGCTTTGGTTCCTGCCTCCAGGTTCCTGCCCTGCTTGAGTTCCTGCCCCGACTTCCCTAAATGATGGTTATTACACCAAATAAGCGCTTTGTTCCCACATTGTTTTTGGTCCTTTTTATTACAGCAGTAGACAGGAAGCCAAGACAGCAGGAATGAGCCTTTTAAGATGAGCAGAGACTAGAACTCAGGCTGACAATGAAGCAAGTCCCAGGAGCCGGCTCTCCAACTTTGGAGACCCTGTCATATGTCTTCACTGATTGTGGCTCTAAATTTAGGAGTTGTTAGCTGGGGCTAGGTGCACATGTCTGGTGGAGACTGTGCCCTTGTAACTTTCTTCACATTTATTGTAACCTTCAGTGATGCAGCATCCTGGCCTCCCCCTGCTGCCTCACAGGCTGCACAATGGCCAAAAGAAATTGCATACAAACACTACATTTTCTTCCTTTGTCACTATGTATTGTGCCTGTGCTTCCTGCTGCACAGGTAAAACCATGGTCCCTGCTGCTGTTTATTGGGGATCTACTCTGCATTGTTGTTGTTGTTTTATGAGACAAGTTTTCTCTGTGTAGCCCTGGCTGTCCTGGAACTCACTCTATAGACCAGGCTGGGCTTGAATGCACAGAGATCTGCCTGCCTCTGCCCCCTGAGTGCTGGAATTAAAGGTGTACACTACCACTGCCTGGTAATCTACTCTGCATTTTAACCCCACACTACCCTCAAAAGTATCCCTATTTCTTCTCAGGGTAGTACACCTCATATGTTACAAAGTCAGGATTTGGTTTCCAGAGCCTAGACTGTCAGCCATGATGCTATAGTGCCTCTCAAGAAATAGCTGCTAACATCTCCCTTCTCAGCCTAGGGTTTGAGCTACACTTTGTCTATCTATCACAACATTTCCTGTTGTCCTTAGGGCTCATTGAATGTGTTTTGAGTGAAGGAATATGAGTATGACTGAATGGCTCTGAATCATACAAGGTCTAAGGCTCATCCAAAGCCCTTCCACACCTCATCCCTCCATTGTGTAATAGGGCGTTAGAACATTCTTTCTGAAGGATTCTGGCCTCCCATTGCCTTTTCAAAGGCCTCCTGGGAAAGGAAGGGAATAGAATCGTTCATGGGTGAGGGAAGAGAAGGGCACAAAACTGTGTGTGATTAGTAGAGTTTCTTCTGCTATACGCTTCAGGAAGCTGCAGGGAATGTGATTGCGGCCTTCCAGGCTGGGACGGCAAGCATTAGTGATTGCTTTGTGTGATTTGACAGGACTGTGATGGCAAGGCTGATAAAGCCTGAGTCATTTAGGGCCCGGACCAGGAGCAAGGGCCTCCAAGGTACATTCCACCCACTTTGGACCTGGAGATGTGGGTCAGTGGTAAAATGCATGTTTAGCATGTTTGGGGCTCTGGTTCCATCTACACGAAAGCCTGGCTTCTATCTGGGAAGTAGGAATCTTTTATTGTCTATTTTGCTGGTGAAGATTGAGACAAGGTTTCCCGTCTCCCTGGCTGGCCTGGGACTCACAGAGATCCATCTGCTTCTGCCTCCTGAGTGCCCAGATTAAAGGTATTTGCTACCATGCCCTGGAACAGAAGGGTTAGGCTCCTGGGTCAGGTCTGGGAAGACAGTTTTTGATTCTGCTTCTGTGCAAATCCATCTGTGTTGACAGAATGTGTGTGTGTGTGTGAGCCCATATCCATTCCTCCCAGCCTCCGTCCTACAACTGTATGTATAGCTGCTGCTGATCAAAACAACCATTTAAAAATGCTTGCAGTTGCTGGTGTGTCTACTATAATCTTTGTGTTTTCAAATCCAATGTGATGGTTCACCTCGATCAGATTAAGAGATACATGAAAAATTAACAAAGCATGCCTTTGGTGTGTCCATGAGGGTATTTCTGGAGACCATTAAAGATTTATTTTTTTCTTTTGTTTTTCGAGACAGGGTTTCTCTGTGTAGCCCTGGCTGTCCTGGAACTCACTCTGTAGACCAGGCTAGCCTCGAACTCAGAGATCCACCTGTCTCTGCCTCCCAAGTGCTGGGATTAAAGGCGTGCGCCACCACCGCCCGGCAATGGTAAAGATTTTTGCCTAATGAACAATGTAATCTATTGATGGGTTTGGATTTCCAATATACTGGAAGGTGATGGGAACTGTGGAGGCAAAGGGACTGGTTAAAGAAAGTGAGTTCTGGAAGGCATGTCTTGCACCTCTGATGTGTATGCTTTAGTCTTGACCCTTTCCCATTACCCCATTCCACCTTTTTGTTGCTTAATGTGGACAGCCTCCACTCTACAACCTCCCGCTGCCAAAGTGATGCTCCGCTTTGCCCCAGGCCCAAAGCAATGGAACCAAACCCTGGGCCCAAACCTCTGAAATCATGAGCCAAATTAAAGCGGTTCATTTATTTCTCTCAGGTATTTGCCACAGTGAGAGGATGCCTAATAAACCCACCTACCTTCATCGCCTCTTTCCAATGGTCCCTTCAAGGCCAGCCTGGTCAACAAGGTGAGTTCCAGGACAGCCAGGGCTTTATAGAGAAACTCTGTCTTGAAAAACAGAACAAAACAAAATACAAACAAAACAAAAACAAACAAACACAATCCCTTTGGGACACAGAAAGCTAGTTTTTTTCTTTTTCTTTTTTTTCCTTTTTTTCTTTTCTTTTCTCTTTTTTCTTTTCCTTTATCTGAGACAGGGTTTCTCTGTATGCCCTGCTGTTCTGGAATTCACTCTGTAGATCAGGCTGGCCTGGAACTCAGAAATCTGCCTGCCTCTGCCTCCCAAGTGCTGGGACTAGAGGTGTGCGCCACTGCTGCCCGGCTTCACTTCTTCATTCTTAAGTCTCTACTTTTCTCTGGTTTTGGGTCCGGGCCTCCTGTCTTTAGAAGGAAAATCTCCAGACCACGGTTCACATGACATTAGGAACACGTATAATATTCCTGGTTTAAAGCATGCCATCAGCAGTTCTAAAGCAGACTGTTCCTTACTCTCGGCATCCTTGGTAAAGGATAAAGAAGCTCCTTTCTAGAAAGAATCTTCCTTGTTGCCCACCCTTTCTGAAAGTGTTCAGGGGAAGGCTAGGGGGAATAGAGCTGTTGGTCCTTCCGGGCAGAGAAGAGCCAGTGGTAACTGGCCAACACAGATTCTCTCTGCCTTTCTTCCCAGACTTCATGGCCACCCATTGACATCGAGAAGCCTACCTGAAAATGTATCTGACTTTGAGATATCATTCACTGAATTGTTCATTATTTTGGTAACAACTCCTGGCAGGCTGGCTATGAGTCAGCCTTTGATAGGTGCTGGACGATACCACAGGCAGAGTTCTGATCACCCGGGGTAAAGTGAGGTGGATGGGAGCTGTAGGGGTGTTTCTTCCACATGGAAACATTCCCTCCTGGAGGGAGGCTTGAAAGATTCTGGACACTGACAGAACACACTAAGTTTAGGAATCTAAAGGGAACCTAGAAGGCTCAGAAAGTTGTAGAACTCAGAAGGCTTCTCCCCAGGGTTATATCTGCCATGACTAGCTGGTGAGAGTCTCCAGAGTGTCTAGCTGCCCCTAAGTTGTGTAGAGCTCCAGGATGGAGATTGCACACATTCTCATTTATGCTGGGGCGAGCTTTCTGAAGAC
>NW_021604658.1:4546040-4625317 GCF_004785775.1 Grammomys surdaster | reverse complement strand
TCTCTCTCTCTCACACACACACACACACACACACACACACACACACAAGATGGAGATGTCAGAAAGAGGAAGAGGTTTGGTTTGGAGTGAGTGGGTATGGGAGGGTGGGA
Organism: Grammomys surdaster; assembly: GCF_004785775.1. Taxonomy (NCBI): domain Eukaryota; kingdom Metazoa; phylum Chordata; class Mammalia; order Rodentia; family Muridae; genus Grammomys; species Grammomys surdaster. The sequence goes on along the minus strand of NW_021604658.1, from coordinate 4,625,207 downwards.
ATGATGGGCTCTAATGTGATGAATTAACTCTTCCCTAACCCGAGTGTGTGCGTGTGTGTGCTTGTATGTTCTTGTGTTATATGTGGACATGTGGATGTGGATCCACATGTGTGTGTGCTTGTATGTGCAATGTGGATGTGTGTGTGGATGTGTGCACATGTATGTGTGTATGTGTGTGTGCTTGTATGTGCATATGTGGATGGGTGTGTGTGTGTGTGTAGGCAGTTGTCAGCCTTGGGTGTCATTCCTCAGGAGCCATTCACCTTGTTTGCTGGGACCTGGGACCTAGGTTAGTTGAGGTAGCCTGTGAGCTTCAGGGATCCTGTCTCTCTCCACCCCCTCAGCACTGGGATCACTACTACATTCCACTGTGCATGCTTCTTACATGCTTGTGGGAGCTAGAACCCAGGCCCTCATGCTTGTGCAGCAAGCACGTTACTGACTGTGTGCTCTCCCCAGCCCTTAGTCAGATAGTATTTATGGAGTATATATGATCACACTGTTTGATACTTAACTGTGTGACTGGTTACATGGCCACTCTGAATAAACAAAATATCGATCTGTCTTCTTTATAGCTGTGTTGGTATTCTTAATAAGTCATAGTGAGTGGAGTATAAGTATGTGGGGTATGACTGTAAAGCTGTCCTTACAGACAAGGCATTCTGGAGTATGAGCCGCCATCTTGGATCCTGAGGTAAAGCTGAGGGTGTGTGTGAAGCTGGCAGAAAACTGGCTCCTGGGATTCTGAGAACTAGAGAGAGTGTGCCAGACTCAGACTTGGTACCTCTGGCCTCCTTTAATCTAAGGCAGAAATAAACTTCTAAGGGTAAGATAGCTCAGTCGTCAAGGATGGGCACCACTCTGTTGTGAACTCAAGTTTGGTTCCCAGCACTCACATGAGACCACTCACAACTGTAATTCCACCTCCAGGGGATCCAAAGCCCCCTTCTGGCCCCTGTGCTCATATGTGCAGCATGTACACATGTGTGTACAATTGCACACACACACCAATATACACGTTGCTTAAAAATATAAATATTTTAAACAAGGACACAGGCTTTTCCCTTTCATTTGAACTGTCTGACATGGCATTTTCCTCTACTCACAACTGAACATAATTCTGGCAAAAGTTAAAAAAAAAATCTATTGATCAATTAAAGCTGATAAATCTAAAGATCTGGAGGAGGGTAGTGTGGGAAAGCTATCAGTAGACATGAAGTTACCAGTTGATGAGTGGCCATGAAGCCATGGCAACATGAGGTCACTAAAGAAGAGAACAGGATCTAGAGCAGAATTCCAAGGAGCACCACATTTGAAGGATGGGCAGAGGAAGAGGAGCCTGACGAAGAGACTGGAGGGAGTAATCAGAGAGGGAGGAGGAGGCCAGGTAAGCCTATGTCACAGAGCCTAGAGAGGAGAAGCCTAGATGGGGCCCTGATCAGCAGTGAGAAGGCAGCCACTTCTGCTGGTTCCTATAGGAGTTAATAGCACCATGAAGCCCCAGAAAACAAATTTAGGTTTCTGTTGTCTCGGACCCTACGGGGTTAGCTTTCCGAACCTGTGCCAAAAGGCCTGTAGTAGGGAAAAATTTGGGTTTTGGCTCATGGTTTCAGAGACTTCAGTCCACAGTCACTTGGTCCTGCTGCTTTGGGTCTGTGCCAGCGAAGTACATCATGGCAGGAACATCATGGTGGTACCTCACACACTCAGGAAAGAGAGAGACAGACAGAGGCAGGGAGCCAACTGGCATAAAAATGCTCTTTCCAAATACTCCCTCCAAGAGGACATCCCCAATGGCCTAACCTCTTTCTACTATATCTACCTCTCAGTCTCCACCACTGGTCAGGCACCGAGCCTATCTCATGCAGTCCTTTAGATGTGCTTTCAAGATCTAGGCTATAACTCCTAAGGAAGGCTCATCATACCATCTTCCTGGCATTCACTAGGATTAGGTCCTAACTCATCCTTTGGACCCTGCCGAGGTCTGGCTCTAGCCTTTCTCATCTGCTTCTTTCTTCAGCGCACTGTTTCTGATGTATCTGTCTTCCTTCCATTGCTTGCTTGAGTTCACAGGCTTCTATCTGAAGAGTGTCCATTTCCCCCTTAATCCCACTCACTCTTTATATCAAATGTCAGCTCTTCTGCTCTCTGGTTCTTCAGGCAAACTGGTTGCCCCGACTCTGTGCCTTCTGAGCCCTTTGCTTGTTCCTAGTCACCTGTCTCAGTGTGGTCTGTGTTAAACTTGGATTGTGTAGATGTACATTTCCAATCACCTCGAGAACTTGGCAAAGTTCATTTTGCCAAATTGGCAGTACTTCCCGAATGTAATACAATCCCTATTAAACTGTCCACTAGAGTTTTAAAAGTTTTTATTTATGGATATGTGTGTGTGTGTACCCACATGAGTTTATGTGCACCATATGGATGAGGTACCCTTGGAGACCAGAGGGTGCTGATTCCCTTGGGAGAGGAGTTTTAGGCAGTTGTGAACTGTCTGGTGTGGATGCTGTGAATTGGTCCTCTGGAAAAACAGTAAGCTCTTAACCTTCGAGCTATCCCCTGAACACCTTAACTAGTGTTTCTAATAGAAATTGATAAATTATAAACTCAAGACCCAGAATGGATCAGTGGTGTGTGTGTGTCTGTGTGTGTCTGTGTGTTTGAAATAGTGTCTTTCCATGTAGCCCAAGGTGGTCTAGAACTCTCTATGTAGCCAAAGCTGGCCTGGAACTCATGACTCTCCTGTCTCAGTCTCCCTAGTGCCAATGTGTGCATAACTAAGGCTCTTGGCTTCTTCCCTTACCCAAACCTTGGGAGAGCAAAGCCAGAGGACTCCATTTACAGTAATGGAAACAGCTCAGGGCTGGCAGAAGGGTCAATATGTAGACCTATGAAGTTAAATTGACAGTCCAGAAGTAAACTTTTTTCTTTTTTTCGAGACAGGGTTTCTCTGTGTAGCCCTGGCTGTCCTGGAACTCACTCTGTAGACCAGGCTGGTCTCAAACTCAGAAATTCACTTGCCTCTGCCTGGGCCACCACTGCCCAGCTCAGAAGTAAACTTTTAGACTGGTTACATTTTTGTTTTGTTTTGTTTTGTTTTAGTCAAGTTACTGAAGTAAGCTAATGACCCAGGATAACTGGTATCACATCCAAATCAATATGGCCCCTACCTTACATGTATACAGAAATTTACTCAGATCAGGTATGGTGGTGCACACTTAAAAAAAAAGATTTATTTATTTATTACACGTATGTGAGTACACTGTCGCTGTCTTTAGACACACCAGAAGAGGGCATTGGATCCCCATTACAGATGGTTGTGAGCCACCATGTGGTTGCTGGGAATTGAACTCAGGACCTCTAGAAGAGCAGTCAGTGCTCTTAACCAGTGAGCCACCTCTCCAGCCCACTGCACACTTTTAAACACAGCATTCAGGAGGCAGAAAAGCAGGCAGATCTCTGTGTTTCAGGTCAACTAGTACTACGTACCCTATCTTAAAAAGAAATTATTCAGATCATTGACCTAAAAAGTGTTAAAACTCTTAGAAGAGAACACAGGAGGGAGTCTTTGCAATTGGAGATCAAGTAATGCTTTCTGGATATAATATCAAAGTACAAGTAGAGAAATAAAATACAAATAGTATTTGGTCAAAAATTTAAACTTTTGCACTTCGAAGGACAGTCAAGAAACTGAAAATTAAACCCACAGAAAAAGAGAAAATATTTCTAAACCGTGGATCTTATAAGGCCTAGTATTTAGAATATATAAAGAATATACAGAGGCTGGAGAGAAAGCTCGGTGCTGAACAGTATCTACTGTTCCTCCGGAGGACTCAAGTTCAATTCCCAGCACCCAGATCAAGCAGCTCACAGCCACCTGTAACTCCAGCTCTATTGTGCACCTGAGTTTATTCAGGTGCCTTATGGTAAAAGGCAAGAATGATTCCGTGTTCGTGTATTAGGTTTCTACAGTTGTGAAAAACACCATGACCAAAAGCATCCTTGGGAGGAAAGGCTTATTTATTTCATGTCATTTATAGGTACTCGTTCCGCACCAAGGAAACCAGGGCAGGAGTTCAAGGCAGGAACAGCCTGGAGAGGAATAATGTTTTCTTCCTTGCTCCCCATGGCTTGCTTAGCTGGCCTTCCCTATCCATTCAGGCCCATCTGCCCAGGGGTGGCCCTGCCCACAGTGGCCTAGGCCTTCCCACATCAAGCATTCATCAAGAAAATAAAGCCAGGCAGTGGTGGCGCACGCCTTTGATCCCAGCACTCGGGAGGCAGAGGTAGGAGGATCTCTGAGTTCGAGGCCAGCCTGGTCTACAGAGTGAGTTCCAGGACAGCCAGAGCTACACAGAAAAACCCTGTCTCGAAAAAAAAAAAAAAAACAAAAAACAAAAAACCAAAAAAACAAAAAAGAAAAAAGGAAATGACCCACCAACATGCCCACGGGCCAATCTGATGGAAGCAATTCCTTAACTGAGGTTCTCTCTTCCCAGGTTATTCTAGTTTGTATAAAATTGACAAAAAACCTACTTACCTTCTGAACAAGGTAGTGTGTGCTCACACATAAATGATGTGGGAAAAGTAGGACTACCTTGTGTTGAAATGTAAATTTGGCCTCCATTCTCCTAATGAAGAGTCCCCATAAAGTTCTTTGCTGGCTTGTGTTTTCATATGCCTGGTGAGTTAAAATGCTTGTGTTCTGGTTGGTTGGCTTATTTGGTTTTATGTTTTTCAAAATTACTCTCAGAAGAAGACAGGAAGCGTGGGCTGAGTGGTAGATTTCTTCCTTAGCACAGGCAAGGCTTGGGGTCGATGCCCAGACCAGAAAAAAAAAATTCAAAATATTAAAAAAAAAAAAAAAGGAGGAGGCAGGCCTGGGGATATTACCAAATGGCAGAGAGTTTGCTTGGTATGTGTGAGGCCCTGGAGTCTTCCTATGAGCTAACCTCATTATTATTATTATTTTTTTTATCAAACTCTGAGACTGAGGACGAGAAAGTGTGTATGTGTTTATGACCATAAGAACAGAGTCTTCCTTATACATGATTCTCTCTCTCTCTCTCTCCTTCCCTTCCTCCCTCTCTCCCTCTCTCTCTCTTCCTCTCTCCACCCTCCTTTCCCCTCCCCTCCCTTCCCTGTCTCCCTTTCTGAGACACGGTTTAATGTTGTAGCACAATTTGGGCCAGAACTCACTGTGTAGCTCAGGTTAACCCTTCTCCAATTTTCTGTAGACATTGAAGTAACTCACCCGATAAAGGACTTGTCAAAATGACTTCTGGTACCTCCATAGCCTGTGGACTCCTCCCTGTAGGCAACCCAGTCAGCTGACGTTTACCTAAGGATCCCAGCGGACCACTCAGCAGAAAGTGAGGAGGTAGTCAATTTAGAAACCAAGGCTGGACCTTCCCCAGCACTGACAATGGTTTATCTTAGCTGGCAATTTGTTCTGGGCAGGGAGAGCCCAGTGTAAACAGTGTGCATTGCTGGTTCTGGAGAGAGAAACACAGGAGCCTAGTTGCCTGGAAGAAAAGGCGGGTTCATCTAGTTGTGCCTTTTTAGCCACTGATGGGAATGCCCAGGTTACCTAAGGCATAGGAAATTTTCCCCTGGTTTCAGGAACTGTGTTAGGTCCTTCAGTGTACACAGAAAACACACGTGTTCTCTATCAGCAAGAAATGACAGACAAATCCAATATTGACAAGTTTTAATAGAGAATGGTTAGTAACCAGGTTCTGGAAGTTACAAAGCATGCAGCAGGTACACAATCCCCCGTGAGAGCCAGGGAAGGCATTTCAGATGTTAAAGTAAGCCAGGAAGGGAGACTACAAGTCTCAAGGGGGAAAGAACCACTGGAACAAAGGTATGGAATCTGCACGTGGGGGATGCAGTCAGCTGAGGTGTTAGAGGAGCAGCAGGCACGCGATGGGAGGTGTGGAGAGACCTGGCACCAGAGCTGTGTGCGTAGAAGCAGAGAGCGTGCTGTGGAGAAGGGCAAAGTCTTCATTCTGAATAGAGGAGAAATCTCTGCATTGTTAATGGATTCCTGGGGTAGAGCAGACCTTTGGGAGTCAAACAGCCCCTTTACAGGGGTTGTAGATCAGATCGCCTGCATATCAGATGTTTATGTTACGATTTGAAGCTGGCAAAATTACAATTGTAAAGAGTAATTCCACGAAAATTCTTTTATGGTTAGTGAGGAACTGTCTTAAAGAATCGCAGCATTAGGAAGGTTGAGAAGGGCTAATCCTGAAGTGAAAGAGCCAACGGTGACACAGGAACCAAGAGGTGATGAGTAGCGAAGCATTTGCAATGATTGGAAAACCAGGCAGGGAGCAGGGATGACTCTGTGGTGGGTGTAAGAGGGAGACACAAGTCCTGGGTTCTGGCGTGTGCATGGGGCTTAGAGCGGAGATAAGAACTCCAGGGAAGGGAAAAATGATGATGGTTAGAGTTTATTCATCAGCTTCAGGGATGGCCCAGGCTCTTGGGTCAAGAGTTTTCATGTGTTTTTTTCTGTACCTCTATAAAGCAGATATTATTCCCAATTTATAATTGAGGAAAATGAGAGTTTGTGCACACCGCACAGCTTTTGAGTTGTGGAAAGAATTTAGAATCAAAGGCACCTATTCTAGGAACGATGCTGCTAACCATTAGGGTGTGCGTATGTGAGTGTGTGTGTGTGAAGGGCTTGTGTGGAGAAATCTGGGGATGGGAAGTGTGCCTAGGGTCTAGTCTAGGTCATAGTTAAAAGCAATAGATAAGGTTGAAACTTGTAAATTGAGGGTGATCTCAGGAGCCCTGAAATCAAAACAGACAGAAGATAAGAAGCCTAAGAACAAGACAAAATCAACCCCTTCCATTTTAAATCAGAAGTCATGACTGATAGCTAAGGAAGCTAGGCAATTTCAAAAGGCTCTGTCAAATAGACAACCGCCAAGTTAGGCAAAGCCGTTAGGTATCCTAGTCACAATGCTGCATAGTAGTTGTCTTAGGTAGTAATTTGCATAAATAGTATTAATTAGTATAGGACAAGTTTCCTAAACTCTGCTCCTGGAGATATTAATGTTTGGATTAAAAAAGGACTTTGGAGCTGGGTGTAGTGTTGAATACCTTTAAACCTAGCACTTGGAAGGCAGAGGCAGAGAGATCCTTGTGAGTTTGAGTCTACATAGTGGGTTCCAGGACGGCCAGAGTTACATAGTGTACATAGTGAGACCCTGTCTTTTTTTTCTTTTTTTTTTTTTTTTTTGAGACAGGGTTTCTCTGTGTAGCCCTGGCCGTCCTGGAACTCACTCTGTAGACCAGGCTGGCCTCGAACTCAGAAATCTGCCTGTCTCTGCCTCCCAAGTGCTGGGACTAAAGGTGTGCACCACCACTGCCCGGCTTACCAAAGAGTGTTGGCCTGTATCAGGACACATCAGGAAGCAAGTAGCATATATGCTTCCACTTGCTCCCTCCATCAGCTGTCCTTGGGCAATGGACAGCTTGTATACAACCTTACTTCGTAGTTGTGACCTTCAGATCTTCAAAACTAATGAAGGTTGGGAAAAGAGGGTGTTAGTTCTCTCTTTCCTAACTTCCTAAGAGCTGCCCCTCAAGAGCCCTAGGTGGGTGAGGCATCCTCTAGCCCCTCCCCACATGTACCCCACCCCTCATTCATTAACACAGGCTGACATCAGAATACCCCCTGAATGAAGGGAGACCTCAGGCCTAGCCTGGTTGAGTCCCTTAATGGAAAAGACAGAGCTGTGGAATGAAGAAGCCTGAGGAGACAGTTTTCCAAGTTGTCCTGGACACACAATGAACACTAAATCATGATACTCCTAAGCAGGACAGGCTAAGGCCAGAGCACTAGTTTGGCTTCTCAAGGTTTAGGTGAGGGAAGATAAAAAGATGGGCCCAGGAGCTATGCTAGGCAATTTCGAGGCCAGAATGTTTGACTTCCCACTGAAGACTTTAGATAGACTCTTTGTGCATGAAAGTTTAGGAAGAAAAATCTCAGTGTCTTTTCTGTATCGGAGTGCTATGAACACTTTTGAAAACAACACACACACACACACACACACACACGCATGCACACACAAAACCAGTGTCTGCTTTCTGAACTTTAAAGCCTCCCATTCGAGTGTAGACCAGGGGAGCTGACCTGGCAAGGAGTCTGAATCTGTGTTGTTTACACTTTTTGTCTGTTTTTTTTTGTTGTTGTTGTTTTTTGTTTTTTTTTTTTTGAGACAGAGTTTCTCTGTGTAGCCTTGGGTGTTCTGAAACTAGTTCTGTAGACTAGACTGGTGTCTCAAAGATCTGCCTGCCTCTGCCTTTCAAGTGCTGAGCTTAAAGGAGTGTGCCGCCACCATCCAGCCTGTTCTGTCTCTATTTGAGGGCTATGGATGAAGTAGTTTTTAAAGATACCCCACAACCCATACTTAGAGGAGTTCCTTTTCATTCCCTGGGAACGACAGACAGGAAATGGTTCTCACCTCTATCCCCAAAGGCCATAAACTGTAGAGGCTGAACTTCTGATATTTTTGATGATCGTGTAGTTACAGTTCCAGCTATGATTAAGTAGAAAAGTCTCAAGAATCATGAACAAAGGCTGAGTTAGAAGCAAAAGAGAATGTGAAGCCAGGGGGGCCCTTGAGGACTGTTTACGCCTTTATTTCACCACGGAGCTTGGCCGTTCCTCTCAAGTGTTGCCAGCCTAGAATAATGAAGTCCTGAATTTTCCTCCGTCCCTGGTGATTTTTTAATCTCCTGTCCTGCCTCTTTCCAAAGTTGGGACCTGGAGCCCTTCTCTCCTGAGTCTGAAATCTCCATCCCTCCATTCTTCCTTTCTTGGAACTGGAATCTCCACGCCTCTCTCCTTTTCTTTTCTGGGTCTACTCTATTCCTCCTGAGTCAGGCCTCTTCAGGCCTGGACAGAGGGGGGGTCTGCATTCTCCTTTCTACCTCCTAAGGCCACAGCTCCCTCCCCCCACCTTCTTCAACTCCCCTTCCCCACCCCCTCCTCCGCCCCGAGGCATTGTGGGACGAAACAAGATGTGGAGCGAGAGCGGCGCGGGGAGAAGCCCGCAGTGCGGGGCCCGGCGGCCGCAGCCAATAGGGAGCGCGGACGGCGGCGCGCGCGGCAGGGGGGCGGGGGCGGGGCTCTATTTCAGGGCCGCGCGTCGGCCGCGCTCAGCGGCGGAGCAGAGCGAACGGCGAGGTATCGTCCGGGACAGGCGGTCGGCCGGGTGGCGCGAGGCAGAGCGCGGGCGTCCGAGGAAGCTCGGAGGGCGAACAGCAGCGCGAGCGCTCGGCCCGGGGCTACGGGAGCAGGGGGATACCGCGGCGGCAGCGGCTGCTGCTGCAGGACGTACCCAGGGGACACCGCCCCTGCCCGCGCTTTGCTTCAGCCCAGCGCTGCTCCCTAGGGGCCTGTGCGGACTCGCCTGCGTGACGGTGAGCGGGGCCCCGGGGGCAGCCCTCGCCCTGCTCGGCCCAGGCTCTGGAGACCCTCGTGCGCTGGCTAGAGATCCCGCAGCCCCTGGGGGAGCCTCTGGGATCCGAGGAGCGCAGGCAGCCAGTGCGGATGGAGAGGGTTCGGGCACGACGCGGCTCCTCCCGCCGCCGCCGCCGCCGCCACCCTTCGGGGCGTCCTTCCTGCAGCGAGGTCGCCCGGTCACTCCGGCGCCTCTCCAGGCCTGGCGGGGGAGGGCGGAGGACCGGCCGCGGCCTGCGGACCCGGCGGGGAAGGAGGGGGATGCTTTCTCAGTTCCCCAGGTGCTGCCCTTCGTGGTCCCTGCCCTCTGGAGGAAAAAATGGTGGTGGGGGGCGGTGTATTGGGACGAGGTGTTACGGCCCTCTTGAAAATCCGAAACGAGGCAATAACGTTTGTACGTGTTAAAGAATGGTGCAGGGCGGTCGGTGTCATTTGGAGGCTTAGCTCGTTTTTTTTTTTAATTTTTTTTCTTTTTTTTTTTTTTCTTTTTTTTTTTTTTTTAAATCGCAAGACAAGGGACAGAGGTTGAGAACTGTCCTGGAGTGCTCCTTTTGCGTTTTTCACAGGAGCTCCTGGCTCGTGACTCAGGAAGCTGGCTTGAGGCCCTTTGGCCATCCTTTTATCTGGAGGCCCAGCTCCGCCGCCCCCCCGCCCCCCAGGAAGGAAAGGATAGCTGGGCGTCTGGTTCCCTATCCTATTCTCACTGGTACCTTGGATAGGGGTTGCCGGTGCAGGGCCTCACCTTTCTGCGACTCCTGAGGGGTGAAGAATCGTGGCGTTGTAGTCACAAGACCAGCATTATGTAATCGTAGGCTCTCTCTGTTGGAGAATAAGGTAGCTTTTAATTACTGTGACAAAGTTGATCCTTTGGACTTTGGGGAGGAGGCAGCGAAGCAGGTGAGCTTTTTGGTAAAATGGTGCCAATTTCATACTTCGTTGTCTGTAGCCAGGCTCCACCCCCAATCTCTGGATTTGTAAACACTGCCCCCTTCTGAGTGGGAACCTGGAATAGGCCACCAGGTGACATTTTTTTTTTCTTCACTTCTAGAAAGGTCTTACTACATCAGCATTTTTCTTTTCTCAAACCTCCTGGAGATGTTCCCGTTTCTCTCGTTTCAGCTGTTATTTTTTTTTTTAACTTTATTTATTTATTTATTATAAGTACACTGTAGCTGTCTTCAGACACCCCACAAGAGGGCATCAGATCTCATTGCAGATGGTTGTGAGCCACCATGTGGTTGCTGGGATTTGAACTCATGACCTCTGGAAGAGCAGTCAGTGCTCTTAACCACTGAGCCATCTCACCAGCCCTCAGCTGTTATTTTTTAAAACATGATTGTTTGCCCAAGGTCATAGAGCTAGTCAGCCTTGAACAGGCATCACTTGACCTTTTTTCTTCGGTCATCACAGACTCCTGGAGGCTCCATGTTTTCTCTGGGATAGGGGCGTCTGAGCTAAACACTAGCCAGTGTCGCTTAAGTGGGAGAAGCCTTGCTTCATTTGACAGTGTCAGACCAAGGTTCCTTGCCTGGTAGCCGTCATGCATACATTGTGTGCATTTGACGGTCTGGGTTCTTTCCCTCTCGGTAGGTAGTATGCCCGTAGATAAGAAGTGGCTTGGAATGATACCAGGTATCTCACCTTGAGCAGTTAGGGTCCTGTGTAGCCTTGTGTTAAGACTAGGAGGGGATAGTATCTTTTTTGTCCCCATTAGGCTGGGCCACAACCAGTGTTGCTTTTGGAGTTGACTTAAGGGGTATCAGTACTTCTGTGAGTGATGAGACCAGTCAAGGGCAGGGGCAGGGTTCTGTAGCTTGTTTCTTTGGATGTAAGGTAGCTCACATGACTATAGGCTGCCAGGGTAGAAGGGTCTATGTGGCTCGGTCTCTGAAGTCTGGTTGCTTGCCTTATGGTGCATGCCACAGTCCAGGAAGCATAGCTCTGAAACAAGGCTATAAAAATACTAAGCTTATAACAACAACAAAAAGCAGAGCAGTGGTGGCGCATGCCTTTAATCCTAGCACTTGGGAGGCAGAGGCAGGTGGATTTCTGAGTTCGAGGCCAGCCTGGTCTACAGAGTGAGTTCCAGGACAGCCAGGGCTACACAGAGAAACCCTGTCTCAAAAAACAAAATAAAACAAAACAACTAAAAAAAAAATATTAAGCTTTTTCTTAGTCCGCATAGGTCAGTGTCGTGCTCCTCACCTATGTCCTTTGTTGTGGTTGTTTGAAACACAGCCTCATTGTAGCTGAGGTTGGCTTTAAATGTCTGACCTACCTTCCTGCCTCTACATCCCAAGTGTTAGATTTTCAGGTGCAAACCACCACACCTGACCCTGATTTTATGTTTAAGGGAAAGTTCTCAGTGCTCCCATCAGGTCATATTTCTCCAAATGTTCACTTCATTAATGCTTTTGAATGAATACAAATGATTTTTACACAAGGAAGCAAAAATTCAGAGAAATGACAATCATTGTTGGGGCTGTGACTAAAAGAATTCAAAAATTGTATTCACTTTAAAGACCGAGCAGTGTTGTGAGGAGAGAGGGGAGCAGAATTGGGTGTGGTGACATGGGTGTGGTGACACGTGACTGCTTCTCTGGCTTGAGGTAACATCAGCCCCAACATTTAAGAGGCCATTATTACCTCTTTGCCAGCAGGCCTTATGTATGAAGCCCTCTTTTATTTTTATCAAAGTGGAGTTGGCCTTTTTTCTGTGAGGGGACAGTGAGTATTTTAGGATTTATGGTCAGAACAATCTCTAGAACTCTGCTATTGTAACATATTCCTATGAAACTTTGATTCATAAAAACAGGTGGTAACTGAGTCTGGCAGACGGATAGCCAGCCCCTTGCATGGGCTCTCCTTATTTGCAGATGCTCTCAAGTAACCTTAGTTAATTCTTAAACAACCTCCAGTTGAGAGCTGACCTCATTGCTAAAATGGAAGTAATCGATACAGAAAGGCCAGATGCCTTGTTGAGACCACAAAGGTTCAGAGTCAGGACCAGAAGTCAGGGATACTGATTTCTAGCAGGGTTTCTCCTGTGAAGACCAGTGGTAGATAATAGTCATTAAGTCAGGTGCTTAATCTCTTCAGGTGTGAGCTTCTGGTTTATTCTTAGGACACTGCTTCTACCCCATTTTACAGATGGTGACATAAAAACAGGTGAATTAACTTGCTGGAAGCTGCAGTTAGGTGCTGCGATGTGTCTCTTTGGCACTAAGTGTTGTGCTGACTGACACTCAGAGCCTATGAAGTAGGTGGCTGTTAGAAAGCCTTATGTGTGCTTCTAAGGCACAGCATCTTACAGCCACATCTTTTTTCCCTTCCTTTCTTGTCCTGTTTTTCCAAGAGGTAGGGACCATATTTCTGTTGAATGCTTCTAAGTGGCTTTTTTTTTTTTTTGACAAGGATTTTACTCTGTAGCCTTAGCTAACCTGGAACTCCCTTTGTAGACCAGGCTGGCCTTGAACTTAGAGATCCAACTACCTCTGCCTCTTAGGTGCTGGGATTTAAGGCAAGTGCCACCTTACCCAGCATAAGCTTCTCTCTTGTGTGTGTTTATATGCTTCCACCGTGTCTACCATCCCCTGACCCTGTAGCTCACAACCCATAGCTTGGTCTGTTGCTCACACGGAGACGTCACCAGCTTTACTTTTGTGCTCCTACTGCAGTGTCACGATGTCTGACCGGAAGGCAGTGATCAAGAACGCAGACATGTCTGAGGACATGCAACAGGATGCCGTTGACTGCGCCACACAGGCCATGGAGAAGTACAACATAGAGAAGGACATTGCTGCCTATATCAAGAAGGTAAGCCAAGAGCCTGATGATTGACAGCTGAGCCACGTGGTGATGTGCTGGCGTGGAGTGGGGTTGGGATGGGGTCAAAGCAAGCAGACAGTTTCTGAGAAAGCAGGTATAACTCCTTCAGAAAAAACCCTGCAAACATGTGAAGCGGCTGAATTACAGGGTGATGTTGAGCTGCCAAATCAGTCACCTTAATGACCCTGATAAGGCTGTGCTGAAGCTGGGTTAGTTGTGCAGATATGTCCCTACAAGGCACTGGGGAAGGGGAAGGCTATGCAGAGGAACTTCAGAACAAATATTACTAGCCCAGTTGAGAACTATTCAGTATTCAAAATTAAGATTAAGGGCATTTGAATGAATACTGTATGATCCCAGACAGATTTTCAGGGAACTTCTGTATTTACCGTGGTGTATCCTTCATTATCCTTGTGATACGGAACATTTCCTTTTCCCTAAACAAGGGCTTAGATTTTGCAATATTTACTGCTTACATTTTCTCTATTTTTTAAAAAAATAACCTTATGTGTATGGTAATTGCCTTGTATCTATAGAGGCCAGAAGCCATCAGAACCCCTGGGACTGGAGTTACAGATGGTTGTGAGCTGGGAATGGAACCCAGGTCCCTGAGAGAGCAACAGGTGCTCTTAACTGCTGAGTCCAACAACCCTCTCCCGACATTTTAAAAGAATCAGCTTGAATGTTTTCCCTTTATTTCTGTAGGAAATGATAGAGAAGGAAATCTGTACATGTTCAATACAGGTGTAGTTTTTTCCTGAGTATTTTAAATCTATGGTTGGTTGACATGTGGATGTAGAACTCACAGACGTAGAGAGCCGACGGTGACTTTTGTAAAAATAGTCCAATGTTAGAGTTCAGTTATTGAGGAGTTTCTATTTATTTATTTATTTATTTATTTTTATTTTTTTGGTTTTTCGAGACAGGGTTTCTCTGTGTAGCCCTGGCTGTCCTGGAACTCACTCTGTAGACCAGGCTGGCCTCGAACTCAGAAATCCACCTGCCTCTGCCTCCCAAGTGCAGGGATCAAAGGTGTGTGCCACCATCGCCCGGCTATTGAGTTTCTAAATGGGGCCAGTTAGATGCATCAGTGGGCAAGCGTAGTTGCTGCCAAGCCTGACGACTGGAACCCATGTGGTGGAAGCAGAGAGTGGACTCCTGCAAGTGGTCCTGACCTCCACATGTGTGCAATAGCACACTGGCCACTCCCAAGTAAATGGATGTAAATGTTTAAAAGAGAACTCCTAAATGAATGCCTGAGTGGGAATGGTTAACACTGGAGAGCGGCTGGGCTTGGGTGCCGGGTTCCAGTTCAGACCTTGTGGTTTGTCTGTTTTTCTAACTACTTCATATCTTTATTTTTCTTGTATGACTATTTTGCCTTCATGTTTGTGTGTTTGGTCCCTGTGAAAGTCTGAAGAGGGCATCAGATCCTTTGGAATAGGAGTTACAGGGTGGTGCTGGAGAGATGGCTCAGTGATGGCTAAGAGAACTGACTGTTCTTCCAGAGGTCCTGAGTTCAACTCCCAGCAACCACATGGTGGCTCACAACCATCTGTAAATGGGAGCTGATGCCCTCTTCTGATGAGTCTGAAGAGCGCAATGGTGTACTCGTATATAAAATACATAAATCATGAAAACAAAAAAGTTACAGGGTGGTTATAAGCCACTGTGTGGGTGGTAGGAATTGAACCCAGGTTTTCTGCAAGAGAAGCCAGTGTTCTTACCGGCTCTCAGCTCTCTCATCTCTCCAGCCTCCAAGACCCATGTTAAGCTAGAGTCATCTAAGCACTGGCATGCATTCTAAGAGGATGCGTAGGAGTGTTGTGGCAGTCTACATACATAGCAGTAAGATGTGCCTAGTGGGGTCTCCAGTTTCTCCTAGTAGGCTGGCAGTCTGAAGGCTACATCTAGAACTGAGCTGTAGGCTGAGGTACAGTGTGCTAGGGAACTGTCTGATGTGAGCATGGATGCTTGGTTTTGTAGAGTGAGGGGATTTGGTGCTTCAACAGTTAGTCCGCAATTGTTCCTGTGTGGAATGTCAGTTTAGAAACGTGTAAGGCAGTGGTGGCCAGGCCCTGCTTACTATGCTTATGACATCCTGGTTTTTCTGATTATTATCTTGAAGAATTATAGGGTGGGCAGGTTTGGGTGTGGAGTAACCAGAGGCTGGAGAGATGATCAGGGTGTAGAGTGCTAGAGGCTTGACAGAGGAACAGTGGAGCCTTTGTGGTGATCCATTATTGATGAGGGTAGGAGTGCCATCGCCAGGCTTAGAACCTGAGCTTCTGAGGGTAGAGAGCTGAGGTCCTGGGCTGGGGTGCCCGGGTTGGGGTGGGTTACTGGCCAAGGTAGGTGGGAACAACTAAATGTGTGTGCTGGGATTGCTGGGAGTGACTCCCTTTCTGACACTTCAGCAACTCTAACTACTTTTTTTTTCTTTCCCCCTTGTATTCTTTTTTAGGAATTTGACAAGAAATATAACCCTACCTGGCATTGTATCGTGGGCCGAAATTTTGGCAGCTATGTCACACACGAGACAAAGCACTTCATCTATTTTTACTTGGGTCAAGTTGCAATCCTCCTCTTCAAGTCAGGCTAGGTGGCCAAGGTGAAGGTGTCAGTGGCGGCGGCAGCGATGGCAAGCAGGCGGCGTTGCTGGGACTGTTTTGCACTGGGGCCAGCATCAGGAAGTCCTCTCCAATGGCTGTGCTACTGCATGGACTGTATACTCGATTTCATGTGTGTGTCGCAGTAAACAAAAACCAAACTTCTTTCTGTTTAGTTGCCTGGGGAAGAAGGCTGCTTTACGTTTATGTTTAAGATGTTAACATTATTTTTTTTGGTTGTACTGCACTAGGAAATCTCTCCCACCCCTCCTTTTCTCTTTCTCTCCCTAGATAAAAATAAAAGGCCCTCAGCGAAGCCCTGAAGACCAGGGAGGGCCGAGAAATAGAAATAGGTCTGAGGCAGCTATTAAGCTGCAGCTGCCTCTTGGACGGTGGGCGCTATTGTAGGAGGCCGGGGAGGCTGTGAGGACAGGGTTAGGCTTGGCGAGGAGAGGGATAGGAAGGTGGGTGGGGGGATTGCTCTAGTACCAGGGAGAATATTCCACAGAACTGTGACTTTATGGCTTGGAGCAGGGGTGGGTGGGGTGCAGTCTCTAAGGGGCCCTAAGATGTTTGTGGTGTGGGAGTGGGGAGCAGACTCGTCTTGCCGTCTGTCAGGATTTCTAAGTAAGGGTTTGTGTCTTCGTGGGTCACCTTCCCGTATTCTTCCAGCCAGAGGTCATGTTGGGAGGATAATGGGAGTAGGGTTAGCTTGGCTTTTCCCTTTACATTCTGTCTGCTCCCTGCTTAGCCCTCGGTTTTTCTCATTCCTCAGTTCTCTTAGAGCAGCCCCTATTGTTGGCTGGCAAGAGAATTTCTGGTGACTGTAGTTCCTTAGTTAGGTCTTAGCAATCAAACCAAATCAATGTCCCCTTGATTCTTCTTTGTGTATGTTTGTGTTTGTCTGTGTGCGTGTGGGGGTGGGTTTGGGGTAGAAGGGTGGGAAGGGGCAGGATAGTGGAATCTCTAGGGTGTGTGGGAGGTAGGGGACAGTTAGTTCTAAGTGGGCTTTTATGTTACCTGTTCTGAGGGTAAGGAAAGGTTGGTGTCAGACCATCCCCCTCCCCTCAGGTCACCTTGCTTGGACACTCTGCTTTGCCCTGTGGCTGTCTGTTCCCTGGGAAAGTTTTTGGAAGGTCACCCAGAACAGGATGGCCATTCTGACATCTGTCCTGGAGTTAGATCTGTGGGCAGGCTGGAGGGGGGTGGCAGTTGGTGACTGGTCTCTAGTGGGAAGTGAGAATGGAAGTAATTGGGGGAGGGGCTCCTCAGAACAGGTCTGAAGTATAGTAATGATCTCTGGGAGTCAGGAGATAGAGAAGGGCTGTGAGTGGGAGGAGATTCCAGAGAAGGTACAAGGGAAACCTTGTCTGTCGGTGATAGGATTGGGGGTGGGGGTGGGGGTTGTCATTGCCAATTGAGCTGCTGATTCTTATGAATCACATTCAGAACTCATGTAGGGTTGACACTGTAAGGGTTGGGGAAATCTAGCTATTTTTTTCCCCAGCCCATTCTTGGGGTTCGGGGGAAGGCAGGAGAATGCCCCTTCCTCCTAAGCCCTTTGTGTGTGTTGAGCTTTTGTTTTTCTTCAGTGCTGGCAGGGGAGGGTGGGAACTGGTGGTGACTGAGTTCCCTGTTCAAACCTTTATTGGGTACAAGATTGAATGTTTGGTTTTAGGTTTTATTTTTCTTATGAATGTCCAGATCTGTGTTTCTCCCTGCCCTCCCAGACTCTGGCCAGTTGGAAGTGTCTCATTTTTGTTCATCTTTCATTTCTGATGCAGGGACTGAGACCCTGCCACATCTATGCTCTGCATCCACGCCTCTTTTGGACATTAAAGGTCGATTGATGCACTTCTGAGCTGTTGGGGTTTCTTTGGGAGCGAAGGGTTGGTGGGCCTGATGCTGTTAGTGTCGCCCAGTGGTTGGGGTTAGGTCAGCGTTTCCTAGGGTGAGGTAGAAGGGAGTGTGTTTTCAGTGAGTGTAGGAGGTAGGCAGGGCTTCAGGTATGAAGTTGGGTGGCTGGATCTTTTGGGGAAGACTGGAACAGTGAGGTACCAAAGGATTAAGGGCCTGTAGGTCCTGCTTCTTTTGCTTGAGAGAGTTGGGGCCTTGGGCATTCTAGGACAAGGGCTCTGTTCAAGTTTTAGCAGAGATGAGGGGACCGAAGGACTCAAAGTTAGCTATTTCTGCTCCAAATGTTACCCGTGACAACACATTCCTGCACAGTAAGTCCAGTCTCGTTCTGTAGGACTTCCTGGAGACCACCTTGTGGATCCCTAGAAGGGCATGATAAACAAGGTCACATGGGACTGTGGAAGAAAGACAGGAACTGAAATTCTTGCAGAAGAATCAGGCACTCAAAGCTGTGGCCAGGTGGGATGGAGAAAAAGGGACTCCACTTGTGTTTCAGTCATGGAGCTTCCTCTAGCCCTGGTATTGGGGATGGAGAGGGTCAGTCCTTTCTCTCTAGAGAATAAGCACTGAGCATGAGTGGAGGGTAGCCAGTAGAGACTAGCAGTGTAACAATGGGTAGGAGGTGTCCATAGTGTAGCTAGCAGTCTCCTGTCTCTGAGCTGTGACCTAGCCTAGGCCCAAGGTATAGCTATTCTAGCCTTTGCTCAAATACCCGACATCTGGACATCATGCAGAATGGTGCCTCCCATTGCCTTGACCCTTTTCTGCACAGGATGCCAACTTGCCTCACTTATTTCTCTGCCCACACTCCCCACTGCTTTATCTTGAAGCATAGCTGTGCCCATCTGCAGCAAGTACTAGAAAAGTATTTCCTGGCCAGATGGAAGCATCATCCGCCAGTCTAGGCAGCCCCCTTGATGGGGGTCACCTGGCCTTCTGGAAGAATCTTGGATTATAGCAAGGCTTAGACCATCTTGCTTGCCAGCTCTGTGAGAGGAATAAGATCATTTCATTTTTAAAACATTGCTTGAGTCCTCAAGAGCGGTCATTAGTCAAATGGCTTTGTGATGAGAAAACTGAATCATCCAAAACCGCTCAGCTGTTAGCACTGCTAAAGCTCCAGCTTACGGCGTAGGAGACAGGAGTGGTGCGGTTCTCATTGGCACATCTTAAGGTTTAGGCCTAGCCCTAAATTAAGTAATGAACACTAACTCCACTGGTAGTCTTCAGTTGCTCTGCTTGACCAAGGGCAGGAAGGATGAGGTGTTTCCCTTCCCACACCTTTCCCTTTCCCAAGGATTGAGCTGCCCCCTTGTAAGGCCTCTGTCTTAGGGGAGAGGGGCCACTCCTGTAATTCTGATCTCTTAGGTCTCCCCTGAATTGCGACATCCTCTTCACTAGAGGTCAGGCTGCCTGTGTCTGTTGGGTATGAACTTAGCATCCACACCAATACACACCAATACAGATGGCTGCGGTGTTGATAGGCCTGTGAGGCTGAAGAGGATCGGTGCTGCCGGGTTCCTGCTCGTGACATCTGCCTACCTGGTTTTGGGCTTTTTAAAGAGGTCCAACATGAGGAAGCAATGCTGTGGGGGGGATGTGTAAAGGGCACCAGCCCCTGTCCACTGCGTATGGGCAAGTTGTTCGGCTTTTCTGAACCACTTTCGCATGAAGAAAATGCCTCTTCTGCAGTGTGGCTCTGAAGATCCAGTGGCATCTGTCAGAGTGCTTTCAATCAGATAATTGAAGATTAAAGTCAGAGGAAGTGGGATTCTGAGGGAACTCGAGATTATTCTCAAATTGCACCAGCCTTTTCCTTTCCTACACATTTGTACATACACGGGAGAAGGCCCAGGAACAGAAGCAGACCTAAAGTCACAAGGATGCTAGGATAAGTGGGATATAAACTGAACTCTGGGGCTGGAGAGATGGCTCAGCGATTAAGAGCATTGACTGCTCTTCCAGAGGTCCTGAGTTCAATTCCCAGCAATCACATGGTGGCTCACAACCGTCTGTAATGGGATCTGATGCCCTCTTCTAGTGTGAAGACAGTGACAGTATATTCACAAACATGAAATAAGTAAAATAAATCTTTAAAAAAAAAAAAACTGAACTCTGCTGGTACACAGCTCAGGGTTTTAGTATATCTCAGATACACGCTTGGGTAAACCAGGA
Source organism: Grammomys surdaster (assembly GCF_004785775.1). Classification (NCBI taxonomy): domain Eukaryota; kingdom Metazoa; phylum Chordata; class Mammalia; order Rodentia; family Muridae; genus Grammomys; species Grammomys surdaster. The sequence continues at coordinate 4,605,194 of NW_021604658.1, read as the reverse complement.
CGTTTATATCCCCCTTGAAACCCTGTAGCTATTTGCAGTCAATTCCTGCTGCCCTTTCAGCCTTTAGAAAACACTAATCCACTGTGCATGTGCCCAAGTGTGGAGCTTAGAGGTTGAGACTGGGTGTCCCCATCACTCTCCTTAATTCTCACTGAGCCTGGAGTTTGCTAACTTGGCTAGACTGAGTGGCTAGCAAGTCCCTGTCTCCAAACTATCCCTGCCTCCCCTCTGCTAGGATTGCAGCCATGTACCACTGCATCTTTTTTTCTAATTCATTAAAAATTTAAAAAAGTTATACATATGGGTGCTTTGGAGATATGCATGTCTGCACAATATATGTATGTATTGTACCTATAGTACATACATGTTGGATCCCCTGGAACTGGAGTTACAGTGACTGAATGGGTGCTGGGAGTTGAATTCAAGTCTTCTGGAAGAGTGGCCAGTGTTCTTAACTACGGAGTTAACACTCCAACTCCTTCACCTGGCTTTTAAAGTGTGGATCCCGGGGAATTGAACTCAGGTCCTCACGCTGGTGTGGCAAGCACTGTATCAACTGAGTCATCTCCCCAACCCACTAATACAGAATCTGCTTAGTCACATTCCACACAGATAGAATCCTGCAATATCTAGCCTTTGAGTCTAGCTTCTTAGTGTGTTCCTGATTTGCCAATGACTTTCTGGCCAAGTAATGTTCCATGAAGCAGACTCACTACGTTCTGCTCACTGTTAAAGGATTTTTTTTCTTTTGCTACTGAAAACTGTACCACTATTAACAGTTATATCCACGTTTTTGCGAGGGAATCTTGCAGTTGAATGTAGTTGCCACATCTACCGAACTGCCATTGTAGCAGAACGGTGATTGTATGTAAATAAGTGAACATCATTCTTCCAATAAACCTTTAAGCAGACAGTGGGGCCAGATTTGACTGGACCATACCTGGGCAACCTCCAATCCAGCTGCTTTTGCTGGACGCAGCATTCCAGAACTACTACGGAAAGCGACTGCTCCCTTTCTTCTGTAAGCCAGTAGGTTCCCCTCTGTAGTGCCTCTGGTGTTAGGTGGTATTTCCAACCAGTTAGAGGAAGCTGGTACTGGCATCATCAAAAGTGGCTGTATATGTGCAGTGTCATGGGCAAACCCTTGCCCCTTGCCACCAATGGCAGGCAGGAGAGCTGGCCCTGACCCTCACCTGCTGCAGCACTCAGGAGAGCCAGCCCTGTATCTCACCTGGGCAGCTCAGTAGAGCAGGCCCTGGATGTGGGGGTCACTGATGAGCTTGCTCCAAGGGCGTGAAAGTGGGAAAGCTGACTGGCTGACCAGCTCAGATACCTCTCAGGCCCAGATCCAGGGCTTTGAATTGGCTCACTCCAACATTTACTCCATTAACGAACTGCTGAAGTGCATGAAGGGGCAGGTCTTACAGATCCAAAACTACAGAGTCTCTATGACACAGGGCAGACTCTTGGGGTACATGGTGTGAAATTCACAAAAAAAAAACAACAAGAAGTGGCTGTGTAATGCTCTGGTACAGCGTGGAGGGTTGAACATGAATGCACTAAACACTGAGGAGTGTGACTTGATTCTTCTATCAAAGCAATCCTCTGAGTTCCTGGGACTGGCCATGCCCGTCTTATTTTGGTGAAAGCCGACCTTCGACTCTCCAGGGAAGCAAGATTTTCTCTGATGACTTATATCAGTCACTTCTACTCTAGAAAGAGCCAGCAGTGGCCCTAGTAGGTTGTCTTGTCCATTCGTCGCCTATCTAGCTAAGTCCTTTACAAGGAATTGTCGTATGTATGTGTGGGGGGCTGACTAGGCAAGGCTGAAGGCTGTAGAGCAGGCTGTGAGGAAGGACAGGCTGGGAGCACAGGCTGGAGCTCCACAGGTGAGATCTCTTCAGAGAAACTCCAGGCCTCTACGAGGTGCCTCCCCCCCCCCCCCATCCAGGATATAATCTCATTCATAGAATGTTAGCTGACGGCCAGATAGTTTCTTTGTAGCAACCTGCAGTTTTGCAGGTCAAGGTCATCGAGCTCAAAGTGTTGTGATGGACCATCCCCGTGTGTGTCTTTCCAACTTGTTCTCCACACAGCTCCTTAAACTCAATCTCTACAGAGGCAAACAGCCACACTTCTGTCACAGCACAGCCACCCTGAGGACAACTGGAGACAAGAGCCCCTGCCAGCTGCTCTTGCTCCATCTGCAAACTTCAGCGGAGTGATGCAGTTAGCTGCTGTGAACACATTTGTGGTAGGGGAGAAGAGGGAGGGAAGTAAGGGTGTAGCATATACACACAGGACAAAAAAGGGTGCACACAAAGTCTGCTTGGGTGGAGCCTCGGCGCTCGGCTTCTCTGTTACTGGTATGGCAAGCACCTGGGTCAGGTAGCCTGAATGGTAACAGCACCCTGGACAGCAGCCGAGACCTGACACACAAATGCCTCTCTTGGGATGGTCTCAAATCCAGCAATGGTGGGGACCCCCGGGGGAATGAATTGTGCACTCAGCAAGTCTCTCACAGGTGGTAAGTTTTTATTATTTTTTGTGATGCTGGATGAAACCCAAGGCCTCATAACAGGCGAGTAGCCTCTGTGCTGCAACCCCTGGCCACAAGTGACAAAGATCTGACCTCCAAAGTCCAAAGAGGCCCACTGTGTTCTCAAGGTTTTTCTTTTTCTTCCCCCACTCCCAGCTATACAAAGGGCCCAATGCAAGAACTTATCATTTGCTCTGGAAGGGAAATCTTGACATAGCCCACTCAGGCTACTGAACCCTCAGAAATTCCACAAAAAAAGTCTAACAGATTATTACGTGGATTCCCTTGTCCTGTGAAATGCAAATATCTTACTAATGCTACTCAGTGCTCACTACTAGGTTTGTCTGTATAATGTCACCATGGAGTGACATCTGGTGGAAGGGAAAGACAAGATCCCGAGAACTAAATGACGATAAACTGTGAGAGCTATTCCCTGAACGTGGGCCAGCGAGAACGCTTGTGCTGACAGTCAGGGGTAAATGGCTTCTGGTCTTTACAAGCAGGTGCTGAGAAAGACATTTGCTGCCTCAAAAGCTGTATATCAGATGCCCAGAAACGTGTGGAGCAGGCAGGCCCTTTCTCAGGGTCACTGTTACCCTGCAGTTTGTACTGGGAATTGAAGCCCTGAACTTATGCTTTTGCCCTATTTTAACTGTATTAGTTACTTGTTTCTGTGACAAAGCCTCAGCTCAGAATCCCAGGAACTTGAGGTAGCCGGTCACATGGCTTTCAGTCAGCAAGCAGAGATGAATGTTGGAATGGTGTTCCCGTAGATAAGGTGGGCCTTCCCACCTCAGTGACCCCGTGAAGGCTTTGTCTTCTATGTTATTTTAGATTCTGTCAAGTTGACAGTTGCTATGGTAAAATACCGGAACAAAAGCAACTTCAGGAGAGAAAGGGTTTATTTGATTATCACAGCGAAGTCAAAGCAGAGATTTGAAGCAGCCGAGTCAGAGGTACAGTCAAGAGGAGAGGGAGAAGAAATGAATGCATGTTTGCTTGTGCTTTGCTCCTCCTCTTGTACGACCCAGGACCATGGCCCAGGACAATCCAGGACTCAAACCCAGGGAATGGTGCTCTCCGTACTGGGAGTTCTTCTCACCTCAAGGTAGTCAAGACAGCCCCCTACCCACCTGCCCATAGGCCAAGCTAATCAAGACAACCCAGGTGACAACCTCTGCCTATCTGCCTAGGAAAAGTAACTATCAGAAGGGTGTGGTGTGCATCTCACCTTTGATCCCAACATATGATCTCTGTGAGCTAAGGCCAGACTGGTCTACATAGCAAGTTCTAGGCCGGCCAGAGCTACATTGTGAGACCCTGTCTAAAACAAAAATAACCATCACAACCATAATCCTTCTTCTTCTTCTTTTTTTTTTTTTTTTTTTTTGGTTTTTTGAGACAGGGTTTCTCTGTGTAGCCTTGGCTGTCCTGGAACTCACTCTGTAGACCAGGCTGGCCTCGAACTCAGAAATCCACCTGCCTCTGCCTCCCAAGTGCTGGGATTAAAGGCGTGTGCCACCACAGCCCAGCTCATAATGTATCACTTTAAGCCACAACCTCCCACCCCTTGTCTCCAAGATCTCCTGTTGATCTCATAACGTAACATATAGCTCAGCTTTAAAAGTCTTTAGTGTTTAATAGTGTTTTAGTTAGTGTCACCATTACTGTAATGAAACACCACGACCAAAAGCAACTTGGAGAGGAAAGGGTTTATTTGCCTTACACTTCCATGTCATTGTTCATCATCAAAGGAAGTCAGGTTAGGAACTCACACAGGGCAGGAACCTGAAGGCAAGAGCTGATGCAGACACCGTGGAGCGGTGCTGCTCACTGGCTTCTCATGGCTCCATCAGCCTGCTTTCTTATAGAGTCCAGGACCATCTGCCCAGGCATGACATCGCCCACAATGGGCTGGGCCCTCCCCCATCAATCACAAGCTAAGAAAACGTCCTACAGGCTTGCCTATAGCCCATTCTTATGGAAGGAATTGCTTTTTAAAAAAATATTACTTATTTATTTATGAGTACACTGTAGCTGTCCAGACACACACCAGAAGAGTGCATCGGATCCCATTACAGATGGTTGTGAGCCACCATGTAGTTGCTGGGAATTGAACTCAGGACCATCTGGAAGAGCAGTCAGTGCTCTTAATGGCTGAGCCATCTCTCCAGCTCTGGAAGGAATTTCTTAATTGAGGTTTTCTCCTCTTAGATGACTCTAGCTTGTGTCAAGTTGACATAAAACTAGCCAGCGCACTATAGTCTTTAAAAATTCCAGTATTTTAAAAGTCCAAACTCTCTCAACTTTGAGCTCAAATAAAATTAAGCAAGTTTTATGCTTTATTTATTTATTGTTAATTTTCTGTGTATTGGTGTTTTGCCTGCATGTATGTCTGTGTGAGGGTGTTGGATCCCCTGGAACTGGAGTCACAGACAGCTGTGAGCTGTTATGTGGTTGCTGGGAATTGAACCAGGGTCCTCTGGAAGAGCAGCCAGTGCTCTTAACTGCCAAGCCATCTCTGCAGCCCCCAAGCTTTATACTTTCAACATACAATAGAACAACTAAACTTTTTTAGTCCAGAATGGAAGGCCAGGGGCATAGCAAATGAACAGTGCCCCAAAGCAAAACCACAACCCAGCAGGGAAAACACCAAGTCTTGAAGTTCCAGTGTCTAACATCTGGAGCTTGTAATGTAGCCTTCTGGGCTCCCAAAGGATGAGGTAGCCACATCCCACAGCTCTGCCTCCTTACATGTGGCTTCTGAGGCTTAGGCCGCATACCCGCCTCATCTGCAGCTTTCCTTGGCAGACACACAACGGTCCTGGCATCTCCAATACTCTGAGGTCTCTATTGTTACCATGGTTTTACCTTACTGCTTCAAACAATATCTTTTCAGGGCCTCTGTGCAGGAACAAAAATCCTGTCACACAGTGTCTGGCCTCAGTATGCTCTCCCAGTATGCTCTCATTTAAAGTTGCATCTTTCTTTACCTTCAAAACCAGTACTGGGCGGACAATGCTTATGATACCATTAACTTGTGTGGCGAGCTTGAGATATAGTCTGACCCACTTAGACTATAGCTGTATTCACTTCCTGGTGTTGGTCCTGGAGAAACAATTCTTTGGGAGTTACTTTTGAGGAACAAAGAGCCCTTCAATGTAGATGTTCTTCCTTGGAATGAACTGAGACCTGTGAAAGATGGAGCCTCAGATAGGTGGGGGCTTTGCCCTCAGGACATGATGGAGCCTCAGATGGGTGGGGCTTTGCCCTCAGGACATCCTTCCCAGTGTTCCACTTGAGGTTCCCTTCAGCCGTGTTGATTGCAGCACCAGCCAGAACACTCTCCCACATTGGGATTCCCTCTGCCAAACAAAGGAGTCCATCTCTAAATTCACCTTAATTCAGAGACTCAGGTCTTACAGAATAAATCCAGGTACTTGGTCAGAGTGTCAAGAAAATGGCTTCTATCTTTGTTCCTCCTAAAGTTCTTTTCCCACCTGGACTCAGGACTGGATGTCTACAATCCACACTCCTTTCTCACAAAATAAGATCCGAAGAAGACAAGAAGAGGAAGAAGGAGGAGGAAGAGAAGGAGGAGAAGGAAGAGGAGGAGGAAGAGGAAGAAGAAGAGGAGGAGGAGGAGGAGGAGGAGGAGGAGGATGTGGTGGTGGTGGTGGTGGTGGTGTAGGAGCAGGAGAAAGAAGAAGCTGCCAAGGATTAGGTAAGTCATAAAACTGTGGCCCTGAGGGCTGGCCAGTTGGAGTTAAGAGCAACCCAGATGAAACATAGCAGTAATAATTCAGGGTTATAGATAGAAAGGAGACTCTAATAGCAGAGAAGGCTAATAGGCAACTGTCCAGCTCCTGTGCTGTTTAAGACTACTGTAAATATAAAGGCTGTGTGTGTCTTTTATCCGGGAACTAATGGGTCAAAGGCAGGGTAGAAACTTTGGGTTGGGATTAAATAATTTCGACAACAAAGGTCTTTCAGTGTTTCTAACATGTGCAAAAGCACCACATGTTTAGTGGAGACACACTTCAAAGAGTCTTTCTCAGCGCTGTTTATTTACATTCCTTGGGTTGCTGACCTGTGGCGACAAAGGGAGCTCCCAGCCAGCCATGCACTTACCAGAGTGAGCGAGTGCTTTGGAGAAAGCTACACACACACATACACACACACACACACACACACACACACACACACAAGAGAGAGAGAGAGAGAGAGAGAGAGAGAGAGAGAGAGAGAGAGAGAGAGAGAGAGAGATGCTTACCACTCCCTCATTCCTTAAGCCACATCACATCTACAGCCCTTAAAGGGCCCTCTTGGTTATACAGATGCATACCAATCACTATACTTGCAACTGATTATGTACATTGGATGTGTCAACACTTCCTGGTTGATTCGTGGCCATAGGCGGCTACAGCATACTCCATCACACTTGGTCACACCTAGCTGGGTGTTGCCTCTGTGCTGTTTAAAGTTTGGGTCAGGAGCTGGAGAGATCGCTCATCCCATCTGGCTGTTCTTTTTTTTTCTTCGAGACAGGGTTTCTCTGTGTAGTCCTGGCTGTCCTGGAACTCACTCTGTAGACCAGGCTGGCCTCGAACTCAGAAATCCGCCTGCCTCTGCCTCCCAAGTGCTGGGATTAAAGGCATGTGCCACCACCGCCCGGCTCTTGCTGTTCTTCTAGAGGTCCTGAGTTCAATTCCCAGCAACCTCTTGGTCGCTCATGACCAAGATCTGATGCCCTCTTCTGGCATGTAGGCGTACGTGCAGACAGAGCACACCTACGTTTAAACAAAAGAAAAGTTTAAAGTTTGGGTCAGACCTCTATGGACAATCTTGGGTTTTTCACCTATAAAGTGGAGACGGAAACCACTGTGTTGCCGAGTGACACACAGGAAGAAATGTTTCACTCATTTTAGCAAATGTCTGGAGAGCACCTGCCTGCCCTGAGCCAGATTCTGTTTTCTTGCTACATCTTTTAAGACCTCGTTTTCTAAGTAGGAATTGTAGCATTTGGACAGTGCCCTCTCTGGTCCTGACATTCTGCTTAACTTTTGGGTTTCCAACTGCAATTGTGTGGTAGTTTGAATGAAAATGACCCCAGAGGCTCCTAGGGACTGGTACTATTGAGAGGTGTGGCCTTGTTGTAGGCTAGTTCTTGGAGGAAGTGTGTCACTAGGGTGCCGGCTTTGAGGTCTCAGAAACTCAATCCAGGCTTAGTGGCTCACCATTTCTTCCTGCTGCTTGTGGATCCAGATGTAGAACTCTCAGCTCCTCCTCCAGCATCACGTCTGTCCGCATGCTGCCGTGCTTCCTGACATGATAATGGACTAACCCCCTGCACTGTGAGCCAGCTCTAAATAAGGGTCTCCTTTATAAGAGTTGCCATGATCACAGTGTTATCTTCACAGCAATAAAACCCAAACTAAGACCAGTTGCAGTTTTCTCTTGTTGATTGTTAACCGAGTACCTTATGCTCAGAAGGGTGCAGAGAAGTGGAAATGAAGTCTCAAATGCTAGCTTTGTGCTTTTACTGTCTTTGAACATTAGAGACCTCTCCCTCCCTCTCTCTCTCTCTCTCTCTTCTTTCTTTCTGTCTGTCTGTCTGTCTGTCTGTCTCTCTCTGAGGCAGTCACACTTCATATCCTTGGCTGGCCTAAAGCTCACTGCCTAGACCACCTAGACCATGCTGGTCTCAAACTCAAAGAAATTCATCCACCTGCCTCTACCCCCTGAATGCTGAGATTAAAGGTATCATATCAGGCCTGTTTTTATTTTTATATGTATTTTTAAGTAGACAAAGAAAAGTTACACCTACTTACAGTGTACATAACAATATATATTTTTATTGTTGGTAGTGGCAGATTGAGGATGGAACCCAGTGCCCTGGTACCCTAGGGAAGCATTCTACCACTGTGCTACAAACTCAGCCCTTTTTAATTTTTATTTTTCTTTAGAGATAGTTTCATTGAGTTGTCTAGACTGAGCTGAAACTTGCTATCCTATTGTCTGTTTCCCTAGTAGCTCAAATTATAGCCATGTATCACTATGTAGGCTGAAAAAATATTTAAAAATTTTAAAAATATTTATTTTATTGTAAAGTGTGTGTGTGTGTGTGTGTGTGTGTCCTGGTTGTGAGCTGCCTGATGTGAATGCTGAAAACTGAACTCTCATCCTCGGCAAGCATTGACCACTGAGCCATCCCTCCAGTTCCTGAAAAAAAGAGATTTTTTGATCTCTGTGTGTTTTGTGGAAAGTAGCTTGGGCTTTTGCTGTTTCTACAGCAGCCAGCACAGTGTCTGGCACTTTCATACATTTCTACCTGGAGAAGTTCCAATTTCACACTTCGTTATGATTACAATGTAAGGTTCTCGAAAACGTAGTCCATCCTGTAATCCGCCTTGTGTATTACTTGTGCCTAGCTACCACCATTGCCCTGGGTAAACAAACCCTCAAACTTCAAAACCTTGAACGTACTTGAATACCCGTGGAGACGCGGCGCCATCTTCTGGCCTGAATGAATACTGTCGCACAGAGCTGGAGAGGTTGGTTGACCTGCACCGCAGCCGCAAGGCCATGCTGGAAACAGAACTCTTGTGTTAGAAACAACTCCCAGAGCCTGGAAAACTATGCTTTCTTGAACGCTGTGTTTTGGCTTTTAAACCATAGTCTTAATTGGATGTGCAGCTAGGGAAAGTTTTGTCTAGGTGTTTGCAAGGGTGGAAATGTCACTTACTGAATGTGTTATTTGCTGGGCCCTGCATTTGTATTTTTACTTTGTGTGTGTGTTTATTTATGTGTGTGCATGTGGAGGTCAGAGGTTAACCTCTGGTGTTATTTCAAGAACCATCCACTGCGATTTTTTAAGACAAGATCTTTCACTGGCCTGGGGCTCTCCTGACTAGGCTAGCCAGGGATCCACCTGTTGCTGCTTCCAGGTGTTGGGATCACAAACCCAAGCCAACTTGTCTCCAATTTTTTTCTTTTTTTAAACGTGGATCCTGAGGCTCGAACTCAGGTCCCCTTACTCACTTATCTGTAAGACTCAACGGCCTGGTCTTCTGGTCTTTTCAGGCCTTGCTTTCATTAGGCAGATTTGGAAAGATACTCATCCTCACTGTTATTTCTGGCTCTAGGCAAGAGACAAGCGGCTATCGCTCTCCCGCCGTTCTCGAGTGTCAGGTTGTTTCGTTACACACACAGGTCAATGTCCTGTTGAATACTGGAGCGGAGGCCCTGCACACCTCTGGGGCTTGCTCTCCCTACATGGCATTCAGCGCTCCAGTAGTTGGCCACCTTGGTTTTCTGGCCTCTGTTTATCTCTGGAGAGCTCAGGTAATCCTGGCTCTCTTAGCTTCCCCTCATCTGCACTGAGATCTGGAGGTTTTTTCCTACCCTAGGCAGGACGGTGAGACTTCCGTTATTTATTTTCCTTTCTCTCAGGAGTTGTGGTAACGTGGTAGCCTCCCCCCCCCCCCGCCCCCGCAGTGCCCAGATTCTTGCCTTGTTATTTTGATTGTTCGACAGGAAGATAAATCCGCTGGCAATTGTTCATCTTGTGTGGAAGTCTGTCTGAACCTATCAACTGGATCTTACAGCATACCTTACACCCAGGCCTTCAACAGCAGCTGTTTCCTCAGTTCTGCAGCCCGAGGTTGGCCTGAGGCAAGGGAGGTCTGCTGGTGAGGCACTGGTCTGCAGGCAGCTGCGTTTGCTGGCTGTTGATTGGAGAGGCTTAGGTAACTGGGCCACTTGTCTCTCATCAGCGGGCAGATCAGCCTGGGCTTGTTAGTGTGGCGCTTGCTTCCACGAGCACGCACACCTAAGAAGTCAGCTGTCATCGTTTTTTTTCAAGGCTGTACACTTTGCTCTTTGCAATGCAAGCCACGCCCCATGAGAAACAGACCAACGGTGACGGGAGGAGCCTCTGCGGTGGGAGGAGCCTTACAGTCACGTGGGACTGCTCAGCTATGAAAGGGGCGGGGATGTACAGCCAAATTATCTTTTGTAGCCATTATCATTTTTTTAAAAGATTTCTTTATTTTATGCTTAGATGAGTACACTGTTGCTGTCTTCAGACACACCAGAAAAGGGGATCAGATCTCATTATAGATAGTTGTGAGCCGCCATGTGGTTGCTGGGAATTGAACTCAGGTCCTCTGGAAGGGCAATCAGTGCTCTTAACTGCTGAGCCATCTCTCCAGTCCCATTATCATTATTTTAATCCCCACAGCAAACCAGAATATAGATCTTGTCATTGATATTTTACAGGCATATGAGCTCACAGTGGGAGGCAGAGCCAGGGTTTGAACTAGGGTCCTCCTGCCTCTGCCCCGTCTCTAGCCACTGTGTCATGTACATGGTGTGCTGTGTGTGTAGTTCTGACTCAGTACATGTATTCAGCACCAGGAATTAACCATTTCCTACCCTGGTCCCTGTTGCAAGGTACTTACCACAACTTTGAATTCTTCCTAACACTCCCACAGCCTCTCCGAGCAAACACAAGGCCCTGTCCCTGGGGTCCCTTCCCCTCAGGGCCTTTGGGGCTCAGGGACACTCTAAGGGAAAGGTTACATGTAGGGAACCAGGTGCTGATCATCTGCGTCTCCAGCCAGCTTGTTCCTCAGGTCTTGGGTGATAAGTCAGGCAATCCTTCCTCTCTGTGCCTGGATTGTTCTGGAAGCCTTGCTGGTCCCCTGGTGTCCCTGCTCCAACTCCTCACTTAGAAGTTGTCATATTTGACTGAACTGCTCCCTTCCCATGGGCTTCTGCAGGGACCTCTCTCTGTCAGTGTCTGTCTGTCTGTCCGTCCGTCCGTCCGTCTGTCTGACTGTCTCCTCTCTCTCATTTCCCTGGCACCCACCCCTGTATCATCACACTTAATCCACTTCCCCGTGTGATTTCTCACCACCGAGACCCATTCCCTCCTTAATTTAATCAAGGGATTAAGGCCACACTGCGGCTTTCTCCTCTGAGTGTGGCTGATGAGCTGCCCTCCTTCTCCAATCCTGATCTGTCAGGATCAAACCTGATCTATTGTGGCTCCTCTCACCTTTGCCCTAGTGTCTATGCATTGCCTGGTTACTATTTTGTGGTTTCATTTAACCCAAAACATCTAGAGCAAGCCGACCTTGTCAGTGCCTGAGGCCCAGAGAGACAGTGTGAGTGACCACAAGCCCGAGAGTGCTGCCCTCTCTTGCAGAGGTCAAGGCCAGCCTGGGCTACATAGTGAGTTCCAGGCCTGCAGTGCTACATACCAAGACAGTGAGAGCCTGTCTCAAAAGACTCCAAAGAAAAACAAACAGAAAGACAGAATAAATGAGAGTTTCAGGAAATCCTTAAATCAGAGGATAACCTTGGACAGCAGCAAGTTCAGGGAGCCTTGGCAGTGAAGAGGACAGGCACTTTGGGAGATGAATGTCTTTAGACTGTCCCTTGGGTCCCTGTCTTCAAAGGCACCTCCTTTGGCCATGTGTATAGCTGGTCTGGGGAGACGGCTCCATCAGTAACTAACTATAAGAGGAGACAGACTGTGGGAAGCCACCAGCCAGCTCCCCACAAGGCAAAGTCCTGCTCCACCTTCAGATATGCTGTGAGGGGCTTTGCCACTGTCACTGTCCATCCATGCTGTGATCTCCAGTTAAGGTCTAGAAACTGTCACAGTGTAACAAATCCTTTGGAAGAGAGGCCAGGTCTTTTGTCTATGTGATGTTTTTGACCCAGGGCCACAGAGACTCTTTCCAGCTGTGGTGGTTTGAATAGGAATGGCTCCCTATAGACTCTTGTGTTTGAATACTTGGCAATAGGTACTAGCACTATTAAAAGGCATGGCCTTGTTGGAGGAAGTGTGTCACTGTGGGGGTGGGCTTTGAAGTCCTAGATACTCAAGCTAGGCCTAGTGTGGCATTCACTTCTGCTGCCTGTGGATCAAGATGTAGAACTCTCAGCTCCTTCTCCATCACCATGTCTGCCTGCGTGCTGCAGTGCTTCCCGCCATGACAGTAATGGACTAAATCTCTGAAACTGTAAGCCACCTCCAACTAAATGTTTTATTTTATAAGAGTTGCCTTGGTTATGGTTTCTCTTCACAGCAATAAAACCTAATAAAAGACAGAAATTGGTTCTAGAAGTGGGGTATTGCTGTGATAGGCTTGATCGAGCTTCTGTTTGGAGGAATGTGGTCTTTGGGTCTTTGGATTAGGAAAGCAGTGGAATGCTTTAAGTGGGGCTTACTGGGCCATCCTAGTAGGAATACGGAAGACACTGATGCCAAGGGAGATTTGAACTACGGGGGCCTGGTGCAAGGTTTCAGAGGAGAAACCTTGTGATATTTTGGCAAAGAATGTGGCTACTTTTCGCCCTTGTCCAAAAATCTGCCTGAGGCTTAAGTGAAGAGTTTTGGATTAATTGCATCAACAGAGGAAATCTCAAAAAAGCCAAGTATTGATGCTGTCATGTGGGTATTAGTGTTCACTCTGATGAAGATCTATAACCAAAAGGAGTCAGCTAAGCAAGGAAAAACGCAAAATGTACAATTTGAGGAGAAAGGGGCCACCAGGAAGTGGAATGGAGCTAAATCCTGTGTTCAAGGAGATAAACATACTAAAGAAAAGCCTGTTATTAAATGGAATAAAGGGGGGTGGTGACTTTGGAGGAAGACCCTACCCAGCTAAGCTTTCAACTTGTGAAAAGAAATTAAAGAACACCTTATGTCCAGGTGGGGTGGTACATGCTTTTAATCCCAGCACTCAGAAGGCAGAGGCTGATGGATCTTTAAGTTCAAGGCCAGCCTGGTCTACAGAGTAAAATCCAGGACAGCCATACTTAGGCAGTGAAGGAAACCATAGAAAATAGAAAGCGGGTGAATATGTAATGGAACAAAAGCCATGCTCCAGCTTCAGCAAGCAGCAGAACGTGGCAGCTTGGGCCATGTGGTTCTGACTTTAGAGTCAAGGAGAGAAGAAAGGGGTTATGGGATCTCCCTCCATGACTAAGGACAGCTGCAGAGGCCAGACATGTGGCAGGGATGTCACTGCATGGAGGCCTAGAGAGGCCACTGTGTGAAACTGTGAAGGTGAAGCCTGGATTGCCTTGGAGACCCCAAGATGTTAGAGATACCAATGCCTTATCTTATAAGAGTTGCCGAGGTCATGGTGTCTCTTCACAGCAATAGAACTCTAACTAAGACACTAGGACCCCTTGAAATGTCAATGCAAGACTAGGACACAAACAAGTGAGCTTCAATGGCCCACAAAACTACATAGACTCTGCCGCTCATAACTTTGGTTTCTTTTTTCTTTTTCCTCCTCCCCTTCTCCCTTTCACTCCAGCCTGGCTCACTCTGGCCCTACTTGCTCCGGCCCAGCTCACTCCAGCCCGAAGGTTTGTTTGTTTATTTATTTATTTATTTATTATATATAAGTACACTGTAACTGTCTTCAGACACCCCATAAGAGGGCATCAGCTCTCATTATGGCTGGTTGTGAGCCACCATGTGGTTGCTGGGATTGAACTCATGACTTCCAGAAGAGCAGTCAGTGCCCTTAACCCCTGAACCATCTCACCAGCCCCCTCATGACTTTGGAGAGGGGTAAGAATGCAAAAAAAAAAAAAAAAGGCAGCGTGCCTCAGTGGGCAGCAGAGAAGTGGGGTGAGACAAGCAGCAAGGAGAGCAGTTAGGTCAGGGGCCGGTGAGCAACCCACCTCTCCCTGAGGCAGCCACGGGTGCTGACACTGAATATTCTTATTCCTGTCAGCCACACCTTGCGTTAGGTGAACCATGCTCCTTGATTTGGCTGATGAAATGAGTAAGATTGACAGATGTCACTTCTGGGTGGCTGTGTTAAGTGCCAGTGCCGCATCACCTTACTACACATCCTGTGGATGACTCATGGATCCTGAGTGATGGCGGTGGTGGGGTACAATCTCCAGCCTGACAAGGCTGGAACAGGAGACTCCAAGCTTGTCAATCACATGATGGAAGGAATCAATCCTGAAAACTCACGTGATTGATTTCTAAGGGAGGTGTGAGGTCGGGTCTGGTGGTTTTGGGGGCGAGGAAGGCAGTTTTCAAGAGCTTTGCTTCATTAATTATTATTTGGGGATGGTGACACGCCGAGCATCCTCTCAACATCTTCATCTGTCAAGCCTTGAACTGAATCTTGCTGCAGTCACCCACTGGGTTGGCAATTCACTTGAGTTCAGTGAAGATTCACTTTCTAGTCAGTAAGCGCAGCACGGAGTACCTGTCTTGAGGGTCAGAGGAAGCACAGAAGGCCAGTGTTGCCATGTGGTATGTAGCTGCTCATTAAATGCCTGCTGTTCTCTGTCTAACTAGGCCCAGTGCTGATGGGGGTGGTAAAGGAAGGAACACTGCCTCTTAAATTCCTCTGGAGGGGCGTGTCCCCTCAGTGGCCTGTGTTGACCAGAAAGTCACAACAAACAGGTTATCTTAAATGCTTAGGTCACTAAAGCCTCCTGGGTCTCTGTGTCTAGGTGTACGTGTATGCATGCACATGCATGTAGCGGAAGTCAGAAGAAGCACTGGCCTCAAGCCAGAAAATAGTTTCTGAAAAAGATTTGTACTGGTTCATTGAGACTCTGGAGACAAAGCAAGACAAAGGCCATTTCAGAGGTCAACAGGCCTAAAACCCACAACAGTGATGGTCGTCATGCTGTTGTTTGTGATGATGATACTGGTAGGGATAGTGACGGTGACAGTGATGATAAAGATGTTGGTTATGATGATGTGGTGCTGAGGATGCTGGGGGCAATGGGGATGGAGGTGGGGTGATGCTGATGCTGATGCTGAGGATGCTGGGGGTGATGGAGGTGGGGGTGATGCTGATGCTGAGGATGCTGGGGGCAATGGGGATGGAGGTGGGGGTGATGCTGATGCTGATGCTGAGGATGCTAGGGGTGATGGAGGTGGGGGTGATGCTGATGCTGAGGATGCTGGGGGCGATGGGGATGGAGGTGGGGGTGAAGCTGATGGTGAGGATGATGATGGATGATGAGGATGCAGGTGATGATGGGGATGGAGGCGGGGACTGTGGTTCTAACAGGGATGCTGATGGTAATGGTTCTATTTGTTGAACATCAGGAAGTTCTCTGGTGCTAGAAAACCACTGAATCTTGTTCCTCTCCTTTCTGAGCTGAGGGATGTATGGGCTTACTTGTCAGTTACTCTTCAGTATGTGTGGAAGTGGGATTGTGAAAAATGAAATGATACACTGAAAATGTATCAGATATTGTTAGTGTCATTATAGTCTCGGGCTATAATGTACATTTTCTTTCTTTTTTTTTGTTTTTTGTTTTTTTTTGTTTTTTTTCGAGACAGGGTTTCTCTGTGTAGCCCTGGCTGTCCTGGAACTCACTCTGTAGACCAGGCTGGCCTCAAACTCAGAAATCCGCCTGCCTCTGCCTCCCAAGTGCTGGGATTAAAGGCGTGCACCACCACCGCCCGGCTAAAATGTACATTTTCAATACTTGATCTTCCTCTGGAGATGATCAGAATAGCATTTTTAATGAACTAATTGAAATTTTGATTAATTAATTAAAATTCAGTCAATTAATTACAATTTTAATCAATTAACTAATTTTTGGTTTTTCATGACAGCATCTCTCTGTGTAGACCAGGCTGGCCTCTCATAGACCCACCCACCTCTGCCTCCCAAGTGCTGGGATTGAAACATGTGCTACCATGCCTGGTTATTATTATTTAAAAAAATATTTTAGCTTCTTTATGTGTGTGCATGTATTTGCATGTGTACAGACATTTATGTATATGTGTGCCCCCGGGGACTGGACGATGATATCAGATTCCTTGGAGCTGGAGTTTCAGGTGTTTGTGAGTCTCCTGTTGTGAGTACTGGGACCCAAGCTCTGCTTCTCACGACTCAGCAGAAAATGCTCTAACAGCTAAGTTATCATCCCAGCTCCCAAGACAATCTCAGTGTTATTGTCTTCATTTCATAAGTGAAGAAACAGTCACAGGAAGCAAAAAATCTGAACCAAAGTCATTATCCTATAAGCATGAAAGAAGCCAAATTTGAACCCTGGTTGATCCTAGTCCAAAGCCTCCACCTTTTATATAAGGGATGGCAAGCTCTTCATTACAAAGACGGGAAGTATTACAATCCTCTGGTAGGGGCACTGGATTAACAAACCAGAGAACATCTGCACAGTCTACCCCACTGTACACAGTGCTTAGGAAGGGTCTGAAATAGATTAAGAGAAAAGGACTGTCTTAGAGTTTTATTGTTGTAAAGAGACATCATGACCATGGCAAGTCTTTTTTTTTAAGATTTATTTATTTAAGCCAAGCGGTGGTGATGCACGCCTTTAATCCCAGCACTTGGGAGGCAGAGGCAGGTGGATTTCTGAGTTTGAGGCCAGCCTGGTCTGCAGAGTGAGTTCCAGGACAGTCCGGGCTATAAAGAGAAACCCTGTCTCAAAAAACCAAAAAAAAAAAAAAAAAAGATTTATTTATTTTATATATGTGAGTACACCATCGATGTCTTTAGGCACATCAGGAAAAGATATCAGACCCCATTACAGATGGTTGCAAGCTACCATGTGGTTGTTCAGCATTGGACTCAGGCTCTCTGAAAGAGCAGT
The DNA here is from genome assembly GCF_004785775.1 of Grammomys surdaster. Taxonomy (NCBI): domain Eukaryota; kingdom Metazoa; phylum Chordata; class Mammalia; order Rodentia; family Muridae; genus Grammomys; species Grammomys surdaster. Next base: position 4,588,027 of record NW_021604658.1, on the reverse strand, counting down.
CAGTACTCTTAAGCACTGAGCCATCTCTCTGGCCCCACCATGGCAAGTCTTACAGAGAAGAACATTTAATTGGGGATGACTTACACTTCAGATGTTTGGTCAATTATTATCATGGCGAGAAACATGGCAGCGTGCAGGTAGACATGCTGGAAAAAGAGCTAAGATTTCTACATCTTGATTGGTAGGCTCCAGGAGACTGTGTGGCACACTAGGCATAGCTTGAGCATAGGAGACCTCAAAGCCTGCCTCCACAGTGACACACTTCCCCCAACAAAGCCACACCCACTCCAACAAGGCCTCACCTCCTAATAGTGTCACTCTCTATGGGCCGAGCATTCAAACACACAAGTCTATGAGGGCCGTTCCTATTCAAACCACCACAAGGACACAGTGTAAAATGATACTATCCATCTCTACAGAGGATGATGGTTTAGTGTGCCTGAGTATAGACCACACAAGAAGCAATGGTATTGGATACCACTCAGGGTGGACACTAAGTGGCCGGGGCGCAGGGACAGAAGGGAGAGAGTATTCTAATATACTTTATTTTAATGTGTGTGTGTGTGTGTCTGTGTGAGTGTCTGTGTGTCTGTGTGTGTGTGAACTTGTAGAGGCCAGATGATTATGTTGGATCTCCTAGAGCTAAAGTTACAGATGGTTGTAAGTCACCTGACATGGGAACTGGGAACTGAACTTGGGTCCTCTGCAAAGACAATATATGTTCTTTAAGTCATCTCTCTAGCCTTAGCTACCTCTGTTTCTTACTGCTTTTTGCTTATAGAGTTTGATCTCAAATTTTATTACTCTCCCAGTTTACTTTCTATTTCTATGATAAAACACTGAGGAAACTAACACTTTGTTTATTTATTTATTTATTTATTTATTTATTTATTTATTTTTAAGACAGGATTTCTCTCTGTAGTCCTGGTTGTCCTGAAACTCATTCTGTAGACCAGACTGGCCTCAAACACACAGAGTGCTGGCATTAAAAGCATGCACCACCACCGCCTGGCTTACAGTTCCATTTGAAAGTTCATCCTGGAGAGAAGCCAAGGAAGGAACCTAAAGGCAGGAACTGAAGCCAACATGCTGCTTACAGGCTTGCTCCCTCCAGCTTGCTCAGCCTGCTTCGTGTGTGTGTGTGTGTGTGTGTGTGTTCACGTGTGCACACAGGCATGTGCATGCGTGTGTTGGAAGTAAGAATGGGGGCAGATGATATGCACAGAATAAAGTCTTAAATAGGGGCTGGAGAGATGGCTCAGTGGTTAAGGCACTTGCTGCTCTCGCAGAGGACCTGGGTTTGGTTCCCAGTACCTGCATAGTAGGTCATGACTCCAGTTTCAGGGGAGATCTGATATCTTCTTCTGGCCCCTGTAGGCACTAGGCATGCAGCTGGTACACAGACACACATGCGTAAAAATAAAATGAATCTAAAAAATACATATCTGAAATGTTAGATGCAATGATCTGGCATGGGGAGAGAAAGCTTTGCTTGATTTTGTCTGAAGTCTTAGGACGATGTAGGAAAAATGATGGAAACCATGGATGGAGAAAATGCTGATGGACAACAAGCTATCCAGAATTATAACAGGAAAAAAAATGCTCTAAACTGTATCAGCCTTTGCTTTCTGCAAGCCATGAAGCCAGTTTCCCACTGCCCTAAGACAGCAGCCATACAGAGGACAACAGGAGGCTTGGTCACTGTGACCACATCTATAGTTAATTAATACCCAAGCATCTAGGCATGCCTCTGAGAGATTTTCTTGACTGGATCATTTGAGATGGAAAGACCCACCCTATGTTGGGGCTATACCTTCTGGTGGCATCTCACATAGTAAAAGACAGAAGAAAGAAACTTTTGCTTTTTTGCCTGCTCAGTCTCACTTTTGCTGGCAAGCCCATCTATCCTGCTGAGGCATTCCTTCACAGGCATTAGGACATACTTTTTGGGGATTCCAACATAGACTGAGTACAAGCTGAGATATCCAGCCCTCCTGGACCAAACCACTTGTATTCTTGGCCTTTCTGTCAGGAGACAGCCATGTTGGACTAGCTGGACCACTGCCTTTTGGCCATTCTAACCAACTCTCTTTAATGTCTATAGACTCATTTCATATGTTTTGTTCCTCTAGGGAACCCCAACAAATGCTGGCACAAGGATTGTCTGACAGAGTCCTTCGTGCCATTTGTTAAGGATTCAGGCAGATACTTGGTGAATTCATTTAGCATACAGCTGTTGCTCTTTGCTAGAATAAACTTTTAATCAGTGCATTGATTTGCAAAGTGTTTTTGAGTACCACTGCCATGATATCTTTCTGGGGAGGATTTTTTTTTTTTTTCGAGACAGGGTTTCTCTGTGTAGCCCTGGCTATCCTGGAACTCACTCTGTAGACCAGGCTGGCCTCAAGCTCAGAAATCCATCTGCCTCTGCCTCCCAAGTGCTGGGATTAAAGGCGTACGCCACCACTGCCTGGCACTGGGGAGGATTTTTATAATCTGGAATTGTGTGTTAGAAATTTTTAATCTCGAATTGATGTTTCTACCCCGCCTAGGACCATTTAGTTCCCAGATTAAACACCACACATACACACACACACACACACACACACACACACACACAACCTTTATATTTACAATAAGCCTTAAACAGCACAAGAGCTGGGAAGATATCTACCCTGTATGCTATTAGAATCTACTTCCCTACCAATAACCCTGAGTTATTACTTACTATGTTTCATCTGGGCTGCTCTTAACTCCAATTGGCCAGCTCCCAGCGCCACATTTTCTAATCCATGATGGCTTCTCCTTCCTCCTCCTGCCTTCTTCCTCGTGGTCCTCCTCTGACCCCCAATCTAAACTCCACCTATGTCTCTTCTGCCCAGCTATTAGCTGTTGGCATCTTTATGTACCAATCAGAAATAACTTGGGGTCAACATGTACATGCAGACTCTCTGTCTCTGGGACAACCAGGTCTTGAGGGCCTGCCCTTAGCTTTACAATAGATAGCAAAAGACCAAATCTCAACAGAATTGTGTCTTAGTTACTGTCTTATCACTGTAAAGAGACACCATGACCAAAGCAACTTTTATAAAATAAAGCCTTTAACTGGGAGCTTGCTTACAGTTTCAGAGGATTAGTGTATGATCATCATGGCAGGAAGCATGGCCACTGGCAGGCAGGCATGAGAGTTTACATCTTGATCCACAGATAGGCAGAGAGAGACTGTCCTGGTATGGGCTTTTGAAACCAGCAACACACCTCACTTCCTAATCCTTTCCAAACAGTTTCACTAACTGGAGACCAAGTATTCAAACATACGAGCCAATGGGGGCCGCTCTCATTCAAACATCCACACTTGGAGAAAGATCCTGGATTTAGCTTGCAAGACGTTGACTGCCAGCTGTAACTAGAAAGCTGTGCGTCACTGTCCGTGGTCCTGAACTGCTATCCTCACTCTTTAGGATGGAACTATACTTTCAACTGCAGGAGCACAGGGCTCTTATTGGCCATTTTTCAGAGTAAGGGAGAGTAAGAAAAACAGGAGAGATGGATGGATGGGATGAGGTAGAGAGAATAAATAGAAGGCGTTAGAAAGGCAAGTCCCCAAGATTTGATCTCACAGAAGTCCATTTCCATTGTGAAACGAACCGCCAAAATCTAAATACTGAAAATCTGAGGACTGGAGAAATACGTGGGGCAAGCTGTAACTGTGGGCTTTCCCACCCGTGTTCCAGCTCCCGAATAATGTCTCAGAGGCTTATTTATGTATGAATAAATACCTCAGCCACAAGCTTGGGCTTGCTCCCCGACTAGCTCATAACTTATATAACTCATATTTTCTAGTCTGTGTCTGCCACGTGGCTGGTTAGCCACCTCTCCTAGCTTCACATACCCGATTTCCTCAGAGTCTGGGTGGCAAATCTTTCTGTGTCTATCTCCCAGAATTCCTTTCCCTCTCCCAGGTATCCCATTTTCTAATCCTGCCTCAGCTCATTGGCCATCATCTTTTTATTGACAGGTGATGCTTCCACGCAGTACACAAGAGATTATCCGCACAGCAAGCTAAGCCAAGGTGGGTGAGTATGGATAAGGCTGAGAGAGAAATGTCAAAATGGTCCAGTACAGCATCAGTTACAACAGCAAAGAGCCCATATCACATAGAAAAGGTTGCGTATTTGTAACACGATACATATACTGGCGTATAAAAATGGTATCTTCCAGATGTGATACATATTGATAGTCTAATATATATATATATATATATATACACACACACATATGTACACAACATTAAATATAATGCTTTTAAACTCATTACAGAAGTTAACCATATTGAAAAGTTTAAAGAGCCGGGCAGTGGTGGCTCACGCCTTTAATCCCAGCACTTGGGAGGCAGAGGCAGGTGGATTTCTGAGTTCGAGGCCAGCCTGGTCTACAGAGTGAGTTCCAGGACAGCCAGGGCTACACAGAGAAACTTTGTCTCAAAAACAACAACAACAACAAAAAAAGTAAAGTTTAAAGAAGCAAACAACAAACTATCCAGCTCTGTTTCTCATAAATACCAAATTCGATCAATTCTAGGTTTGGGTTGTAACCCAAACCAATCCATCCATCCATCCACCCACCCACCCATCCATCCATCCATCCATCCATCCATCCATCCATCCATCCTTCTTCCATACTAAGGCTGGGACACAGGGCATCTCATATGTTAAGCACTGTCCCTGAGGCACACTGTCAAGTCCCAGAGCCTCAAGTTTGCATCTTAGTGTCTTTTGCTGTTGCTGTGATAAAATACCCTGACAAAACCAACTTAAGTGAGGAGGGTTTGTCTTGGCTCACAGTTCGTGGTTCCAGTCCATCCTGGTGGAGAGGTCACAGGGTTAAATAACCCCCCAGAAACCCATCTCCAAAGTGGTTCTGGACCTCTTCTAGTTGACAACTGTGGTTAGCAATCGCAACCTCTGACTTCTCTAAACACATTTTTTTATATGTGTTATTATTTAACATATTATTTATATGGAGGCATAAAAATGAAGTTGGTTGCTATCGTCCTGAAATATCTTCCCATTTTGAGTTTAATTCTTCGGATTCACTTTCTTTTGAAACAATGTATAATTCTGTAGCTCCAATTGACTTGAACTCACTATGTAGACTCAAGATAGCCTCACACTCACTGGGATCTTCCTGCCCTAGTCTCCTAGGTGCTGGAATTACAGACAGGTGACATCATGCCTGCTCTCAGTCACTGTTTGGCATGTGTGTGTGTGTATGTGTGTGTGCCTGTGTGAATACAGTAGGCTCATTTGTGCATTAAGACTACCAACAACGCAGCATCTTTAAAAAGACTATTCGACATTTGTCTTTGGACTTTCAAGGTTCTCAGATAGTTTTGATGCTGGCACTGTCACTATTTTGCCAGAAGGTGTCAGCAGTGTTAACAACTTTGTGGCTGTCACTGGCCACACAGCCAGCATGGTTACTAGACTGCTCATGTGGTAGAAGAAAACTCACATTTTAGATCAGACAAACAATGACTCTGGCCGGCATGATTTCAAGTATATTTCTTTGTATGCAAAGAGGAGTGTGTGCAGGAGGAGTAAGTTTTATTATCAGGCAGGATTGGATAAAAGACTACATTCAAATTGATCTTGCCCCACATTTTACCCTAACATGCAAGTAAAACTTATTTTTATTCAAATCTAACAGAAGAAAAAGAAATCCAAGAGGCTGGAGTGTTTGATTTCAATTCCCCAGAATCCACATAAAAAAAGCTGGGTATGGTGGTACATGTTTGTAATCTCATCTTTGAGGCAATTATAACCAGATCCTGGGGACTTACTGGTGAATGAGAGACCCTATCTCAAAAAAGTGTTGACACCTTTTGAAGAACACACTCAGTGCTCTAGCCTCCCCTGCCTAATAGATGCACATACTTGTGTGAATACACACACATATGTGCTACACATAGACACATACGTGCATAAACCACACATACAACTACACACCATACACACATCATATACAATGTACATACCATATAGACACACATGCACAATACATATACTACATACACATACATAAACATTACACAAAGTACAGATACACACATGCACACACCACACACACATAATATACATGCCAAACAGTCACATACATGCAGACATACACACACGACATACACATACACACTACACAAACCACATAGATACACATATGCACACACCATACACAGACATATATATACGCCACACATAGAGACACACACATACACATACAGAAACATTATTATATGTTATACATATATACCACACATACATATACCACACATACAACACATGGAGATACACACATACTACACTACACACCACATATACTACACCACACACACACACACACACCACACCACACCACATACACATAGAGACACACACATACTGACCTTTCTGTCACTACAACTGAAGTTTTAAAAACAGTTTTAGTTATTCTATTTATTTCTTTACTTGTTTGCTTTTGAAACAAGATCACTTGTAGCCCAGGCTGGCCTCAAACTTGCTGTGTAGCTGAGGCTACAGCGTTGAATTTTTTAAATTAAATTAATTAATTGATTTTTTCTTACTTATTCACTTTACATTCAGTGTACTGACCCCCTCCTGGTCACCCTTTCCCACAATCCTTCCCTTATCCCCTCCTCCCTTCTCCTCTGAGTGGGTAGGTCCTCCCTTGGGTATCCTCCACCCCCAGCACTTCAAGTCTATTTTAACTGAGAATTGATAATTATATATCATGAAATGCAATGTGAAGCTTTGGAAACATGTACCCTGGGGAACCAGACTGTTATGGCTTGAATATATTTGGTCCAGGGAGTGGCACTATTTGGATGTGTGGCCTTATTTGAAAAGATGTGCCACTGTGGTTGTGGGTTTTAAGACCCTCATCCTAGCTGCCTGAAAGTCAGTCTTTCACTAGCAGCCTTCAGATGAAGATGGAGAACTCTCAGCTCTGCCTGTACCATGCCTGCCTGGATGCTGCCATACTCCCACCTTGATGATAATGGACTGAACCTCTGAACCTGTAACCAGCTCCAGTTAAATGTTGTCCTTATAAGAGTTGCCTTGGTCATGGTGTCTGTTCACAGCGGTAAAACCATAAGACACAGACCAATCAGCACACAGGTCATCTCAAATACTACTTGTTTGTTGTAAAACCACCTAAGTCCCTTTCAGATATTTTGGAATATACATCTTGGTCACCTATTGTCATCGAGCCTGGGTTGGACATGACTGTTGCAATGATGAATCAGAGTTCCAGTGACCATCCTCTAAGGACCTGCATGAGATGTGACCTACTGCAATTCTGTCATGGAGGGGAGGGCTGCAGGATCCATGAGCCTTTGTGAGCCCTCATACGAGTCTCACGAGTCACCCACGTTCCTGGAGGTAACCCCAATGCACTCACTGTCTCACCTGACTGGACTGCACAGACTCCTTTCTTTGGCTTCTGGCGCTCTCTGTCTGGGTAAGCAGTCGCCGATGGGAAGACAGCAAGGTATATCATCCATACATTGTGCAGCAGAGAGCCAGAACATCCTCCTGATGAACCTGCTGACCAACCTCTCCCTTTCCTTGTCTAAACACCCCTCATACCTCTGGTAGCCACTAGATATGGTTTCTATGAGTTTGATTTAAAAAAAAAAGATTTCAAATGTAAGTGAAAATCATACAATATTTGTCTTATTCAATCTAACATAATGCTTTCCAAGCTTATTCATAAATGACAGAATGCCCCCCCTTAAGACTGCATAATAGTCCACTGTGTGTACACAATACACTTAAAAATCTACTCCTCTGTTGATGGGTATCTTGATTATTTTCATATCTTGTCTGCTATAATGAGATTGGGAGTGCACACATACCACACACACACAGACACACATACACACACACACACACCACACACACACCACATCCACACAGACACACACACACCACACACACCACACACACACACACACACACACACAGACATACACACACACACACACCCCCCACACATACCACACACACACACACATTCTGACCGTTCTGAAGAACTTAAAAACAGTTTTTCCCAGAAGGTGGTGGCACATGCTTTTAATCCCAGCACTTGGGAGGCAGAGGCAGGCAGATTTCTGAGTTCGGGGCCAGCCTGGTCTACAGAGTGAGTTCCAGAACAGCCAGGGCTATACAGAGAAACCCTGTCTCGAAAAACAAAAACAAAAACAAAAAACAAACAAACAAACAAACAAAAAAGTAAGACTGGGTGGGATTTTGTTGTCTGTGCTGGGAATCAATGAAGCATGCTAGCCAGCCACGAGCCCCGCTGCTGAGCCCAGTCCAAGATGAAAGACAAATGTGGGTGGGGGTGGGTACGAAATGAGCCCTCACGTGGCTAGTGGTGATGTAAACCAGAGCAGCCATTTTTGAAAACTAGTTTTGTTGTTGTTTGTTTGGGTTTTTTTTTTTTTTTGGTTTTTCGAGACAGGGTTTCTCTGTGTAGCCCTGGCTGTTCTGGAACTCACTCTGTAGACCAGGCTGGCCCCGAACTCAGAAATCCGCCTGCCTCTGCCTCCCAAGTGCTGGGATTAAAGGCGTGCGCCACCACCACCCGGCCCCAGTCTTACTTTTTTCCCCCTGTTTTGAAGACAGGGTCTTGCTACCCCAGTGTGACCTGGAACTTGCAATCCTCCTGCCTCAGGCTTGTAGCTCTGGGATTTCAGGCGAGCACTAGCACTTTTTCCTAAGTAACAGCTATTATTATTACTCGCATGAGGTGATCGCTTGTGGCTTTGATTTGCATTTCTTTCATGACTGAGATGGTGAACTGTTACATGTATGAATTGGCTGACCATATGTCTTTGTTGAGGAAATAAATATTCAAGCCTCTTGCTCATTTTAAAAATATTCATTGTTTTGAGCAATTGATGTTTCTATGCATTTGAGAAAACAGCCCCTATATTAAAGTGCGACTTGTAAATATTTTCACTCTGTGGCTGTTTTTCACTTATAACCATTGTTTTTCCTGTGTAGAAGTGTCTTAATTTGGTGTCATCTCATTTGTCTACTTAATTTTATTTTATTTTATTATTTTTTGTGTGTGGATGTTTTGCTTGCATGTATGTATGTGCACCATGTGGATGTCAGGAATCAAACCCAGGACCTCTGGAAGAGCAGCTGGTGCTCTTAACCACTGAGCCATCTCTCCAGCCCCCCATTTATCTATTTTTGCTTTCCTTGCCTGTGTATTCGGGGTTGAGAAATCTAGTTACCAGTGAGCTGGCTGGGTCATTTGCTCTATGCAGACGGAAATCATGAGCAGGTAAGGAATGAGCCCTCTAATGTGAGTAGTCCTGGCCCTTGAGTGCTGAAGCCTTAGGGGGCTGACAGACTCATGTACTCCAGATCCAAGCCCTTGTAGCTAGACTCATGGTCCCAGGCATTAGAAACCAAAGACTCACAGCTCTAGGTGCTCTGGATTCTGGACTCTGGATTCTGAATGCTCACAGCTTGGTGCTTGCATCAGCTAAGGAAAGCAGCCGGCAAGAGCGCTGTGTCTCACAAGCCTCTGGTGTTGGAGTCCTCTGCCCGCATAGGGGCTGTTGGTGTTCTTAGACCTTAGCTCTGAAGACCTTCGCCCCTTACAGTGGCCATGGTGGCAATTATTGAGACTTGTATGTGGGTATCCTTGACTTCAAGGCTTGCAAGTTCCCGGGACCTCTTCTAGTGACCAGGGCCCACAGTCTGTCATCCATGGGCCCCACCTTCTGGAGTCCAGAAACCGCCTTTTCTCACGTCCTTATTGAAGCTGCCGTCTTTCATCATCTCTGCCATGTCTCTTCCATCATCGCTTCTGCTTCCTGCTGCTGGCCGGAATTCTCCTGCTACCCCTTAAGGCTGCTGCTACAACTACCACTGCAGCGCCGGTCCCACCTAGGACGTAACTGTCCTTACCATGTTCCAGTTCAGCCCATTCTACTTATGCTAAAAGTCACAAGTAGCCAAAGGACATGCTGTTTAAAACTCCAAAGGGGTTTCTTCGTGTTTTTTTTTTCTTTGCAACTTTCTTTTCTTTTATATGTATAGGTGTTTTGCCTGCTCCAATGTCTATGCACCACTTGTGTGTTTGGTGCTGCTGGATGTCAGATCCCTTGGACTGAGTTACAGACAGTTGTGAACTGCCATATGGGTGCGAAGAATGGAACTTGCATCCTCTGGAAGAGCAGCCAGTGCTTTTAATTGCTGAACCATTTCTCCAGCAATCCCAGCTTTTCTTCTTGTTCACCTTGATCCTCCTCCTCCTCCTCCTCCTCCTCCTCCTCCTCCTCCTCCTCCTCCTTCTCCTCACCCCCCCCTCCTCTTTTGCTACAGTTTTCCTCTGGCATGTGGCAGACTGCTGCCATGTGGTCATGGTGGCTTATCTTCTTCGTTCTTCTCTCCGTAGCCATGAGATTTACAGCTTGTTTGCCCTGGCATTTCTCTTTTCAGCTCTAAAAAACTGTCCTTGAGCTTCTGTTTGAGTCTGTTCTTGTGTTCATTAATGACACTAAGAACCCCAAGAAGGGACCCTGATTTCCCCATTACCATATGGTGGCTTTGGCAGGGCTCCCTGAGATCTTCCATCTTCTAGCTTTAATCTTTTCACTTATGTAGAAAATAAGATTATTTCTTATTATTTCCTAGGTGGCATTCCTTCTATAGACCCTCCCAGAGTGACACTGGGATCTTCAATAATGTGGGCACTATTACTATACATGTTCCTCTTAGAATTTCTTTTGCTTTTAATTATTTGTACCTTAAATTTCATTGCATTGTGCTTCAGTTTATGTTTGTCTTGTGATATCTTTTAATCCTCGCTCACTCTCACTCCTTCCCTAATTGTTGCTTAGGAACACAATGCTTAGCTCCTGTGAATGTGTTAGCTTTTCTTCCTCCTAAATCATCCTGTGTCCACTCTCTCGAGGCAGTTGACTTGCTCTGGTAGTTCAGGCTATGGACACTTGCCTAGGTCACATCCCTAAGACACACATTGTAGGATGTAAAGCCATGTCAGGAAGTTTGGTAAGGCAGAGCAGGCAGAGATCGGGAGACTTGGTGGGCACACACCTCAGACTTAGGTGACTTCCAGCTCCCTGCCAGACTCTTGGCTTGGAACATGTGCCGTGCTTCTCACATAGAAGAAAGGTGTCCTATGGTCACATAGGCTCAAAACAGAGTTCTCCATGCTAATGAGGTACCTAGAGGCCTGGAGGGCTTAGCCAATAAGCTTCCCTTCCTAGACATTCCTCCCTGCAAAAGGTATTTAATCTTAGGCCCACCCTGAGAAGTGGGGTATGATACATTATACATATATTTTCCGCCATGACAGTAAACTGTTTAGAATCATGGACTGTCTCTTTTCTTCAAGATTCACCATGGGGAGCCATGGCTAAGACATTTGCCTATAGAGCCACTGCTTAATTCTCCTGTAGAAGGCCTCTCTGTGCTCCCAGGCACAACTGCCACCAAGTCAATCTAAGGACAATAGCCTCACTGGGACAAGCCAGAGCTCCCCCTTCCCCCCCCCCCGCCCCCCCTGTACCCTGGCTAGAGCCTGTCCCCAGCCCGCGGGCCCCTGACTCCATTCTTTGCTCCCAGCAGTGCCTGGATGTCCCAGAGTCTGAGAACCCCAGGCCCCTGTGACATCGAAGGCCCAGGGACCCGGGAACCAGCTCTGGCTTTCCCACATCTCAGACTGTGCTTTCCCACCCGCAGAGTAGTGCCTGGCGCTTCTCTACAGCCCAGCACCCACCCGGCAGTGGGTGGGGTAAGTGCAGTCAAACTCTCTGCGGCTGTGTTCCATCTCCCCAAGCGGCTGGGCTTGGGGAGCATCATGCTCCAAACATTATTATCCCGTTTTCATTCAACAGAGGCAAACATATAGGACGCCAGGATTGGATTGTGTTTAATCACTGCTCTAAATGACATTTACTTTCAGAAATCGTCACGAAACAAACACTCAACAGTAACTATCCAAAAAAGACACAGAAGGTTGTCTTTCATTAGACTTCGTGTTTATAATAACCCCAGTAAGGGAAAGAACCAGCAAGCGCTGCAGGATAAAGAGGGGATCGCAGTCCCCACAATCCCGCACTGTTCCTCACGTGGGTGTTTACACGCAAGCTCATGTTTTGTTAGATTTTTCATTAACTTTTATGTTTCAAAGTAGATGTATTGTTCTTTAAATATGCCTTATTGAATTCTATCAGATACATTGTTTTTCTAGTGTGGGTGCCCCACTTCGAGCTTTCTCTTAAGATGGAATTTAGGGTAAGTACAAACCAAGGCGGTTGCTGGTTTCATGACAGTGTCATAGATGACTGCAGGTGTTTCCCGGTCTCTACCCCTAACAGAGTTTAGGAACGAAGACCAGATTGACGTCAGCAGACTTCCTTGCTGTTTTGGAGCTAGCCACAGTAATACTTTCCCAGCACATGCTCGCTTGGGGAGGATTGTGCTCACCACCCTGGGTGAACATGTGTCTATTTTTCACTTACGTAGACTTTCATGTCTGGATCTCATGTTTTTCTCTTACTGATCCCAGAGTTTAGGGGAAAACTCTCAGTTCTAGTCAGACATGGAAGCATATACCTTTAATCCTAGCACCTGGGAGGCAGAGGGATGTCTGTAGCTGGTCTTTGCTACTTTGTAAGGGCTTTTCGGGTCAGAGTCAAGGTTTTCAGGAGACATCTCCTGTTCAGTTCTAATCTTTATCAGTTTCAATCGTATCCACAGCTTTTCACTTCCTGTGGAGATATAAACAAATCTGAGTCCCCAGTGAGAAACTTTGGCTGACTTCCATTCTGATGTTAACACATCCTTATAGTATAGGGGCTGATTTAACTCCACAGTTTTTTGTTTTTTCTTTTTCTATAACCCAGTGTCTCTCAGCTGCTCTTATCTGAAATGGCTAATAATTTTTTGCTTCAGACCCAGAGCCAGTTCCCCAAGAACATTTCGAAATGGTAAGAGATTGTCTTGGGCCGGGCGGTGGTGGCGCACGCCTTTAATCCCAGCACTTGGGAGGCAGAGGCAGGCGGATTTCTGAGTTCGAGAGTTCGAGGCTAGCCTGGTCTACAGAGTGAGTTCCAGGACAGCCAGGGCTACTCAGAGAAACCCTGTCTCGAAAAAAACAAAAAAAAAAAAAAAAAAAAAAAGAGATTGTCTTGGATATCTCTTTTGGACCTAACTCATTGGTCCAATGACAACCCTTGCCACATTGCCTGTTCACCTCTGGAAGCCTAGGCATTCTTTCTGGTTTATATTTAGAACAACCACTGCCCTTAGAGATGCTTTGTCCACAGTTTTGTTGCAAAGGACCTTATTTCCCACAATTAAAGCACTGGACATTTTGAGCTGAGTCCTTTTAGCAGCTTGGTCAGTCTTTTTGCAAATGACCATATTCCCCACAACTGAAGCACCAGGCATTTTGATATCAGAGACCTCTAGCTACAGCTTGATTTATTATATTAGCATAGTACACATTAGAACCAGTATCAGCTATATCCCTTATCCACTTGTCCATAGGCGATGCTCACAACTTTTATGGTCTAACAACTTTATACATTCGGTATTTGAATTTTCTTTTTTTCCCAACAGACTTTACTTATATATTTTCCATTTTCTATACTATTTGGAGACATAGGATAGCTTTGTATTAGCTTTCTATAATACTGTGTTTTAAAACTATCCAGTAAACTGAGATGCACTACAACTTGTATACAACTGAAGAGGTGAGAAGCAACTTGGCAGGCCCTCAACAGTTCCAGAATAAACAGGTAACGCACAGCTGCATTAAAAGGTAGTTTGCAAATATTCAAGTTACACCAAGATTCCTTCCAAATCTCTGCCTGGCTCAAACCATCACAACCGGCCATTGTTAGTACTGCGGCATGGCAGCGTTTGGTAAATGGTGATGGTTTTACTTTCTTCTTAATCAAAAGCCTGTGAAGGTGCTGCCACAAAGCAGAGTAGTCAGCTCTGCTGGTGATCGAGGTGCCCATTGTGAAGTCACAAAAAGTACAGTTTACATTAACAAATGGCCCAAATACAGAGCTGGTCAGAACCAGAACAATAAGTCTATAATCATTCAACTGAACTAACATAAATACATTCAAAATAAAGCTGGAGGTCAGAATTTGTTTTAGAATCAAATTTTCAGACTTTCTTAATAAAACAGAAGTTCTGCAGTTGGAAATGAGGCTCTCACCTGGTGGAGAGCAGAGACTTGGTGGTCCCGCCTGCACAGGTAAGGAAATAAGTGACAAAGTCTGTTGCACTAAAGTTATGTATTTTAACAGCTTTACATAATATTCATATATAAAATCTTTAAGCACTTTTCTCCAAATTAAAAATCTAAAGAATTCAAAAATAAAGGATTCAATATTTGAAAAAGTACAGATTTACAAAACTGGGGGGCTGGAGAGATGGCTCAGTGGTTAGGAGCACTGACTGCTCTTCCAGAGGTCCTGAGTTCAATTCCCAGCAACTACATGGTGGCTCACAACCATCGGTAATGGGATCTAATGCCCTCTTCTGGTGTGTCTGAAGAGAATGACAGTGTACTCACATACACAAAATAAATAAATCTTTTTTAAAAAAAGTATATCTTCTGTCATAAAAACTCCACACCAACATTATACACTTGGAAAAAAATACAAACAGGATATATTACAAATTATACATCAATAACTTAGTTCACACCATGCAATAAAAAATACATTAATCAAGATACACAAGCTTTTGTAGGTTCTAAACTGAGGACTTTTTTTTTCTTTAGAAATCTCTGAAACCAGTGGCACTTAAAACTTGCTAGCCTTTCTTTTCTTTGTTTTTTTTTTAAATATTTTATTTATTTTATGTATATGAGTACACTGTAGCTGTCTTCAGACACACCAGAAGAAGACATTGGGTCCAATTACAGATGTTTATGAGCCACCATGTGTTTGTTGGGAATTGAGCTCAGAATCTCAGGAAGAATAGTCAGTGCTCTTAAGTGCTGACCCATCTCTCCAGCCCAAAACTTACTAGCCTTTCTACTGGGAGGTAAATTATACACAACAACGGTGAAAAGATGAACAGACCGGGTGTCTATTATGAGTCATTCCAGCTTTGCTCAACAATGGCCGAAACCCTCTTCTCATACTACTGTTTGTTTTCCTGATGAAGCTGTGCTGCTTGGCTATTGGCTAGACTGTTTGGAGTCAGTTCATCCAACAGAGACTGAATAGAAATTAAGATGGAAGAGAAATCATATGTGGGACTGCGTCGATTCTGCAAGGATATCTAAACACAGGCTACCATCAGCATACACATTTGGATGAAACATTTTGGATAAAAACCTAATGGTTGGTGGTTTATTTGAATATTCTTCAGAAAATTCTATTATTAGTTTATAAGTACCATCTTCAAAGGGTGTCTCTTCTGGTCCAAATATAACTGCATTTCACTGTACAATGTTGTTTTCAGATGGTGGACCACTGACCCCCATAGGTGGTTCCTCTTGCAATCACTTGAAATCCCCAAATCCCTGGAGAGATTAAATCCCTGGCTCAGAGGTTAAGAACACTGGCTGTTCTTCCAGAAGCCCTGAGTTCAATTCCCAGCAACCACATAGTGGCTTACACCATCTGTAATGAGATCTCACGTATATAAAATACATGAAATCCCCAAATCCTGCATGAGTTTCCTACAGGCAGTTGTTGACATGCTCTCCAGCTGCCCTGCACGGTATTTGAATTTTTAAACACCAAGATTTCTGTCAACACCTGCCTTACATCAGGGTTTGTTACGACTTTGTTGACAGGTGAGACTAATCTTTGTTAAAAAAAAAAAAAATCAGTGAAGCCTTCTCTAGAGCCTTGTATAGTCTTTGTAAAGGAGGTGGCCCTCTCCCTCCCCCAACCTCCTCAACTTTGTCCCAAGCTCTGAAAGCCACTAAGTGACATTGTTCTATAGTAACATCATCAAATCCAATCTGTTCTTGTATATCAGAGTATCACCCAGCAACTGGTCTTTAACTGTATTTATTCCTCTTGCTCTATTTCATTGTTGGATATTCAGGGCTTCTTCCTTCCACCCTGCTAACCATTGCAACTGCTAACTGGCCTCTAGTACAGCTGTAACCAACCCCTGCCAGTCTTTGGGAATAATTGTATTTTGAGTAGCCCAATTATTTAGAATTTGCTTCACATAAGGTGAGTGCATACCATATGAAGTCATGGCCTCTTTAAACCACTTTAGATCTATCATTTTATTGATAGAACTCCATCCTATCTTGTCATAACCTTGTTCCACATCAACGGCAGGCACATGCTGTACAGCTACTGGGGAAGATGATGGTGATCTCATAACCCCAGGCTGACCCTTCTACTCTGGCTGAGCAATTAGTTCAAGTTTAAACCTTTCTTTTGAAATGTGTTGTTTCATCAGATTTTTCTCCTGGTTTTTTTTTTTTTTTTTTTCAGCTTTTCTCTGATCCGACCTCCTGCTCTCTTGCTTTTTGTCCTCTCTTTTCTGGTGCTCCATCCCTCCCAGGAGCTTCCATCTCCACCTGCAACCTCTCCAGTTGCACCACCAACTCTGCAACCCTTTCAAAAAGAGAAGTACGGTGACCCCCTTTGTTTTCCTATTTCAGCCATTGTTTTTGTTTGTTTCTCAGACTCCTCCATTTCCACCTGCAATTTTCCAACTTTCAGTCTTTTCAACTTTCCATTCTTCCAGTCTTTTTTGAAACAGGATATGTGAAGAAGAAGAAGAAGAAGAAGAAGAAGAAGAAGAAGAAGAAGAAGAAGAAGAGGCAGTGGCGGCGGTGGAGGAGGAGGAGGAGGAAGAAGAGGAAGAGGAGGAAGAGGAGAAGGAGGAAGAGGAGGATGAGGAGGAGGAGGGGAGGGGGAGGGGGAAGAAAAGGAGGGGGAGGGGATGGGGAAAGGGAAGGGGGAGGGGAAGAAAAAGAAGGAGGTGGAGGAGGAGAAGAGGAGGAGGGGGAGGAGGAAGAAAACAACAGAAAATACCCCCTGGGAGCAAAGCAGAGGATATCTCAGTGGTAGCAGCCACAATAATTTTTTGCTTGTGTCTTGAAAAAAAAATTAATTCTTTAGTCCCTTGCTGTTTTCTCTAGGGCATTTGAAATCAAATTTTCTATTTTTTTTCTTTATCATGTTCCATGTTTGGGAGCCACTTATAGCTGGTCTTTGCTACTTTGTATGTTCTTCTTCTTTTCCGTCACACTACCCCCGCCCCCCGTTTTATCTTCTATCACTAGATAGAAGAGAAAGAAGAGTGGGTGGGGGGAGAAATCTTTTATCTAATTTCTTTTCCTCCTTTTGTTTTTTTTCTTTGAGCATGACTACTAACAAACCACAGCCAACCTCACGGAATGACCAGCAATCACCCGCTCCACCTACCGGGCTCTAGCATTTATATACCCTCTGAAAAGTTCCCAGAATTCCAAATGTCACAACTGTAGGAATTATCTGGAGCTGGTAAAACCACACCTCTGCTAGAGCATGAGGCAAATCATAGTCAACTGCAGACAGTCTGAAGCAGCTCCATTTCCACACACTTCAGATTAAAATGAAAACACATTCTTTTTTTGTTTCTTAAATTAAGCTGTATTTGTATAAATAACTGTAAAATTTGAGAATTAGCAATATCTAAAAAAAAAGAACAATTTTAAGCAATTATAAACCATGAGCCATATTCTGGCTATGAGTTTACAGATTGAAAGCTTGATTTTTCAGCATTTCAAACAGTGGCTAAAGCACGTAATTCAATCATTTGTGCGAAGCAAGGAGAAACTCAAGAAAATGAACATGTGATCTAATTACATATACTGTCTTCTCAATAGATGAGGCATCTGTAAATACAGTAAACATCTTTTATGGGCTTGCATGCAAATTTACAGGAAATACAAAAGCATGCATAGAGGAAAAGTGTAACAATTCATCTTATGGATAATTATCAAATTTGCCTGAAAAGTTTACCATGTTAATAGGCCAAATATCATTATTTTCCAATAACCAATTTAATTTCTATTTGGAATAAGGAATAAACATTTCATCTAAAATACTTTCAGAATTCTATCTTACAATCCTGTATTAACAATGCAATAGTTTCATAATAGGATGTTCAAATTTTACTTGTAGATGAAGAAAGATGAATCCACATTAATAGTTTCTTCTGTCAAAGGGCTGTTGTGAGCACATGAGTAGCAATAACTCAAACAGCCAACAATTGATCACAGTCTATATAATGTATCTGTTGATCACTAACAGCTTACTCTATTTTCTACAAAGCTATCTCTTATCAGTTAATTGTCAAGGGGAATTAGGACTTGTATCCCCCTTGAGAATATCAAACAGAGGTTAAAGTTCTCCTATGGTTAGCTTAAAATGAGGTTTTAGCCAATTAATATCCCCTAACAACTTTTGAGAATCATTAAAAGTAAACCATTTTTTGTATGTACACCTGTAAGTCAGAAGAGGGCTCTAGATTCCACTACAAATGGTTGTGAGCCACCATGTGGTTGCTGGGAATTGAACTCTAATATTTTTAACTGTGAGTCTAGCCTTTAATGGCTGAGCCATCTCTCCAGCCCCAACTATCCATTCTTATTGGAATTTTCTGTGCTATAATCTGCTTAAGATATAATTGAATTCCCAAATATTGAAAAGATATTGCCTTTGAATCTTTTCTAGAGCGACAAGCACTTTAAAAATTTTAAAGCTCATTGTATTAGAGCAAAGGCTTGCAGAAAAACTCCTTCAGAGAGATCAGCCAATAAAATATACAATGAATAACATACATTGAGAGATGCAAATGATTAACTTTCTGTATTAAAGCAACAACAAATTTTTTAAGGCCATTAATAAGTCTTTGAGGCAAGCTTTCTAATGATATCGGTTCATGGGCTCTCAAAAATCACAAGCAAATTCACTTAATGCAAACCTCTCACCTTTACCAGGAGGTAAAGGAACTGTATAAAACAATCTTCTAAATCTATAATAATGTTATATGCATTTACTGGAATGGCAGCCGGAGTAGGCAAGTCAGGCTGTAGTGCCATTAGTTTTATAAATCTTAAATTTGAACTTGTTTTGGATTAATTGAATAACCAATTTCTTTTAGCTGAGTGAGAGTATCAGGTAAAAGCCAATCTTGTCCTCTCTTAATCTAGAGCAATTCTTTTGTTAAGGGGCACAGCTATAATGCCATGGAGGGAAGCAGGCACAATTTTAGTTCCTCCAGCATAATCATAATTCCTGGCCCATAAGCTGATGAAAACACATTCTTATAATATTTCTGTTTTTAAGGAAGCCAAAATTCCAAAATTGCCACTACAGATGTTTGTGAGTTCAAGGCCAGCCTGGTAAACATAGCAAGTTCCAGGACATTGAGGGCTACATAGCAAGATCCTGTACCAAAAATAAAAGTTTCCATTTGGGCGTCCCAACAAATTGGACATGGCTTCCTCCTCCTAATGTGTCCATCAAAGGGACAAGTATTGGTGAAAAGCAGAGAAAGAAGATTTAGTCAACATGGTATTGGCTCAGTGATCTTAAGTCCATTTTCAAAGGACTGGCATGAACTTTGAAATTTTACAGAAAATGGAAACAAAGGAGGGGCTGTGGTGTGCACAGCAGGCAGAGCTGGGGATCTGCTCAGGCCACTGGTCTGACTGGTCATTACCCCTGCTCAGTTCTGCAGGGGCCTCTGGGGACCCTGTCTCTGTGATGACTTGAAGGAAGCAATGTGGGTCCTTGATATGATCACTCCTATTCCAGGGCTCTTACCATGGAGGGTAATTGCCATTATTGGGGAGTGAACTGTCCTGTGAAGCCCATTGCTGACTGTTGGAAAGATATTTGTCCAGGCCCTGCTGCTCCTGGAATGCAATGTGACTGCAGAAGAGAGGGGCCAGGGAGAAAACAGTCAGGAAGAGCAGAACGAAGCTGGCCAGGGGAGACACTAGAGCGAGTTAGGGCAATGGCTGCTTCTTTCCTTCATCTCATTTTCCCACTCTTTATGACAGCATGACTCCATCTTTCAGTAACCTCTGGGGAAATGCTGTGGTGATTTGAATAGGTTTGGCCCCCATAGACTTGTGTGTTTGAATGCTTGGCCCTTAGAGAGTGGTACAATTGGAAGGGGTGGCCTTGCTGGAGAGAGTGTGTCATTGTGGAGGCAGACTTGAGGTCTCAGGAGTTCAAGTCAATCTTCTACTGCCTGCAGATGAAGATGTAGAACTCTCAGCTCCTTCTCCAGCACCATGTCTCCCTACGTGCCACCATGTCTCTTGCCATGGAGACAATAGACTAAACCTCTGAAACTGTAAGCCAGCCCTAGTGAAATCTTGTCCTTTAGAAGAGATGCCATGGTCATGGTGTCTGTTCACAGCAATGAAACCCTAACTAGACAACAGCACAGGATGCGTAAGACTTATTTATTTTTACTTATGTACATGTTTGTGTGTGCGCGCCTGTGTAAGTTTATGTGCACCACACGCATGCAGGTGTTCTTAGAGGTCAGAGAGTGTCAGGTGTCCTGAAGTTGAATTATAGATGAGGTAGCAGTGAACTGCTTAATGTGGTAGCTGGGAAATGAACCCAGGTCCTCTGTAATAACAGTATGTGCTCTTAACAGCTGAACTCTCCAGCCTCCATAAAAACTTTCATTCCTCAAAAACCACTCACTCCACTCCCCTGCAATCCTGCTGACTGGCAACCACCAGTTTGTTCTTTAGCGCTGTAGGGTTGTCTTTGGATATGTTAGTCATACATATGTAACATTAACATTTGGATGGTTTGTTCCGAGATGTGTGTCTGAGTGTGTCTGTGTGTATCTCACCGTGTGTCTGTATCTCTCTCTGTGTATATGTGTGTATATACATATCTCTTTATGTGTGTCTGTATCTCTCTGTGTGTGTATATGTATGTGTCTTGCTCTGTATCTGCCTCTCTCTGTCTTTCCCTTTGTATATGTGTGTATGAGAGTGTCTCTGTCTCTGTGTCTGTCTCTGTGTCTCTCTCTTTATGTGTGTGATTGTGTGTATGACTATGTGTGTGTGAAATACTGGGTACTAGACACAGTAGTGAAAATGTTCTATTACTGGTGTACATCCTTTGTCCTCTAAACTTGCTTCATTCACACAGAATTATGTCTTTTCAATTCACCCAAATGGTCACATGTTCAACGGTCTCTTGCTTCCTGGCCTTTTTAGGCACTCATTCCAACTTAAACACAGAAACCTAGAAATTCAAAACTAGGATCCACATATGAGAGAGAATATACAGCATTTGTCTTTCTGGGCTTGCGTTACCTCACTCAGTTCTATCCATTTTCCTGGCAAATTTATAATTTCCCTTTTTTTTTTTTCTTTAGTGATGAAGAAAATCCCATGAGCATATATATTGTGTTTTCGCTTGTCAGTTCATTAGCTGGTGGACATCTAGGCTGATTCTATTTCTTAGTTATTGTGAATAGGCCAGAAATGAACATAGATGTGTGGGCATCACTGTTGTAGGATAGAACTTTGCATGTATATGCCCAAGAATGGTATAGCTGAGTCATATGGTACTTTTAGTTTTAGCTTTTTTTTTAAATTTTTAAAATAAAAAAAATTTGGCTTTTTAAAAATTTCATTCATGGGCTGGAGAGCTGGCTCAGTGGTTAAGAGCACTGACTGCTCTTCCAGAGGTACTGAGTTCAATTTCCAGCAACCACATGGTGGCTCACAACCATCTGCAATAGGGTCTGATGCCCTCTTCTGGTGTATCTGAAGAGAGCAATGGTGAATAAATAAGATTAAAAAAATTCGTTCACACCGTGCACCCCAACCTCACTTATCTCCCCATCCCTTCACATTTGTCTTCTGCCCTCTCGTAACCTCCCTCCCCCAAAGAAAACAAAAAATTAAAATGAAAGCAGCAACAACAAAATAATCTCGCTGTGGAAGCTGAGGTGTGTCACGGTGTATCACACAGTGTACCCTTTTGCCCAAACAGCTTTACTTGCAAATGTTCATTGTGTGAGTCAGTGGTGTGGTTCAGGCTTCTGGCTTCTGCTCCACCGTCAATACTGGATCCTCACCTGGACCTCTTGGATACCCTGTCGTTGTCCTGTGTCATCAAGATCCTGCAGCTTTGGATCTGCAGGAGCCGCCTGTTCATTTTCTCCAGCAGGTCATAGATGGGGTGGATATTGGGGTGGGCCAATGCAGACCCCTGGATCTGGGTCTGGGTGGAAACTGAATTAGTCAGCCAGCCAGCATCCTGGAGCAGTGCCATCCCGGTGAGCTGTCCTGCTTTGCCTAGGTGAGGGGTGGGGCCAGCTCTCCTGCCCTCATGGCTGGCTCAGCCACATTCTGCCACCAGGGCCAGCTCCCCAGGCAAAGTTTGGTGCTGCTCTCTGGGGTTCTGCAGCCAGAATGGGGTGGAACCTGGTCTCACACCCTTGGAGGGCATGGTGAGGTGTTTGTAGTTTTTTGAAAAAGCTCCAGATTGATTTCCACAGTAGCTATACTAGCTATTCCCACAGAGAGTAAAGGTCCTGCTTTCCCTGTGTCTCATCAGCATTTGTTGTGACTTGTTTTCTTTTCATTTTGTTTGTTTGTTTGTTTGTTTGAGACTTGGTCTCACTTTGTAGTCCTGCTGGTCCTAGAACTCACTATGCACACCACACTAGTCTTGAACTCAAAGATCTGCCTGCCTCTGCCTCCTGGGTGCTGAGATTAAAGGCATGTGCCACTCCCAGCCTGGGATTTGTTTTCTTGTTAATAGCCAGTCTTGAACTCAAAGATCTGCCTGCCTCTGCCTCCTGGGTGCTGAGATTAAAGGCATGTGCCACTCCCAGCCTGGGATTTGTTTTCTTGTTAATAGCCATTCTGACTGTGGATGGAATAATGGGATGAAATCTCAAAGTAGTTTTAATTGACATTCCTATGGTGGTTAATGATGTTAAATATTTTTGTCATGTGTTTGTGTGTGGTTGAAACTCAGAGATCTGCCTGTCTCCCACTTCCAACCCCATGTGCTAGGTAGGATTAAAGGTGTGCACCACCATGCCTATTTTTTGTTTTCTACAAATTTTTAAATTTTACTTTATGTATATGGGTACAGTGTAGCTGTCTTCAGACACACCAGGAAAGGGCATCAGATGCCATTACAGATGGTTGTGAGCCACCATGTGGTTGCAGGGAATTGAACTCAGGACCTCTGGAAGAGCAGTCAGTGCTCTTAACCACTGAGCCATCTCTTCAACTCTCATGCCTGTTTTTATAGCCACGAATTTTTCTTTAAATCAGATTATTTTAATTAATTAATTTTTTTTGCAAACTAAATCAGGCTGACCTGGAACTCATAAATATTTGAACACGGCTAGGATTAAAGATATAGGACACCATGTCTGTTTTTTTCTTTTTCTTTCTTTCTTTTTTTTTTTTTGCATTTTTGTTTTTAAAACTGTCTTTAAAATACTTTATTCCCATAGACCAGGGCTGTTCTCAGCCTTCCTCTGAGAAATTTCTTTTTGCTGTGGGTGGCAGTTCATACTGAGACTAGGCTGGTCAGTGTGCCAAGAATAAATGCCTGTCACATGCTCAACTTTAAAGGGAACATCCACACCATGCCCACCAAAGCCAAGGGAACATCACCAAAGAGGGGGTGAAAAAAAATAAGGTCCAGAGGATGAGAAGGAGTGCTGTGAACATCTGTGGAACAGCACAGCTGCCACACACGTGAACACACATGAACTCACAGCAGCCAAGGACATCTGCACTAATCAGGCACTTGACGCGGATGGGGGAGGGGGCCATGAGGCCACACCCTCACACCCCACCCCAAGCAGACAAGGGCAGTTGATGGTTAACAATCAATGACAAACAGCCCCAGAGAAGGCAATGAATGAGGCAGAATCAATCACACAATAGAGATCTCAGGGAGTTAGGAATGTATCTGCCAGGGAAAGCTTCAGACACCTGGCAAAGCCAGGCTGAGAGAAGCGCGGTAGATTGTAACCACAGAGACTCCTCAAGGAAGCCTTGGGGCTCACAGTTTGTCTTGAGACATTTTGGTGGGCTCTTTCCTTTGCATTATCATTTTCAAGTGAGAATGAATGCTATTGTATTTTGGAAGAGTGCAACTTTGTTTTGATTTTACAGGTGCTTACAGCTAAGAGTTTGCCTGGAGTCTGAGAGGACACTTAACTTGGACTTTGAAATAGTTTTATTTTTTTATTTTTTAAAATTTATTTATTTTATGTATTCACCACAGCTCTCTTCAGACATACCAGAAGAGGGCGTCAGATCCCATTAAAGATGGTTGTGAGCCACCATGTGGTTGCTGGTATTTGAACTCAGGACCCCTGGAAGAACAGTCAGTGCTCTTAACCACTGAGCCATCTCTCCAGCCCTGAAATAGTTTTAAAACCATTAAAGGGACTGGAGAGATGGCTCAGTAGTTAAGAGCTGTGTACTGTTCTTGCAGAGGACTAGAGTTCAGTTCCCAGCACCCATGTGTGGCTTACAACTGCCTGTAACTCCAGCCCCAAGGGATTCAATGCCCTCTTCTGGCCTCCAGGGAAATTCAAATGGAGTGTGTGTGTGTGTGTGTGTGTATGTATGTGTGTGTGTATGTGTATGTGTGTGTGTATTCCCATGATAGGCCAGGTAATAGGTATGCTAGATCCATAAATGACATTATCACCAGTCTGTGAAGCAGAGAAAGGAAGCTCCATGATCTATACCCCATGTCCCTTCACACTTGTGTTGACAGATCTGGTATTCACTGCCAGTTGTTTAGGAGAACAACTTTTAAAGTGGTTCCAGTGAGCCTTATTAACTACAGCAGTCTTGGCTCCTGTTCAATGCTTCCATTAAAAGTTTGCAGGTCCCTAGAGAGGTGGACAAATGAGCACAGCCTTCCGATGAGCTACGACCTTCCACAGGGACACAACAGAGCATCCATTTCCAATGGGATTGCCAGGGATGCTAATAAGCTCTTGTTTGAATGATATTTTCTCTTTCCAAACATCTTTCTTTAACATTAACACATCTAATCTTTTCTATAAGCCTTGCAGTGCTTTTGTGCAGGGGAAATGGGGGCTCTGGGCATGAAATAATAGAAAGAACATCTGTAGGAAAATCTTGAACATAACAGTCAGCTGTGCCATTAACCAATCACATGTCTTAAAGCAAGTTATAGCATCTCTCTAAGCGTAATCCTTGCATATAAAGTTGGATCAGATGGTGGTTGAAACTACACAGAACTTCAAGATTGTCTGATCTTGTCCCGCTCAAGGTTACAAAAGTTACCTGTAGTAGAACAGTGGTAAGAATCCGGGCTGCTGGTGCAGTCATTCTCTTGTGTTGTGTAACTGTTTTCTCTGAATAAATTCCCTCTTGGAAAGAGGAGGGAAGCTAACACCACTCGGGATGCAAAGGAAACATAAAAGAGCCAGGAAGTAAATGAAGCTTTACAGGGTTCAAGTAGCTAATGAAACAAACTACAGGAATCTCAAGGTCCCTCTCTGAGGTTGCGTAGATAACAGTTGCTGAGGAGAAGACAGCATGGAGAGTTGAACTGCCTGTAAGGTGTGTAGGGAGCTGCAAGGGTACAGCTTTTGTGAGTTATTGCCCATGCTGTGTGGTCTTCTAGTGACGTAGCTGCCCTTGAGTCATCTACGTTCCTGTAAGTAACCCTCAACCTTACTCCTTAAGAAACCACGATGGCAGGATGTGGTGACATACACTTCTTGAGAGGCAGAGGTAGGTGGAGCTCAGTGAGTTTGAGGCCAGCCTGGTCTACAAAAATGAGTTCCAGAGTTGTTATACAGAGAACTCTCTCCACCTCTCAAGAAACCACAAAAACTCACTGCTCTAATAAGCTAGGCATAGGCGGGGTTGTTTTTAATTTTTTGTTTACTTATTATTGTTGTGTGTATGTGTACATGTATGCTGTATGTGAGAGTAAGTGTATACATGTCATGGTGGATATGTGGAAATCAGAGGAAAACTTCTGGGAGTCAGTTCTCTTTCTGCTGTGGAATCCGAGGATTAAACTTAAACTCGTTAAACTTGGAGTGAACACAGCAAGCATCTTACTCCCTGAGCCATCTCACCATCCAGAATTGTTCCTTCAGTATATGCTATTAGTGCCCTGTCTGTGGCAAGGAGATGTTTTCATGTTTCTCCAGGAAATCATGTAGCATCTCATCACATTCTATGAAACCCTTCTTTTCTCTAGAACAGTGGTTCTCAAACTGTGGGCCACCACCCATTTGAGGTTAGAATGATCCTTCCCTGGGGGTCACACACCAGATCTCTTGCATATCAGATATTTATAATATGATTTATAACAGTAGCAAAGTTATGGTTATGAAGCAGCAATGAGGATACTTTTATGGTTGGGGGTCACCACAACATGGGGACCTCTATTAAAGGGTCACAGCATTAGGTAGGTTGAGAACCACTACACTAGAATGTGTGGATATAGTAATTTCTCTTTTTTTCCCCACCACTGTTTGGATAGAAAGTCTTGGGTACCTACTCCTAGGGGCATTGCAGGTGTGGCTGGTGTGTCACACGTGCATCAGGAGGTGGCAGAGAGGAGAGAGCCTATGTCTACTCTCAGTGTTGTGACCTGTGACCATCTGAATGATTAGTAGCCAGCCTAGCATTCCCTGAAAAAAGCAAGCCTGAGACGACCACCAGTCCAGTGCTGTGCAGGCTCGGATGGACTCCCAGGCTGGAGAGTGAGCCAGAGATGAAATAACCCCCACATGGAGCCATTCACGGGGTTCTGGTTGAGGATTGAGCCTAAGCTGACTAACCACCAGTCTGGCACCATGCTACCTGGACAGGGAGCTAGCCTGAGATGACTACCAGCCCAGTACTTTGCAGACCTGATGGTGGTAGTGGCAGGTCACGTTTGAGATAACCCCTGCCCAGAGCCACAATGCAGGAGTGGGGCACAGCACTCCTAAGACTACTCCTGAGATGACCCCAGACACTCAGAGACCCCGGGTGCCACTAAGAGGAGCAAGTAAGTGGTGGGGAAATAGAAGAGAGAGAGAGAAACAGAAGGATGTGGTCACAGTGAAGAGAGGCAGAACTGGAGACTTAGGGGGTAGTGAAGAACCACCTGATGTGAGTAGCCAGTGATGTCATCTGGGATCATGATGGGGTCCTGACCTGTGCTGTCACAGTGGGCCACATCTGGGTCCATGACCCTGTAGTACCAGAAGTCAGTTACCACTAAAGGCCAGGCAGATGACCCTGGTCTAGGCTGTCACTAGGATATGTTGATGTCTGAGGGCTGTGCAGAACTGGCCCCACTCCTCACCTGGGCATTATGGGAGAGCTGGCCCAGGGGACATGAGAACAGAAGAGCTGACCTTGTCGCTAGCCAGCTTCGATTCTCAGGAGAGTGGACCCCACATATCGTCCAGGAAGCACAGTAGAGCTGGCTCTGGTTGTTGGAGTTGTAGGTGAGCTGGCCCCAAGGATATGAGTGTGGCAGAGATGGCCTGTCACTCATCTCCCATGCAGTGGCATGGGCAAGAAAGAGATACTCTCCTCCCCCTTCACCCTTCACCACCAATGGCAGGCAGGAGGCCTGGCCCTGGGGTCATGAGTGTGGGAGAGATGGCCCTGTTCCTCACTAGCTGCAACACTCAGGAAAGTGGGCCCTGCACCTCACTTAGGCATTACAGTAGAGCTAACCCTGGTTGTGGGGCTCAGGCAACCCAGCCCCAAGGGCTTGTGGGAGAGCTGGCCTTGCCATTTGTCTACTGTGTGGTGATATGGGCGAGGGAGAGATGCCCTCTCTTGCCCTTTGTCACCTACAGCAAACAGGAGAGCTGGCCCTGCCCCTCACCTACTGCAGCATTTGGGAAAGCAGACCCTGCACCTTGCCTGGGCAGCACAGCAGAGCTGGCCCTGATGGTGTGGGTGTGTATGAGCCAGCCTGAGAGCATGAAAGTAGGAGAGCTGGCTCTGCCCCTTGTTGGCAGTGGCATTGGATGGGCCAGCTGGGACAGAACAGAAGAGCTCATCCTGAAGGTGTGGGAGAGCTCTCGGGTTCACCAGCTCAGACCCAGATCCAGGGCTTTGAGTTGGCCCACCCCAACATCTACCTCATCACTGAACTGCTGGAGTACATGAAGGGACTGGTCCTACAGATTGAAAACTACAGGATCTCCATGACACAGGACAATAACAACAGGATACAGGATAGGAGACCAGTGAGTTTCCAGTATTGATAGAGTAGCAGAAGACAGAGGTTTGGTACCAGACCAATGACTCATTGCAATGAACATTTGCAAGCAAAGAAGTGTGGACAAAAGGGCATAAGGCGAAACACACTGTGACACACTACAACTTCCACAGTGAGATGTTTTTCCCCCTCTGTTGGTGGGGGGAGGTTGCAAGGGTGGAGGGTGGGTATGATGGGAGGGGGGATGAGTGGGATTGGGACGAATAATGTGACATTCACAAAGAACCAATACAAAGTTCAAAAGCAGAGAGAGAGAGAGAGAGAGAGAGAGAGAGAGAGAGAGAGAGAGAGAGAGAGAGAGAGAGAGAGAGAGAGATATGTTAGGGGCTAAGTGGGCTTAGATGGTGAATTAAAAACAAGCAAGCAAACAAAAAAACCCACACCCACCCCACAATGAAACATTTATGCTTGAATATAGACCATACAATCTGACCACATAGAATAAGCCAGGGTATACATCATGGAAATCTTGACAAAAAGCCAATACACTTTTTGGGAACATTTTAGGGAAATAGAATAAAATTTGGTCATCTACACTCAACCTTGACTAAGGCTGCTCTTTAAAAAGTGAGATAAATGTGATTCCACAAGCAAGGTTACCCTAAGAAAGATAACACATGGCAGAGGCACAGGGCATTGTTGTGACCTCATGGCTTCAAGGTTAAAGTTAGAGCAAGCACTCGAGAAGCAGAGGCAGGTGGATCTCTGAGTTCAAGGCCAGCCTGGTATACATAGAGAGTTCCAGCACAGCCAGAGCTACACAGAGAAACCCTGTCTTGAAAAAAAAAAAAAACAAAAATAGTATTTAATTTTTTTAAAATGAGAATTGTTATCCTTTAATATATCCAAGTGTGTTTATTTTTATCTTATTAATTTTTAATAGTTATAATAGCTATTTCTAAGCCTTTGGAAAAAAAATTTAATTGTCAATTGGTTATTGAGAGGAACTATCCATTAGCCCACAGGTCAGTGATAAACAGCTGTGTAGTTCAATCTGAAGCCGTTTTTACATTCTGAAATCACTTTACGCTCTAAAAGATACTGTTGTGCCAGGAAACATTCATGAAGCCTCCAAAGACACCAAGGAGCTGATTCCGATGCAATTGAATTAGAGTCTCCTTATTCAAGCTCGAGTTTGGGCCACACCATCGTCTCTGATGCTGGAGGAGGGGGGAGCGAGCCCAGTTTCTGGCAAGCATTTATAGAGGCAAAAAGAAGGTACATAGCCCGTATTCATCTGATTGGGGGTCCATTATGGCCTTTAACATAATTGGCTATAAACTTAACTTCTGTTTTCTTCCTGATTGGTGGTTGTTAGGAAGTGAAGTGTCAGGAGCAGGCAGATTTGTTGGGGAATAACCTGGAAACTGGTGTGAGGTACCAGCCTGTTAGTTAACTTTGAGTTCAACCTTAGGTCAGGTTCTCTAAGATGGAGTCTGAACTCAAAAGATTCAGTCTCCCAATACCAGCCTTCCTTGTCTCTTCAAAATCTTTCATGGAATCATAATTTCTGTAGAAATCTACATGCACCTTCTTTCTTGGTCCAGCTAAGCCAAGCTTATAAGAAGCGGCGACTTCCAGAGCTACAATGAACATGCCAGGAGACCATGCATCTGAGGTTTCAGCAAAGTGCTGGAAGTCGTGGTGGTAAATGTCCTCTACACCAAAGACCTTAAGGTTTCCTTAGGCCTGGTGTTTATTGGATGTCTTTTCTCTTGCAAGTTGTTGAGGATTTTCCATTTGCATGTGTGTTAAATAATTTTAGTTTGTGTCCCCTAGAGATATTGTAGTGAGTCTTGTCAACATTCTGGAGAATGTCACTTTTGCTTGTTTGCTTGAGTCATCCTTTCTCACCAGCCATGTGTGAGATATGATGCCACTGCCCGATTCCTTTTCAAAGGCTTGGCAGTGACGTTTGGATCTGCCCCAGGTGTGAAACACCTCTGTGCCAGTCCAGGACCTGGCTGTTGGCGGTTTATGCCGTGCGTTGGTTCCCAGAGCTTTTGCTAGATTGCTTCAAGATCCCCCCGCCCCATGCACAGGTTTCAGGATCCACTCCCCAGCTGCCTCTGCAGTGAGTTTTCTCTACACAGTCTGGTATGTAGGTACCTCATTTCCGTGTACTCTGATTATAAAATGGAACTTTTAGCTTCTCTGTGCTCTCATAAATTTCCCTTGCCTGAATCTGTCTTGGGGCTAGGGGGTAAAAAAAACAGAGAAAAGAATACTGTGAAGATCTTTTCACCCCTTTCTTAATTCTTATTCTTATTCTTCTTCTTCTTCTTCTTCTTCTTCTTCTTCTTCTTCTTCTTCTTCTTCTTCTTCTTCTTCTTCTTCTTCCTCTTCCTCTTCCTCTCCTCCTCCTCCTCCTCCTCCTCCTCCTCCTCCTCCTCCTCCTCCTCCTTCTCTCCCTCCTTCTTCTTTTTAAATGAAGGTCAGACGAGGGCATTGGCTCCTCTGGAACTGAAGTTATGGACAGTTGTGAGCTGCCGTGTGGGTGCTGGGGAACCTGGAGCTTCTGCAAGAGCAGTAAGTGAAGCGAAAGTTTCTGGTTGAGTCATGTGATGTAGACTCATGTAATGTTTTGGTGAGGCAAGATGCATGGGAGGACACGTGGTGTTTGGAGAGAGTATAAACAGGACTCAGTGGGCAGTGATGGGGGCTTGCAGAGCACAGCAGTCCTGGCAACAGCTTCGTTGGTCTCTCAACTTCACTGATCTTCACTTCTTTGAGAGAGGCATGGCAGAGAACTTCTAGCTGTCCTGGCCAGATCTGTTCGTTCCCACTGACTCGTGCCGATTTGGCAGAGGCCTGCCTGTTTCTGCTGGATTGTGTCACCACTGAGCTGTCTCTCCAGCCCCCACGTTCTCTTTATTCGTTCATCTGTTGATGGGCATTTGAGTTGGTTCCACTTCCTAACTATAATGAACAGCACAGCAATAAACACAGATATGAAGACATCTCTGTGCTGGGACTTAGAGTCTTTTGCGAATATACATGAGAGGTGTTTTACTAGTACATATGGTAATTTGTTGATTTCTTTTAAAGTCACATTGATTTCTTTAGTGGTTGCACCAATATATGGCAGAGGAAATCTCTCGTGCCAATGTGTGGAAGTTTTCACCTGTCAATAAAAAAGCCAATGAACTGAGGGAGGATTAGAAGTGGGACATCTGGCAGAAATGAGAAATAGGATTCTGGGAAATAGTCAGGCATGAAGGTTCACTGGGGAACCCTAATGGAGACAGATTCATGAAACTGAGGACCAGGTATCGAGCCATGTGGCATGGCTTAGACTAGAATAAATGGGCAATTGAGTTAGGAGCTAGCTGAGGAACAAGTCAAAGCTATTAGCCTAGACATTTACTCATACATAAGAAGTCTCATTTTTCTCTTATTTCTGGGAACAAAGTGGCTAGGTGGAAAAACTTGGGGTTCCAAATGGCACTGACTACACACATTGACAATAAATAAGAGGCCCCTCTTTCATATTTCTGCATTCTCCTCAACAGTTTTGGTAATTTGATTTCTTGACATTAGCCATTCTGACTGGGGTGAGATCAAGTCTCAAAATAGATGTCATACAAATTTCTCTAATGGCTAAGTATGCTGAACACTTAAAATAGCATTGGCTATTTGTGTTTCTTCTTTTGGACATTGGCAAGTATACATTTTCCCTTTCAGACTGACCTTAGCTGTACCCAAGAGGATCTGGTAGGTTGTGCTATCATTTTAAATCATCCTAGGGGTGTTCCTTCCTGATTTCTTCAGTGATTCAGTGTTTATTCAAAAGTGTCTGTTCAGTCTTCAGGAGTTGGTGTAGTTTCTCTTGCAGAGAATTTCCAGTTCTTTCATTGTGGGTTGATAAGATACAAGGGTCTCAGTCTCTCTCTCTCTCTCTCTCTCTCTCTCTCTCTCTCTCTCTCTCTCTCTCTCTCTCTCTCTCTCTCCCCCCCCCCCTCCCTCCCTCCCTCCCTCCCTCCCTCCCTCCTTCCTTCCTTCTTTCTTCCCTTCCTTCCTTTTGTTAAGGGTTTTTTTGTGTGTGTGTGGCGTATAACATGGGTGACTTTAGAAAAGGTTCTATGGCCGGGAGGTGGTGGCGCACGCCTTTAAACCCAGCACTTGGGAGGCAGAGGCAGGTGGATCTCTGAGTTCGAGAGTTTGAGGCTAGCCTGGTCTACAGAGTGAGTTCCAGGACAGTCAGGGGCTACACAGAGAAACCCTGTCTTGAAAAAAACCAAAAAAAAAAAAAAAAGGTTCTATGAACCACTGAAAAGAGTGTGCATTCCCTGTCTGTTGGAAAGAATAGTCTATAGCTCTCTGCTAAATCCATTTGACCTATGATATAATTTTTTAAAGAATTATTTATTTATTTTATGTATATGAGTAGACTGTAGCTGTCTTCAGACACACCAGAAGAGGGCATCAGATTTCATTACAGGTGACTGCGAGCCACCATGTGGTTGCTGGGAATTGAATTCAGGACCTCTGGAAGACCAGTCAGTGCTCTTAACCGCTGAGCCATCTCTCCAGCCCCCAACCTATGATATAATTAAAGCCTAGATTTCTTTGTTGGTATTTAGCTTAGACGACCCATCTGAAGGTGACACTGGGATGTGGAGTCTCCTTGCTCATGCCTTTTATAATTTGCTTGAGGAAATCAGGAACCCAGGATATGGCACATAAATATTTGTAATTATTGTATCTTCTTGATGAATAGCTTCTGCCTCTGTATATGAATTGACATTTTCTGCTTAACAGCTTTTAGTGTTGTTTAATGGTTTTATAACTTTGATTTCTTGACTATGATATTTCACAATCAGTTTCTTCTCTGGACATATCTACTTGGGGTTCTATATGCCTCTTGTGTTTGCATGTCCATTTATTTTCCGAGTTTGGAAAATTTTCTACTTTAATTTAATGGAATAGATAGTCTATGCCTTTAGGTTTTATTTCTGCTCCTATCTCCAGACTATGGATTCTTAGATTTGACCTCTTGAACATCACCTAGAGTTCTTGGAAGTCTGAGTCATGTTCTATTTTAATTTTTTGTCTTTTTCAGCCCTGGCTCTCCTGGACTTGCTTTAGGTTGGTCTTGAGCTCACAGAGATCCACCCACCTCTGCTTCCAGAGTGCTGGGATCAAAGGTGTGCAACACCACAACTAATTTTTTCTTTATATACGTCTAATATATTGTTGTTTCAGTCTTGTCTGCCATCTCTGACATTCGTTCTTCTGAGCCTTAATTTCCTTGTTGAATTCACTCCCCAAGTGTAAGTTCTTCCTCCGAGTTATTGACCATTTCATGCACTTGGGAAGTTTCAGGTCCTGAATTGTTTCCTTGCTTCATTCATGTAGTTATTTGAGTCATTTCTATGGTCACTGATACTTTTAAAAAGTAAGACCCTGAAGGTCTTTTCCTGGCAGTTAAGTTACTTTATGATATTTGTATTGTGAGTTTGTGGAGGTTCAGAATGGAATGAAAAACTAAAGTTCTTAGATGAAATAGACTAAACCTTCACAACCCCACATGTGATAGTGGAGTCTTTGACACCAAGATCATAACACAACAATACAAGTAAACAAACAGGTTCTATAACTACTAAAATGTTCTTTATTATTTTATTTTATTTTTGGGTTTGGTTTTTCGAGACAGGGTTTCTCTGTGTAGCCCTGGCTACAATGTTCTTTATAGCATATTACATTTTAAAGAATGTAAACCGTGTGGTGCATGCTGGTGTATGCTGCACTCAGGAAGCAGATGCAGAAGGATCATGAATTGTAAGGCCAGCCTGGGCTACATATTGCGGCCCTGTGTCAAAAATGTGAAAGAATAATCTACAGAATGGAGAAAATGTTTATAATACTTTTAAAATTTTGTGTTATTTGATGTGTGTGTGTGTAATATACATGTACCACTAAGCGGGTGCAGAGGTCAGAGGACAACTTTCAGGAGTTAGTTGTCTCCTTTTTTTTTTTTTTTTTTTTTTTTGGTTTTTCAAGACAGGGTTTCTCTTTATAGCCCAGGCTGTCCTGGAACTCATTCTGTAGACCAGGCTGGCCTCTAACTCAGAAATCCGCCTGCCTCTGCCTCTCAAGTGCTGGGATTAAAGGCGTGCACCACCACTGCCCGGCAGTTGTCTCCTTTTATCTTGTTGGTCCTGGAGATCAAACTTAGGTCTTCAGGCTCGGTGGAAGGACTTTAACTGATCCTTCTCATCAGTCCCTAGTTTTTATGTCTAATAACGGTTCAATATCAGCCAGCCTGTATAAAAATTGTGTGATAATTTAATACCAAAAGATAAGGAACCCAATTTAAAAAATAAGGGCTTGGAATAAAACTCCGTTGGTAGAGTATTTGTTTTATATTCACAAAGCACTGGGTTGGGTCCCTAGCACCATGCACATAAATAAACATAAATAAATAAGCACAAAGTTTTTGAATTGATATTTCTCCAAAGAAGATATGTGAATGACCAGTAAGCATATAAAATGTCAAACAACATTGAGGATACGCATATCAAAATCAGGAGATACCATTTTATCTTCACAAGGATGGCTATACCAAAACGTCAGGTGGTGTGAGGGTTTGAATGAGTGATGTGCCCCAGAGACTCAGACATTTGTACCTTGGTCCCCAGCCGGTGGCTCTGTTTTAGTAAGGCTTAGGAGGTGTGGCCTTGCAGAAGTAAGTAAATCACTGGAGGTGGGCTTTGGGAGTTTAAAGACTCATGTATTTTGGATTTATTTTCTGCTTCCTGCTTCCAGTCAAAGATGTGAACCCTCAACGTTCTACAGCCAAGCCTTCACTCCATCATTGTGGATTCTAACCCTCTGGAACTGTAAGCCTAAGGAAACTCTTTCTTCTTTAAGTGTCCTTAGTCATGGTGTTTTACCACAGCAATAGAAAAGTGACTGATGCAGATAGCAAAGTGTATTGATAATGGTGTGGAGAATACAATCCTCATATACTTCTGGTAGGTAATAGAGTGGCATTTTGTAAAACAGTCTGGCTATTCTTCAAAATGTTAGCAGAGACCGGTCTATAAAACCCAACAATCCCATATCCAGGTATACATCCCAGATGAATGGAAGTGTATTTCCATATAAAATACTTTTCATGAATTTTCCTAGCTCTTTAACCACAATACCTACAAAGTAGAAACAGCCCAAATGTCCAATAATTGTATTAGATAGACAAATGAATGTGGTATATCCATTCAATGGAATATACTTCAGCCACAAAAAGGAACGAAGTATTGATGCATGTCACAACATGAATGAAACCTGAAAGCAAGCATAAGGAAAC
The DNA here is from genome assembly GCF_004785775.1 of Grammomys surdaster. Lineage (NCBI taxonomy): Eukaryota > Metazoa > Chordata > Mammalia > Rodentia > Muridae > Grammomys > Grammomys surdaster. The sequence continues at coordinate 4,552,373 of NW_021604658.1, read as the reverse complement.
CAGATACAAAACCAGTGATGAACTGTCCAGAACAGGCTAATCCACACAGGCAAATGCAGATTAGTGGTTGCCAGGAATTTAGGAGAACAGAAAGGATAATGGCTGCTAATAGATACAAGGTATCTTTGGGGAGAGATGGAAATGTTCTGGAGCTGGTGATGAAGCCACAGAAAGTTGTACACATACTAAACCCCACTGAGTTGTACCTTTGTTGTTGGTTTTTCAAGACAGGGTTTCTCTGTGTAGCCCTGGCTGTCCTGGAACTCACTCTGTAGACCAGGCTGGGCTCAAACTCAGAAATCCGCCTGCCTCTGCCTCCCAAGTGCTGGGATTAAAGGCATGTAACACCACTGACTGGCTGAATTGTACACTTTAAAGTGGTGAGTAAAGGGGGCTGGAGAGATGGCTTAGCAGTTAAGGGAACTGGCTGCTCTTCTAGAGATCCTGAGTTTGATTCCCAGCAGCCGACAGCTGTCTTAACTCCAATTCCGTGGGATCTGATGCCTCTGTTGGCGCTGGGCATACACAGTGCACAGACATACGTGCATGTATAACACCCATATACATAAGATAAATAAATAAACAAACAAAACATTAAAAAACTTAGTAGTTAAAAAGATAAAATAATAGATGTATGTTGAACCTGGTGCCATAGGTCTGGAGTCTTAGCTATCTGAGAGGCTGAGACAAAAAGATAGTAAGGTCAAAGTGAACCTGGGCTGTAGAGTGCGTTCAAGGCAAGCGAGAGACTTCAAAATTGAAAGTAAGAGGAAAGATGGGACTCTCCTGCATGCTAGAGCACTAGTCTACTATGTGTGAGACCCTGGATACAACCCCTGGAATTCAGTACATGTTACATGTGAGTTACATCTTAAGAGTGAACGTAGCCAATTTATAATGAGTAATTCACTCTGGCTGAGAGAAGAGTTTGTAAGTTGAGATGGAGGAGTTTGGGTGAGAAGGGCTTTGGGGCTCGGTCTGTAGAGAGGATGGCTTGGATAGTGTCTTAGGACACTGATCACTTTTCTGAGTACAGTGACCGAGAAGACGGACACCCAGCGCTGTCCATGGTGCTGACCCCAGGGCTTTTTGTCCTTGTAAACCCCCTCTAGGATTCTCTTCCTACGGCCTCTTACTCCTATGTTGGCCCTGTGAGCTCTCATCCTGAAGCCCTGGCCCCAAGACAGCCTCTCAATGATTACCTTCCTCTGATGCAAGAGCTCACAGACTTTTTAATAACTCCCATCGCTCCTCTGCTCTCAGCACCCTGAGCCCATCTTCGCTCCAAGAATCAAGACAAACTTTTGTCCCCAGAGGAATTGTCCTTCTTAAGGATAATTCTTAACGTTCTGGCCTGAGAGACGGACAGGAGAATGGAGACAAAGGAGAAGGATGGATAGAAGATGAAGGCTCTGTGTCTCCCTAGCCATTTGGGCTGGAGGTAGGTGGTGGCTTCAGGGTCCTTCCCATGGCTGAGTCATGGCTGAGAGAGTCCAGATAAAACCTGTTGTGAGACCAGCATAGAGCAGAGAGAAGGTATGGTCAAGTCACTGGTCAAGAAGCCTGGAGGAGGGAGATTTGGAGAATAGTTAGTTTTATCTGGAACTAAGACTTTTGCCAATACCGATTTATGTTGGGGAAAATTTAGGATAGAGGGTGGGAGGGAAGGCAAAATATAGACAGAGTTTTCTCCCCCAACGCCCACATCCACACAGCAGCTTCTTCCCACACAGAGAGAAAAGGCAACTCTCTCACTTCCTACTCTCTAATATTCCTGTTTTAATCTTCTCTGGTTCCACCTTCCTCCTCCTGCCTCTCCACTCTCCTACTCAAACCAGATTTTCATTCCTTCTCCATGGCCATTCTTCTGCTTTACTGTCCCTGCTTTTAAATCAGCATCTACTCGGCCCATTACTGCTCTAAGGGTGGACACACGCTAGGTTCATCCCTGTGTGGGGAGCTCACTTATCTTCCTCTCATCTCTTGGTGTCATGTAGATTTCCTGAGAGCAACAACCAACGAAGGACGCAGGGAGTAACAACAGAAAGTGCTTGGGAATTCTCTGCTTTCCTCACCTGTGTCCATGTCTCTCCCAATCTGCAGCCTCTCCGAGCCCACTGTCTTACTCCTACAGGTGGAGGAAGCATTGCAAAGACTCTTGGGTGTTTGTGGGAGAAATGTTGACCTTGCAAAGGCAATGCTTGAGCTTTCTCAAACACCCATGTGTTAGGAACTAGGATCCTTGCCTTCCTTTTCAGGCCCTTTCATCCAGAGCTATTTCCCCATTCTTCAACTTCCAGGGTGTATTGGCCTCACATTGAAATTAAAATACATGAGGTGACAGAGACATCCTCATGGAAAAATACTGACACAGGGCAATCTTCTAGAACACCCGGAGACTCCTAAACCTTTAGAAAAGGGTATGATTCAGATGGCTGAGTAGGACCAGACAGCATCCACGTGGGGCACTGTCACCTGTGAGACCTTGGAGGGGTCCAGTTCCAATGGCACCAAGGCATCTTAGAGGAAAACAAGAGAGAAGAGAATGATAGTTCTGGGTGCAGATTCTGAGGCCAATTTAGATCTGGCTTTGCCAGTCATTCTCAGTGTGACCTGGGGCAGTCATTTACTCCTGGTAAGTCTCAGTTTACTTATGCACAGAGATAATTCATTGTATTTCCTATACATTATAAGCACTGAATAAGAGAATGCTTCTGAAATACTTACCACAGTGCTTAACACACAGAAAACACCCTGTAAATAAGTACGGATGAGTGTTACCATAACAACAAATGATTGTGATTACTACTAAGGTGGCAGATTATTCTAGAGAGATGGGGCACTCTCTAGAATAGGTGTGAGAACACGCCTGGAATTCTGTCTAAATGTCAGTTCTTTCCTGCAGACAATAAACAGCCTTGGAATTCTTCGGAAGACATTTTGAACTAGATGGGGAAGATATCTCTTGAGAAATTGACTACATACTATGCATTACAGTGTGAATTAAAATGGAATGCAATCCGGAGGCAGGAACCCCCTTGGGGGGCCCAGCACAGTAAGTCAAGTGGGAGGAATAACTGGTCAGTGATTTCAAAGGAAAAGCCATTCTGCTTTAAAGACAGTATGTGCAGAATCCATACGTGCCTGGCTAGGTGAGGGGCCAGGAGATGAGACAGGAGAGCCAAAGATAAATTTGCATTTGAAGAAAAGGAGTGAGCATGAGCACAGACCAATAAGGACAGGCGAGACCTCATGGAACAGGGCTGCTAGGAGAAAGGTTGAGGCTGGCTGCGGGCATTAAGGTTACCCTGGAAAGTGTGTGTGTGAGAATCTGAAAGGCAGAGGGGAAATGGCTGCTTCTGCAATGGGGACTTCCTGTTTTCTGTTCTTTATTCACAGAGCTTGGTGTGTGTGTGTGTGTGTGTGTGTATGCGCACTCTAAGTGTAAATCTCATGACCATTTCTAAACTATGAGAAATGAGAAAAATTATTAAAGGAGAAGAAATATGTATCTATGAAATCATTTCCTTCAACTGGTTATAAACACTAGCCACTGCTGCTAGCATTTTGATCTTATAACATTTTGACAAAATGTCAGCCAGACACGGTGGCCTCTGTTTGCAATCCCAGCACTCAGGAGGCAGGGAGATCATCGCAAGTGTGAGGCTAGCCTGATTTACACCCAAGCCAGGACTTCATAGTGAGATCCTGTTTCAAAAACCAAAAATGTTTTGTAATTATTTCTTTAAAATAATATCAATACATAATAAACTAAAATCCCATACAATCAAATTTCATTTTAGAACATGAATTTATCATACCTGGAATTTTAACACATGGAGATGTCATGTTTTATTTTAGCAATGTGTTGTACACGGTTATTTACACTGCAACTGGTTTAATCAAATTATAAGTACACTGTGGGGAATGTACACTCTTAAATATACATTTTTAGAATTAGTTTTTATTGTTCTGACAAATACCTGCGAGAGAATCTAACAAATGAGTAAATGTGGTTTATATTTTGAGCTATAGTTGGACCACAATGATTTCTGTTTCTCTAAACTCTCTCAGTGTTGAGAAGTCCAAGTTTTAAAACAATGCCAATGTGATAATCCAAGAACTGAATTTCTCTTATTATATTTTAATTTTAATTTTAATTTCTTGGGTGGTAGGTGAATTATAGGTAAATCTTAACTATTTTCCGTAGGTAATAAGAAGCCCTGAATACCTTTCAAAAGACAAAAGTTGAATCTCTTGGTGGCATCCACTGGTCCCAGGACTCAGCATTTGCCACAGGTGTGGTCATCGTGGTTGGTTCTCAGGAACAGAAGGGAATCCATTTGTACTAGCAGGTAATTGTGTGGCTGGTACTTGGGAGTGAGGAACGATGGTATGTATGCACTTCCATTTGTGAATAATTGATTTTTGTGGATTTGATACATTGTAAATAAATCTTAGATATTACATCTAGGACCACTGCATCATAGCCTTGGTTTTCGAGACAGGGTCTCTCTGTGTAGCCCTGGCTGTCCTGGAACTCACTCTGAACTCAGAAATCCTCCTGCTTTCAGGGAGCATTGCTTAAATGGTCCTGTGCTGAGAATTCTGAAAACCACAGGGTAAGCAGACCGAACCGTCCTTAGCAATCACTTTTACACAGACCCTTGAGGATAAAGAACGTCACATGATGATTAACACGACAGTATTTAGGGGTTGCTATGCCTCATAGATGTAGACAATCTTAGAGAGAACTCTGTTTGATATTTTCTACTAGCTCCCACACACCATACTTGAATTTTACTTGTAATTATGTGTTGATTTGTGTGTGAGTTTGCATGTGTATGAATGAGTGCAGTGCTTACAGAGGCCTGAAAATCCCCTGGAGCTGGAGGTACAGGCTCTTCTGAGCCACTCAGTATGAGGTCTGGGAACTGAGCTTGGGCCCTGCGTAAGATCAGGAAGGGCTTTAAACTGCTGAGTCATCCCTTCAGACCCCATACTTAAAAATTTTAAATGTCACGAAGATTGCCTAGCATGATTCGTCTATAGAACATTTGCATATGATTTAAATACACAGTATGAGAGTCTCAGGAAGATTTGTATTTAGCTTGAGATTCTCTGAGTTGCTCAACATCAGACACACACACACACCATCAGAGAAGCACAGAAGTAGAAAAATACAAGCCATGTGAATCATCCCAGCTCACGATCCCAAGATCATCGGCCTGCCTCTTCCTCCACTGACATCTGACTGTGTGCGTCCCAGGTTCTTTACTGTGTTGGGGTTTGTTGTTGGGTGTTAGGTTTTGGTTTTCCAAGGCAGCGTTTCTCTGTGTGGCCCTGGCCGTGTTAGAATTCCCTCTGCAGACTAAGCTGGTCGCAAACTCACATAGATCCTCCTGCCTCTACCTCCCAAGTGCTGGGATTAGAGGAGTGTGCCACTACCACCGGATTCACAATTTCTTATCGTAGACACCTTTCTTTTTTTCAGATATGAACCTTGTACATCTTCCCCTTCCAAACTCCTGCCACGGATGTCTGTTTACCTAAAGTAATTAGTCTTTACATCCTCTCATGATTTATGCACATACGTGAATGGGTCTGGGGTTCCAGGTGTGTAATGATATGTCTATTTGCTCACCAGTTGTTTCAAGCAGATTTGTGAAAGCTGTATTTCACAAGGCCATATCCTGGATGCTGGAGGTATGAAAAAGAGTTAGAAATAAACCCTTGTCCAAAGACACTGTGGTCCAGGGGAATAGGGAGCTTGAAGCTATAAATGCCTATGATACAATGCCAGGTGAGGTCAGGGAGCTGAGTCAGCAGGGATTGGCAAGGTCTTTATCTTCCTAGGAGGCTCTGTCAAGCCATACCTTAGAATAACCTTGACCAATTCAATCCTGATCCTGCAAAGCAGAAAGCAAAACAGAAAAACAAAACCAAACAAATGAACAAAACCCTAACTAATCAGACAAGAAAACCCCAAAACCTGACTGACTGTTCACAATGTTTTACATTGTGTTATCTCTCTAGGGACAGGGAGAGGGCACCATGGACCCCCAGAACATCACATGGGTGTCAGAGTTTATTCTCATAGGTTTCTCACAGACTCAAGAACTCCAGAAACTCCTGTTTGTGGTGTTTTTGTGTATCTATATCACCACTGTGGTGGGAAACATCCTTATCATGGTTACTGTGACCTTTGACCCCAGGCTGGACATGCCTATGTATTTTCTGCTCCGAAACCTGGCCATCATAGACCTCGGCTATTCTACAGTCACCTCCCCCAAGATGCTGGTGGACTTCCTCTCTGAGAAGAAGACCATCTCC
>NW_021604658.1:4497470-4546030 GCF_004785775.1 Grammomys surdaster | reverse complement strand
CAGGTCTTCTTCTTCCACTTCCTGGGAGGGGCCATGGTCTTCTTCCTCTCAGTGATGGCCTATGATCGCCTTGTGGCTATCTCACGGCCTCTCCACTATGTCACCATCATGAACACCCAACACTGTGTGGTACTGGTGGTGACAGCATGGATTGTGGGATTTGTCCACTCGATTATCCAGCTGTCTCTGATGCTTCCATTGCCCTTCTGTGGCCCCAATGTCCTTGATAATTTCTACTGTGATGTCCCCCAAGTGCTGAGACTTGCCTGCACGGATACCTCCCTCCTGGAGTTCCTCATGATCTCCAACAGTGGGATGCTGGATGTCATCTGGTTCTTTCTCCTTCTGATCTCTTACTTGGTCATCCTAGTGATGCTGAGATCACACTCAGGGGAGGCGAGGAGGAAGGTGGCATCCACCTGCACCACCCACATCATTGTGGTGTCTATGATCTTCATTCCAAGCATTTACCTGTATGCCCGGCCCTTCACCCCCTTCACCATGGACAAGGCAGTGTCCATCAGCCACACGGTTATGACCCCCATGCTGAACCCCATGATCTACACACTCAGGAACCAGGAGATGCAGGCAGCATTGAGGAGACTAGGGATGCATCTGCTAGTTTGTAGAAAAGAGTGACTATGGGTAAGGTACTTTTCTGATCCTTTTTGGAAGTATACATCCTCTCTTTTCATAACTTAAGCATGTTTTCACAGCCTGTCTTTGTAAAGGATCTGTTCTGAAATCTAGTAACTGTATGGCCTGGGTCTAAACTGTTTTAGACAGATCAGCTATTTGGGCACTTGGGCCACAGCTAGTAAGTGGTGTAACTATTTTGGGTGGTTGTAGAACCTTTGGAATCTAGGATCCTGCTTTCTCACATGGGTTATTGGCACAGGCCTTGGGTACTATATCCTAGCCCCCACTTCCAGCACTCTCAGATTCTTAATGTACCAGTACATTGTAATCAGGTACCTTGTTCCCACCCCACACCCCTGCCACTGAGGAGCAGGTTGCTCCATCCACCACGCCTTCCTCACGATGATACATTATTTCCTGAAACTGTGAGCCAATACAGCCCTTTTCTCCCTTAAGTTGCTTCAGTCCCAGGGACTCAGTAACTCCGCTCTTTAGGAAAAACGGAAGTGTTTTCTTGTGGTTAAAGTTTGTGAAAAGTATTCTAAGCCTCCCACAGTGACTGGAAATGTTTGCTTGTCCATGAACAGCCATAGCCTCTTTGTCCTTCCTCTGATAGATGGAAACTTCTCTTTTGTGATGGTGGCATCTGCCCCAGAAGGCTATTTCTGTGTGTCACCTCTCTCCTAGACTCTTTTTGTTGTTCTGAGTCCATAGCATGGGGCAGAGCATGGTTTGTCCTCCCAGTCCTGTATAGGAGCTCTGATCTTTCACATCACACTGCTGACCACAGATCTCCTACCTCAACTCTCAGGTTTTTGCTTCAACAAACTGACTTAACCAATGATCTCGACAATGTTACACATCTGTCAAGATCTAAACAGGGTGCAAGTGGATGCTGTGGAGGACATAGAATGTGGGAAGAGTTATTGCTTATCACTCTTGATACAGACACCTTTCTTCTGTCAGCTGGATTGTACATTGAAGTGGCCAGAAATCCTCTGTGATGTGAGAGAGACACACAATGTGTGTTTGTGTGTGTGTATGTGTGTGTGTTGAGGAGAGGCAGTGAGGATGGCTGTCCACCACACCCAAGGTGTGAAATCCATAATCAACGGGTTGGTAAGAGTCTGGCTGCTGGCTGCTGTCCCCCCTTCACCCCTATTTTCAGAGGCAACAGTTTCTTGCAAATTGTGATCTGAATACCTATTAATTTAGTCAATAATTCATTTTCTCTGTCATTCACTTTTATACATTTGTATAAAAGTCTTGATGCCGTGTTTTGATTTGTAGAATATGCTGTGTAGTATTTTGTTGATCTCTTTCTAGCTCATCTTCTGTCTCCATCCCATTTCCTTCATCAATTGCTGTAAGTTCAGTCTTTACAGACACCTAGGGCTATTCCTTTCTCAATTCACTGGTGTGTTTTCCTCTGCTACACATTGTTTCTCTCTTTCCTCTGTATCAAATGTGAAAGGGTGTCAGGTCAAAGACAGTATAGTTATGGTTTGCAAGGGAGGCTGTATAACAGACAAGTCCAAATTAAGGGGTTTTGTTGTTGTTGTTGTTGTTGTTGTTGTTGGTTCTTTTTGTAAATATATGAGCTAGGGAGAAAGTTCAGTCTATTGAAGACCTGAGTTCAACCCTAGAACCCATGTAAAAAAAGCCTGGTATGGTTGCATGTATCTATAATCCTGATGATGGAGAGGCAGAGGCAGGAGGACCTCTGAGCCTTGCTGGCTGGCCAGTCTAGCCAAATTGTTAAGCTCTAGGTTTGATGAGAGACTTGTCTTAAAAAATAATGTGAAGAGAGATTAAGGAAGTCCCAACATTGAATTCTGGCCTCCTTATGCACACACATACATGTCTATTAGCATACATACATGGGAACAGGTACAAACATGTCCACAGACACATGCCACAAAAATTAACAAGGACAGAAGGATCGCCTAGATGTAAGAAAGTCTCCCTTGGGAGCAAGAAGCCATAAGGAATGAGTCCCTCCCTTTCTCATGTCACCTTCTCTTGCCTGTGTAACTGTCCACGTAAGGGCAAAAACGGGGAGCATTGTTCCAAACCAAGACTTGACTTTTACTTTTATAGCTGCCTATCTCAGTCTACCAGACTTCTAATTACATCTTATGAGGATGATTTAATTAGGTAGGTGTCTTAGTTAGGGTGACTACTGCTTTGATGAAACACCATGCCCAAAACAACTTGAGGAGGACAAGGTTTATTGGGGTTACACATCCATATCTCTGGTCCATCACTGAAGGAAGTCAGGACAGAGACTTAAACAGGACAGTAACTGGAGCTAATGCAGAGACCATGGTGGGGTGCTGCTTACTGACTTGATCCCCATAGCTTGCTCAACCTGCTTACTTATAGAGAACCCAAGACCACCAGCCCAGCAATGGCCCCACTCACAACAGACTGGGCTTTTCCCCATCAACTGCTAATTTAAAGAATGCCCTACAGGTTTTCCTGCAGCCCAATTGTACGGTGGCATTTTCTCAATTGAGGGTCCCTCCTCTCAAATGACTATAGCTTGTGTCACATTGAAATAAAACTATCCAGTACTGTGAAGTAGGACCACATGTCCCCAGTGGCTAGGGGGATATCCAGTGTGTCATTACACTGTCTTCCTTCAGCAAGGGTTGTGGGTGGGTGCTGTTCAAAGAGAGTGAGGATAGATGTGGGCTGATACTTTCAATATAGTCTACCACAAAAGCGAGAAGAATAGCGTCCCATAAATGGCACCATGCAATCCATTCATCTTTAGTCGTGCCTGGATGCTCATGTGTTGTACCCATTCATTGAGCAAGTGTTTATTTTGAGTGTCAGCGATGTACTCATTCGATTCTGGGTTTTTTTTTGTTTTTGTTTTTTGTTTTTGTTTTTGTTTTTTTTTACTGTGGGTTCATAGGGAAAGTTCCTGGTTCTATTTTGGCTAATGCAAGGATGAGAGACCATTCTACCCTTGGTCAGGAGCCTCAGGAACCAAAGTACCCCGAAGGGGATACTTGGGGTGGTATTTATGGCAGAATACCCAGTAGGCACCCAGAGCAAGAGTTGAGGGAGCTTGGGAAGAAGATAGAAACAAATGGGGGAGATCCTATTAATACTGCCCGCCCTGAAAGCAGCAAGAGGAATATCCCTTGAGTGGCACCATCCAATGGCACCACCATGAGAGAGGAGGACACTGGGGCAGTCAAAGACAATGACTCCTGCCCTGGGTGTGCTCCTAACAGACACAGGGCACAACATAGGCAGGGCAGGATGTCCTGTGCAAGTCACAGGGGAGTCATTTTCTCTGGAGAATTTATAGGCAACAATAAAACTATGAAATGCTTCCTTATCACCACACCCTGGCAATCCTCAATCACGTCAGATAAAATAGTCCCTGAGTAATGATGTACGCACCCACTTTGTCGCTTCAAAACTTGCTCTGTCTGTCTATCTGTCTGTCTTTCTCTCTCTCTGCTACTTGTATTATGGTTATGAACATTGCCGCCCCCCACCCCCCACAGCCTGGCTCAAGTATTCAAGGCTTGGTAGCACTTTTTATTTGGTAGATTCTGTCTATCTTAAGAGGGTGAGCCTAAATGTAGGAAGAAGGTCCATGTGGATGTGCCTTTGACAGTTCTACCTCATGTGTAGTCCATTCCTCCCTGCCTGGCAGCCACCAGGCCTAAAGAACCTCTCCCAGCCTACACTCTCACTGTCATGTTGATCTGCCTCGTCATGGACCCAGAATCAGCGGAGCCAAGGACTAGACACAGAAATCCCTAAGACCTGGGTTACTCTAAGTCCCTCCTCCTTGAAATAGTGTTTCTCAACTATTAGGTCACTGTGTGTATGTGTGTGTTTGTATATGTGTGTTGTGGGTGTATGTGTATGCATGTGTGTGTATGTGCATGTGTGTGCATGTATGTGTCTGCATACATGTGTGTTCATACATGTATATGTCTGTATATGTGTGTATGCACATACATGTGTGTATGGATGTGTATGGATGTGTTTATGTGTGTGAATGCATGTGTGTGTGGTGTGTTTGCATGTGTGTGCATGCATGTGTGTTCACACATGTGTATGTGTGTTCACGCATGTGTGTGCGTGTGTGTGTATCAGGGTGGTCTACTACAGAGTATGTGTAATGCATGATACTAAGAGAACTGAGAAAGTCAGAAGAGAAATCAGAATTGGTGGTCCAGGTGTCTCAGGGTATGTATGGGGACGTCTGCTCTCATTTGGCTTCCTCTGTCTTTGCCGCATCCTCTGCCTGTGTTGGTATAGCAAGATGGAAAAAGGAAAATGGTACATCCCTCTGTCTGTCTGACAAAGAAGCTCTGAAGGCCAGGAGGTGGCTGCAGCATGACTCTTCTCTGGATTCTTAAGATGATATGATTTTACACGGAGCTGGGACACTCAGCCTACAGTTTATCTCTGAAAGGTTGTGGGGTGACTTTATGTATCAGGTTAGACACCACTCCATGCCTCTCAGCAGAAATTAAACACGTTAAAATTTGATTTTGTCACTCAGTGTGGTGGTGGGACACGTTTGAAGGCTTCATGGAAATCAGACAAAGGTTCCCCTTTACAGGACTGATGTAACTCCGAGAAACCAGAGTGCCACCTGGAGAGCAAACGCAGGCTGGTTTGCAATCCCCACATCCTCTCCCGATTAAACTGTCGATTTACACTCTGGCCCTGACACTCATGATTTTATGTGTTTTGAATTACTAAAATGAAAAGATGTACCACTGTGGGCCTTTTCTTATAGAGGAACTGTGTTGGTTATATGTGTACACTGACATGTATGAGTGTGCATGTGTGTGTGGGGGGGTGCATTCTGTGGAGGCCAGATGTCAACCCTGAGCATTTTTCCTCAGACACTTTTTTCTTTAAAAAAAAAAAAATGGTTTTTTTAAATGTTTAAATTGGGAATCTGTTTGTGCATGCGAGTGCAGTACCTATGAAGGCCTGTAGAGGGGCCACAAGAGCCCCTGGAGTTGGAGTTACAGGCGGTTGTAAACTGGCTGGTGTGGGGGCTAGGAGCTTCCTCACTTCTTTTTGAGACAAACCAAGTGCTTTCATTAGGATTTGGGACTTGCTGATTAGGTTCAGTGGCCATCATACCTCAGGGTTGCTTCAGCCTCTGCCTCTCCAACACAGGGGTGCTGCCTCTCCTGGATTTAAAAAAAACAAAAAACCAGCCGGGCTGTGGTGGCGCACGCCTTTAATCCCAGCACTTGGGAGGCAGAGGCAGGCGGATTTCTGAGTTCGAGGCCAGCCTGGTCTACAGAGTGAGTTCCAGGACAGCCAGGGCTATACAGAGAAACCCTGTCTCGAAAAACAAACAAACAAAAAAAAAAAAAAAAAAAAAAAAAAAAACCATGAGCTGCGGGATAGTGGCACATACTTTTAATCTCAGCACTGGAGAGACAGAGGCAGGTGAATCTCCAAGTTCCAGGCCAGCTCAGCCTGGTCTACAGAGAATTCCAGGACAGCCCAGGCTACACAGAGAAACCTTGTCTCAAACAAACAATCAGACAAATAAAAAATTTTAAAAATGTGTGTGTAACTGGGCATGGTGGGGCACATTTTTAATGCCAGCACTTGTGAGACAGAGGTAGGTAGGTAGATCTCTGTAAGTTCTATGTAGTAAGTTCTGGAACAGCCAGGGTTATGCAGAGAAATCCTTTTTTTTTTTAAAAAAAAAAAAAGAGTGCCTGCACATATATATGTGCATCATGGTGTGTCTGGTACCCACAGAGGGCATCAGAGTCTCTGGAATTAGAATTACAAGTGGCTGTGAGCTTCCTAATGTGTGCACTAGGACACTGACTTGGGCCTTCTGTGAGAGCAGCACATGTTCTTAGCTTGAGGAGCCTTCTGTCCAGACCTCAATGCCTGGTTTCTCAGGTGGTTTCTAGGGGTCGAACTTGAATCCTCCTGTTCAAACAGCAAGCTCTCCCTCACCCTATGCTGGTCTTTTATTAAACACATGTGAGCCCAGGGGAGCCGAGGATTCCCACCAACTCTTCTTCTGGGGACTTTCTTTCTCCACAAGCTGAACAGCCAGTCTACACAATCCTCACCCAGGGGTCGTCCCATCCCAGGAAGAGAATGCCTCTCCAGACCAGCTGAGGAATTAGTACTGAATCGTCCTGCTTTTTGAGGACTTGATTAGCAATTCAGAGAGGTCAATTTTTTGCTCAAAGCCACACAGGTGGATCAGGCCACGATGGAAGTGGGAGTAGTGCTAGACTTCCAAGCCAGCTCTCCAGAGCCCCAAGCTGCATTTTCAGACTTGATAAGTAAAGGTAGAGAACCCAGAGCTGTCTTTTCAGAAACACCACACACACACACACACACACACACACACACACACACACACAGGAGAGAGAGAGAGAGAGAAAGAGAAAGGGAGAGAGAGAGAGAGAGAAAGAGAGAGACAGACAGACATATAAACACACATATACAGACATACATATACACACAGACAGATACATACATAGACACAGGCACACAGACACACACAGATGCAGACACACACAAATACATATATTCAGACATACAGACACACACACAGACAGACACAGGCATATAGACACACAGAGACACATAAAAACACACACACACACACAGACACATACACAGAAACACATATAGTCACAGACATACAGACATACACACAGTCACAGACATACAGGCACACACAGAGACACACACAGAAACACACAATCAGACAGTCACACACACACACCCCCTGGCCCCTGGCACAGTGGACTGTCATTAAGGTTTAGGCAAGCTCCTTTCCCATGTACATCTCAGTGTTCTCAAAGTGACACTAGGACAAATAATCCCCTTTCCAAAGAACCCCTGGGGGCAAGGGTGGGTCTGCCAAGCCTGAGCCTTGCTGTGTCCCCTGTCTTAATGGGACTGTTGGAGCAGAGCAGATAAAGAGATCTGATCAGGCCTGTGGCCAGCATTTCCACCACGGCCAGTAGACAGTTCTTGTGAAAGTTATTTCAGAAGTTTGAGGTTTTAGACTGCCCAGGGAGGATGGGAAGGAAGGTTCTCCAGTGCTGTCGCTTAAGATTCCTGAGAAGGAGGTTGTCTTCATGGTCCAGGGCCTGGTCTGCCACAGCATCCAGTGACCCACAGCTAGTCTGGTCCAGGGAGAATAATGGCCCTTACCATAGGTACTGGGTCCTGACATGTACAAACACAAATCCATCTCCTGACCCAACAGCCATGGCAGACGAGGTCACAGCAAACACATTTGGTCCATAAATCTTATTCAGGCCTGCCAGGCACGCTTAGATACGAGGCTGCTGTGATCAAGAGCCTGTTCTATGTGGAATGTGAGGAACGTATTTAATCATTAGCACATAATGAAGTTTGGAAAGAAGCCACAAGACTAAGAACCAGAGGCCCTAAGCCTGCTGAGTCATGGAAGGATTCCCTGTGGAGGAGTGGGACCTGGGCACTCAGTGGGAGTCAGCCAGGCTGAGAAAAAGAGCCTTCAGGGCTTGCGATTTGTGTCTGGAAGAAGGTAGACTTTGCTATGAAGCTGAAAGCCAGTATGTTTAGAAAGCAGAGGAATAGGAGGTTTACCCTGCAGGTGAGGCAGGAGCCAGAGCGACCCTCCTCCCCCATGTGTCTCTTTCTTTCGGAGGAGCTGTTGGGGGTCAGAATGAGACAACAGGAGAGCCCGGATGCTGATTCTGACTCAGGGGAACAACCCCTCCATGGCCCCATAGTCTCATTGCCTAAGATGGAGGAAGGGAAGCGGACAGCCCAGGCAAGCAATTGGGGGGCTGAATGGTCAGGGCTCCATATCCTGAGCACTCCTAGAAGCCTTGTAACCCAAGAATAATAATCTCTCCCTCTCTCTCTTCCTTCTCTTCCTTCTTTTCCTCCTCTTTCCCCTCAGTGCTGGGCAGGGAGCACAGTCCTGTGTATCATCTCTGCCCTAAGTATGGTCCTCCTGAGAGGTCCTGAGTGGCCATTTCCCTTTCAGAGGAAGTGCTTGCCTGTAAGATCCCAAGCCTGTAGCCCAGTCATGCCTGGAAGGAGACTTATCTATCCCAGAAGCACATTCTGGGCTCCACTTATTGGGGGAAGAGCTCACACCAGCCTCATAAACAAGCACCCAACCCTGTGAGGTATCCCTATGGCTGCCTTCAGCATGTAGCCTCCTACTTAGTGGTCTGAGTCTGCACCCTCTCTTTTCTCTGCTGACTCAGGCTCTGTGGCCTAACTGGCCCCTGGAGAAGGAAGAGGATTGGAAAAATCCCAACTAGATCAGGGAAGGGATATGTTTTCCTTGCTAAAATGGACTTAGGAGATTAAGCAAGAAAGCTGCTCATTTACTTCTGGGACCTGGCCCAGGCCTCTGCTGGGTGCTGAATACACACCATAGAGATCAAGTATGGAGTCTCTTCTCCCACCCATCCAGAAGATGGGCCGATGGACATGGTGACATCATTCTTTCGGTAAAGTTCAATATGTGCTGAGAAACATCATTGTGAGGTGCCCTGTAGTTCCAAGAAGGGTGTCTGAGATGTGTTTTGGGGTGAGCAAGAAGTGGCCAATGGAAGGCCTCCTGGTCACTGTTGGAGTAAAATGAGTGGAGTTATTCTGGCAATAGGGTGTGCGGATGGACCTAGAAGTGGGAGGAAGGGTACATCCATTAAGGCTGGGGTGTGGTGGGTGGTGGGGAAGAATGATAGTGGAGGCTCGAGAGAAACTGCGAGCCTGAGGAGGTGTGGAAGCATCAGGGATCCTGCCGCTCAATAGATGAGTGACCAGGTCACTGTGCACCCCTAGGACCCCTGTAAACAGCCCCTTCCCCTCCCCGGGTGCTCAGAGCCCAGTGATCCCCTCCCCTCCTTCTCCATTGACAGAAAATACACGGAGGGGTTGGTTGTGGAGGGAGTAGAAAGCCTCCTGTTTTGTCGCTAACGATGGGGCAGAGAGAGCTGTTCACCCTGGCATAGAAGCTTAGGGCTTCCGAGAACTTCCAGGGAGTCATTACACAGGGTCAGGTGGCTCTTGAGGAGCACCCTGCTGTTGTTACTCTAAACAATCTCAGCAATAAAATTCTCCTCTCCAAGTACAGTTTGTGCTGCTCTGTATGCTAAGTAATTGCTGCAAATACTGTTTAACTTTAATAAACCCTGTGAGTTCAAGTTAGTGGGTTTTTTTTATTGCATAAGAACTGTGGTTAATTTAGGAAATTCCCAGTTATACAACGGCTGCCTCTGCTCTGTGCATTTACTTCAAGAGTAAGAACTAAGCCCTGTGTGTTTGCATTTGCACGGTTCATTCGGCTGGGGGTTGTAGCTCAGCTGAAAGAATGCTTGCTTAGCATGCACAAGGTCCTGCCAATCCCTGGCACCACATAAACTGGGGGTGAGAGTGGGGGTGGCATATGCCTGTAACCCCAGCACTGGGTAGGAGTGGTTAGAAGCCAAAGCTCAAGGTCATCCTCGGCTACATAGCAAGTTTGAAGCTAGCCTGGGCTACATGAAACCCTGTCTCAAACAAAACAAAAAAATAGTTGATATGAATGATAGCATGGTACTTATAAAGCTGAAAGAGATAGAATTTGATTTCCTTTTAGTTCTGTTGTTCTATATGAAGACTGGCATTTTAATATTCGAGTTTAAGATGGCATGTGAAAAGCGTATCCTTTAAAAAGATATATTTTTATTAATTTTTAATTTCTTGTATATATACACAGATCTCTGTGTAGGTATGTGCATAAGAGTGCAGGCACCCTGGGAATCCAGAGAAGGGCATTGGATCCCCTGAAGCTGGCATTATAGGCCTGTGAGCTGTTGAATGGTGGTGCTGGAAACAGAACCCGGGTCCTCTGGAAGAGCAGTACATACTCTAAACCACTGAGCCATCTCCCCAGCCTTGCAAACAGTATCTTCACGTACAGTTTACTTCACACACGAGATATTGTACCAGCTTATCTATGCCTTCAAGTTTGAGCTGCTTCTTCTCTTTAAATGCCTGTTTGTCTGTTTTGAGGATGTCCCTGCAGCTTAGCTGAGGCTGATCTCTGACTGCATCAGCCTCCCACATGCTGGGATGGCAGCAGTGTGTCGCCACACCTGTGTGGCACTGCTGACTTTCAAACTAAAGAAGAAAATGTAGTATTCAACTGTAAGTTGAACACTAAAACTGCTAATATAAGCCAGGTGTGTGTGGTAGCACACGTCTGTAATTTCAGTCCTTGGGAGGTGGAGGGAGGAGGAAGAGTTTCAAGTCAGCCTGGGCTTCATGAGGTTCTGTTTGAACACCAAAACCAACCAAACAACAACAACAGCAACAAAATCTAACAATATGTAGATATTAAAGTTAAAAAAATTAATCCATTATGCTTTTCCTTTTATATAGTTAGTATGTCTGCATGCATGTATGTATTTATTTCCAGAGTCCCATGCATGTCAGGCTGACCTCAAACCTTCTGTGCAGTTGAGGCAGACCTTGAATTCCAATCTTTCAGCTAACACATACACACACACACACACACACACACACACACACACATACACACACACATACACACATACACACATACACACACATACACACACATGCACACACACATATACACACACATGCACACACACACATATACACACACATACACACACACACACACACACACACACACCCCTCCACACATTTCTGGCCATTATTATTTGTTTCACTTAACAAGTATCATTCAGAACTATTTTAGTGGGATGAGGATGATACTGAAGGAGGCCCTAGTGTCTGACACACTTAGTTGCTGCTGGATAAAATGTAGCTACAAGGAAAATCTCCCCTATGAGACGCTGTGAAAAAGGCCCCTGGGGGAAGGCAAGAGGACCCACGGCCTTTGCCTACACTCTTCCTCTGGTCCCTTCTGATCACTTCGACTACAGAAGAAAATCAATGTCAGAGCTGATCACCATGAGCATGTGAGGACCCTGCCTGTCCGTCAGACCTGTCCCTTAGTGAAGGCCACAGTGAGTGCCTAGGCTGGAGGGCATGTCACCTTGTCCAGGGCTCCATTGCTTCATCAGGTCCCAGTGCCCCCAGCCCCAGAACTAGGAGCCAACCCCTTCAGTTTGGAGGGCTCTGTTTTAGAGATCCAGCCCTGAAGGAAGCAAAAAAGCCTTTGCATTCTTCCTTCCTGCCTCCAGGCTGAAGCCAAGGTCTCCCTGAGGGTCAGCCTGGTACAAAGGTAATGAAGAGACAACAATAACAGAATGATGAGGCTTCTCCAGTGCACTGCTGTGCTAGGCACTGTGGCAGCGTGTCAAGCGCTGTACCAGGCAGCTCAGGAAACCTCCACTGTGCTAGAGAAGGCCTTTGGGTCCAGCAGCTTGGCTCACAGGATGATGGGATTATATCAGGAGTTCTGGAGCATGTCTTTGAGCTGCTTTCAGTGGGTTCTTGGTGCTGAGTACAGGATTTAGGTCCCAGCTTGACTTGGGAGGAGGGGGTCAAATGTGGCATCCTAGAGGGAGCTGGGTAAAAGGGGGGGCATTCATCAAAGGGTGGGGATTATAAACAGAAGATTAGCATGGTTGGAGCTATGAACAGCGTCCCATAGGAGGGCAGCTGAGTGTAAGGTGAAGAGAGCACGTAGCCCCAGGGGTTAGGAGAGCCGTGTGATAGGCCATGCTTCTTCAGTCTCCTGCACGAGCTTTACCCGCTAGTTCAGACCCAAGGGCCAGCTTTAGCAACATCCCCAGAACTTGCTTTCCATAGTAAGGCTGTGTAGGGTCCCTCAGGGTCTCATCTAATCATTATACTGAGCAGTCAATAAGCCTAACTTGTTAAGATATCCAAATATAAGCAATGTAGCAGGTAGGCATGGATCTAGAGCCCAAGACTCTGTTCCTAGCTCATCCCCCAAACCCACTGCAACCCATCGCTATGACCACGCTCGACTACCTGCCTGCTGCTAAAGAACTAATGACCCCTGTAGGGGAGAGCAGACCCCGTGGGGGTATGGGGTCCCTGGAAGGAGGCATCCTAGCTCTAGCCAGGAGCATCTGGGTGGGGGGAGCTCAGCTGTGCATAGTATGGTTTAAAGTCTTTTGGGATCGCTGTTCTGGCTCATAAGTTTGGAAACTGAGGTCTAGGAGGGTGTCATCGGGAGATCTAGTAGACTCTCATCCTTCCTTGTAACGTTTTATCCCTTGGCACACAGGTTTGGACCTCTGTTGAAGACGGGAGATAAGATAGGGGAGGCCCTGTCGACGGGAGCTTGTGAAAGGGAGCTTGCTGAAGCAAAGTGGCTGTTTCAGGAGCAACTGTCAAGGCTGGTGGAAGAGGAGGGAGCACTGGTGTGGGAGGAGGGGCAGGGGAAGGCATTGTGCAGGTTGAGGTGGGGGAAGGGTTGAAGAGCCCAGGGAAGAGTCTCCTGAGGTCTAGAAGGAGCAGGGTCTAGACTGAGGAAAGAATGGACATACTGAAGGGACCAGGATAGGTTGGTTATGGGCACAGTGGCAGTGGCTTTGGAGTCCAGTCCAGAGACGAACACTAGTCATCCAGGCAGGTGAGGATGGAGTCATCAGGCTCCTCCAGAGGAGGGTCTGTCAGGAAGAAAGGCTTGGAACTGTGAAGGGACTGGGGCCAACTGAGTTGAGTTCTGCCCAAGATCTCACTGCCTGTGAAATAGCCAGATTGAGACTCAGGTCAGTCTGGCCTAGTGCAGCAAGCTCTTTTAGTCAAGCACATGGGAGCACACAGAAAACCCAACCCCAGCTGTGCATTGAGAAGAGTTCAGGGCACGCCCAGAGCCACAGTGGGCCTTTAGCTCCAGGCAGGATGCTTCCAGAGGTTTACTCCCTGTGAGTTCTACCTGTGGCCTCACCATGACCCCAGGTGTCCCCTGAAGTATTTCTCTGGCATCTTGGAGGGAGCTGATAACCCTAGGGAGATAAGGAGAGAACTGAATTATTATTATTATTATTATTATTATTATTATTATTATTATTATTATTGGGGGGCTTCTCTGTATAGCCCTGGCTATCCTGGAACTCACTCGGTAGACCAGACTGGCCTCAAACCTGCCTCTGCCTCCCAAGTGCTGGGATTAAAGGCGTGCGCCACCAGGGCCCGGCAAGAAACTGAATTACTGACGATTCACTCCTCTACAAACATTTAATGAATGGCTACTGAATGGAGCCTTGTGCTGAGTATTAGGGATATGGTAGTGAGTCCAGACCCCATTTCTGCCCTGATAGGGGGAGGGGGGCCCTTCCAAACATCCACACAAACTCCTGTTTTAGGGATGTGAAAGTGAGATCTGGAAATGACGAGTGACAATTAGAAATGGGGCCAAGCTCTCTCTCCCTGTCAGTACCGAGGTCATTCATCACTCACTGGGTGATGCCCACACCCCCAGCACTGCTTCGAATTGTGGGGGGGAAATGCATCATGGGCCCAAGACTGGAGGTGGGTATGGTAGCAAGCAATGGTGGTGAGGGGAGCTCCTATTCTAGTGCGTTAGTAAAGTAGGATGGGAGTGTTTCAATCTCATGGCTCCCCCTGAAAACCAGACCGAGGTTCCAGGGCTCCGCCTCAGAGGCTGGGCTTCTGGCGGCAAAGTCCCGCCCCCTCTGCCCCAGGATGGGATATAAAATCTCTTAGCCCCTTCTATTGAAGAGTAAGCAGAAAGAAACTGGCTCAGGGCCTCTAGGAGAGAGAGGAACTGGACACTCACCTCCGTGGCGTCCGTGGGTATTGCTCGCCTGCTCAGCTGTAGCGGGGATTCTGCTTGCATGATGCAGCAGCTGCTGGCCCTGGTAGGGGCCTTAGCCACATTCATCCTCACCCAACACGCTGAGGGTACCGCCCCAGGTAGGAGACTCTTAGGTACCAAGGCAGAAGATTGGTCTAAAGCAAGGATGTGGAGGGGAAACACTTGGATGTAGGAAGTCTGTGGTTCCCTTGGATACTGAGCCTCCATCCTTTTGAACAGCTTCCCCCAGTCCAGTGGAGAATTCAGTCCTTCGAGACTGTGTAGCGGAGGCGAAGCTGCTGGTGGACACAGCCTACAATCGGACACAGGAGAGGTGAGACTGGGAAGGTCAGCGAGGGAGGACGGGCTCTTGGTGAAATCATCTTACCCAACCCGAACCCCGAGCACTATGGGTCTCCCTGCTGGACTGAGGATCTATGGTAGCCTGCACCCTCCTCCAACTTTCTCCTCCTCTTTGGGACAGCATTACGCAGCGTCTTCGCAGTGGCTCGGCTAGCCCCATGGACCTCCTGGCCTACTTCAAACAGCCAGTAGCAGCCACCAGAAGAGTTGTTCAGGCTGCTGATTATATGCATGTGGCCTTAGGGCTGCTAGAAGAGAAGCATCAGCCACAGGGATCCAGACCCTTCAATGTCACTGGTAATCTGATCCCCGCTGAGCCCCTAAAGCCTGCCCAGTCCTGGGATTGAAGGAAAGTCAGATGTAGGAGGTGGGGTGAGAAGCCTAGGAGATGTTAGAGATGATAAAGGGGTAGAATTGAACAGCCCAGGTAAGAGATTGGACTCTGGACTCAGAACCCTGCCTCCCTCCTCCCCAGATGTGCTCACAGAATCTCAGCTGCGCCTGCTGGCCCAGGCCAGTGGCTGTGTTCTCCAAGACCAGGTTGAGAGGTGCAGCAACAAGTACCGAACTATAACAGGGAGATGCAACAACAAGTGAGTGTCAGGGGCCCTGCCTCTGCCCTCTACCCCCTCTCTCAGGCCCTGCACCCAACTAATACCCACCTATTCGTTACCCCAGGAAGAATCCCTGGCTGGGAGCCTCCAACCAGGCCCTGGCCCGCTGGCTGCCAGCTGAGTATGAAGACCACAGGTCTCTCCCCTTCGGCTGGACCCGTGGCAAGAGGCGTAATGGCTTCCTCCTTCCTCTCGTGAGTCAGAGTGAAGGGTCTGGAAAATGCTTGCTCTCTTTTAAATACAGAAGGTAAAACCAGCCCTGAGTTGTTACAGGCAAGGCTCAGGTCTGGGCTCTCCGACCACTGATCGGCTAAGAGACTATGGGTAAAGAATATACTTACCTTCTGAGCCCAATTTCTTCACCCGTGAATAGAAAAGCCTAGAGCTTGTGTGAATGAAAGAGAAGCCCTTGGCATAAACAGCCATACAGACCATGGTCCCTTAAAGCTACCTACTATGGAATAGAGTTGCTTTTTTGTTCTCATGAGAGGACAGGTGTCAAAGCATCTCTCCTCCTCTCTCTATTTTCCTCCTTCCTCTCCCTTCCTCTCTCTCCCCGCTCACCCCATGTATGTGTGTATGTGCCTGTGCACATGTGTGTCATGTGTGTGCACAGGCATACACAGGCATGTGGAGGCCAGAAGAAAATGCTGGGTATCTCCCTTTGCTGCTTGCCACCATCATATTTTTTGATACAAGGTCTCTCACCCATCCTGAAGTTTGCTGTTTCATGGAAGCTGCCTGGCCAGTGAGCTCCTGGGACTGGCTTGTCTCTGCCCTCAATGCATGGGCTTCAGGCACACGTAGCAATTCTTGGCTTCTGTAGCAAGTATTCTTACCCGCTAAATTATCCTCCAGTCCCTCTGTTTTATATTTTGAGTCTATAGTCTAGACTGGTCCAAACTTAGGATGCCACCCAGGCTGACCTCAGCCTCACAGCAATCTTCCTGCCTCCGTTTCCCAGGGCTGGGATTATAGACGTGAGACTCCACGCTCAGGTCAAAGTATCTCGCTAAATATAAAGAGCCTGTGCATCCATGATTTGTAATCTCACAATTATCAACTTACTTTTGATATGTTAACGTAACACTCCCTACCTGCCTTAATATTAACGTTAAATTTTATCCTACTGACCCTTCCAACTGTCTATCCAGATCTCTGCCTGTCACCTTGAAATCAATCCCGTTTCTGAAGATCACCAGTTCTATAATCAATCTGTCTACATGTTGATATGTTTCTCTTTCTGGAACAGCTGGTGGGGGGAGTCTGCGATCTGGACCAGCGTCCTCACTCTTGTTGGTATATGATCTTTCTGTGTAGTTCAGATTGGCATGTAACTCAATATTTAACAGACTGGCCCTGAATTTACAATCCTCCTGCCTCAACCTCCCAAATCCTGGGATTATAGGCATATGCCACCAGAAACCTCAGGCCAAGCTGGTAGACCATCTGGGCTGCATCTCTAAGAACAGAGGAGTCGGGAGGAGGGAGTGGATGGGAGACCGAGAGCTCTGGCAGGAACTGGCACTCCCTGAGTGCAGGTTGGTCTTAGCACCTGGCCCTGACCGAGAGCCTAGACCCATGCCGACTGTACTTCCCCACCAGGTCCGGGATGTCTCCAATCGGATTGTGCGCTTCCCCAGGAAGAAGCTGACCTCAGACCAGGGCCGGGCCCTCATGTTCATGCAGTGGGGCCAGTTTATCGACCATGACTTGGACTTCTCCCCAGAGTCCCCAGCCAGAGTGGCCTTTAACATGAGCGTGGACTGTGAGAAGACCTGTGCCCAGCTGCCTCCCTGCTTCCCCATCAAGGTCCCTCAGACAACCTTCTAGGGGTAGCTCCCAGCCCAGAAAGAGGGGTTCCAGAGAGTCTGGGAGAAATAAGCCCCGTTCAGAGATCACAGAAGCCCCGTTCAGTGCATGTTGGAGGGGTGGGGGATGGGTGGGCTCTATTGGGGTTTCATGGAGGATATATGTGGCAGGCCTTCCTTGACTCATTGGACTGACTCCAGCAGAGCAGTCTTCTGGGCCCTACTTTTAGAAACTATTAGAAACTCTTCATGGGTTGGTGCAGTCCAAGAACCCTGCAATTCTTGCCAACTCTCGGTTTTGGGCTGTTAGCAGGGTTTTCCTCCAAGCAAGGGTACTACTGTAGGGCACTAGGTCAGAAAATACAGAATTCAGGAAGTTGATTCGCTTTGGGGAAGAGAGGGGCACAAGCATATCCCCAGATTCAAACACACACATTCACATACACATACACAGGCAAACATATTCACACACACATTCACGCACACTCAAACACATTCACTTACAGGTTTGCTTCCTTGCAGTGGGAAGGGAGGCACTCAGAAGGGACTATGTATTACCAACCCCCTTTCCTGCTGCCTTGGTGCAGGGGTGCCTCTACTGTGGAGCCTTCCAGGTCTTCATAGCACGGTATTAGCATCTGGATTGTATAGCGGGCACAGCAAATGCTGCCTTCACTCAGCGTGGCTTAACTGCTTGTACAACAGCTTGTCTCTCAGAGGCTCAGTCTCTCCTCCAGTTAGATGAAACTCTTCATTATTTTAGAAGCTTCATCAAGGGTAGGGGGTTCATTTCAGGGGTAGAGCACTTCCCTAGCAGGCACAAAGTCCCAGGTTCAGGTCTGGGTGAGTCTTGGAGGGCTTCCTGCAGTAGGGAAGTTTTGAGCAATGTCATCGGGAGCCTGCTATGGGAGGGCCCCAGAGTCACTGAGAGCTCTTCACCCTAGATACCACCCAATGACCCCCGCATCAAGAACCAGAGAGACTGCATCCCTTTCTTCCGCTCCGCCCCAGCGTGCCCCCAAAACAAGAACGAAGTCCGCAACCAGATTAATGCGCTTACATCCTTCGTGGACGCCAGCATGGTGTATGGCAGCGAGGTGTCCCTTGCCCTGCGGCTCCGAAATCGGACCAACTACCTGGGGTTGCTGGCCACTAACCAGCAATTCCAGGACAATGGCCGAGTCCTACTGCCGTTTGACAACCTGCATGAGGACCCCTGTCTCCTGACTAACCGCTCTGCACGCATCCCCTGCTTTCTGGCAGGTCAGTCTTCAGGGGAGTCTTCCCGGGATGGAGGGGCATGGTGGAGTGTGGTGAGGAGACATTAGTGATGATCTCAGGGGACCCACAGGATGGAGACCCTCAGCATGGGGGCATATCTTAGGTACAGATCTGTGCAGTCATTGGGAAGCTTAGTACACAGGAAGTGCCTATCCCTTGGCTGTGGTCAGGTGTCCCTGCTTCATTGTCTCCAGTGACAAGGCTCTCATTACCTAATTGTCACTCCAGCCAACTATAGGGGTGGTCCCCATTAAGTTTCATCCAGCATCTGCCCATTGCTCCTAGTCATGGTCCTGGGACCCAAGAGAAGACGTTGACTCTTCTGAGGCAGAAAGGGACTGGCTCTTCAGTTACCTGAACGCCATTTTTCTTTAGGCTGGTGTCTGTGCACGCGCACGCACTTACACATGCACATGTGAGTGTGTTTTGTACCTCCCTTCTTGTTACACAGTTCTGCATTTGTGCGGTCCCTCCCTCCCGCTATTTAGTTTGTACGCTATTTATAGTCCTTACCCCAGCCTTCCTGTGTGGTTATGATAATGACCGTAATCACTTCTGGGCCATCCCTGAACCTCACAGCAGCCCTGAAAGGTGAGAAGTAGCATCCTCTATTTACAGATGTGAGGCTGAGGCTGAGGAAAGGTGAGTGTGCTTAAGAGAGCAGCGCTCTGAGGGCAGAGCCTATACTGGGATGAAGTCACCGTAGCTCCTGGGTCTCTGCTCCGTCCATTCTGCCTCACTGCTTAACTAAAACTCACTCTCTAAGGATTACATGACTGTATGTTCTGGGGGAGCAGCATGTACCTTCACCAGAGGTCTCCAGAAACTTGGTCTAAACAAGACTGTGTGTGGGGGGGTGAACTTGCTGTCCTTGCCTGCCTTTTGGAGAGGTCTGGGTACAGAAATGGGCCCTGCCCAATGTGCCTGCCCCTCTTGATCCCTGGGAAGAGCAGTGGGATATCAAATTCAAATATGAGAACCGGAAGAGTCCTTGGTGGAGAGACAGATGCAGACAGGGGCATGTAGTCTCCAGGCCATGGCTCCTAGGGTCGTCTCCGCACAGGGTGTGGTCTGAGCTGCGGATCTGATCTTCCTGTAGAAGAGAATTACCAGGCAAAAAGAGCAGTATCTGGCCTGTGTGCCGCACTTGGTTCTAGCCTGGCCTAGCCACTTAGGGACCCAGGAGCTTGCTGTGCTCTCTGTCCTGGGGAGGAAGGTGACTGTTGATAGGAGCCGCATGAGATAGCAAAGATGGAAGCATAGCTCAGGAAGTTTGCCTCACCTGGTCTCTGAGTCCCAGACCTCAGTCTTCCCTTACCAAAAGAGTCTCTTATAATCTTGAACTTGGGGGGTTTTCAAGGTGATACTCGGTCAAGTGAAACCCCCAAACTGGCAGCCTTGCACACACTGTTTGTGAGAGAACACAATCGCCTAGCCACTGAGCTGAAGCGCCTGAATCCCCACTGGAGTGGAGACAAGCTATACAATGAAGCCCGGAAGATTGTGGGCGCCATGGTCCAGGTAGGCGGCCCAGAGACCAGCATGAATCTGAGGGGGTGGCTCCCAGCCTTCCAGAATGTGGTTTTGAGGCTGTACCCTAAGGCTGCTAAGTCTGGATGCTTGGGGTGCATCTCTACCCCTGGTTCCAACATTGACTGGGACCCCATCCATGGCATTTCTTTGGATTTCAGTATCTCATCCTCCAATGGGAAGATTAATGCTGCCATACTTAACACAATGACAATAATCACTAGTGTGCCCGAGAAGCCTTCTGAACAGCAGAAATCTGTGCAGAGAAAAGGGAGGGCTGCTGGCTCTCAGATGTCACTCCTCCCGTTCCATTTCTTCCAGATCATCACCTACCGAGATTTCCTGCCTCTGGTTCTGGGCAAGGCCCGGATCAGAAGAACCTTGGGTCCCTACAGAGGTTACTGCTCCAATGTGGACCCCCGTGTAGCCAATGTTTTCACTCTGGCCTTCCGCTTCGGCCACACCATGCTGCAGCCCTTCATGTTCCGCTTGGACAGCCAGTATCGGGCCTCAGCACCCAACTCCCACGTTCCACTGAGCTCTGCATTCTTTGCCAGCTGGCGTATTGTACATGAAGGTGACTGGGTTTCCCAAAGGCAAAACGGGGAGGGTCCAAGCACCCCTTCCCGGTGGGCTGTTGTCTGCTGGTCCAGCCTCTGCTAATGCCTCCTCAGGATAGTGGAAAGATGGCAGCCATCAATGAGTCTCTCATGCCCTAAGGGAGGAGTCCCCCTCTTTCCTGTCTCACTCTGAGAATTAAACCCAGGCCTTGTGCATGCTAGGCAAGTGATTTACCATTAAGCTATTTCCCTTCCCCTTTTACTTCTTAAATTTTATATAAGGGCTTTCCTAAAAGTAGCCCAGGCTGGCCTTGGACTTGTGATTGTTCTGCCTCAGCCTCCTGAATAGCTAGGATTATCATATCTGTATCATCTAAATCACCAGGCCTGATAATGGAGGTTTCCTAAGCAGGGGGCGGGGCAGACTGATGTCAGAGTGGTATATCATGGGGCTGCAAGGAGTCCCACTTGCTGGCTTGGCATCATGAGATGACCTCAGGAGCTCCTAAGAGGCTGGCCAACTCTCGTTTTTGTGAAACCAGGTGGCATCGACCCTATCCTCCGAGGTCTCATGGCCACCCCCGCTAAGCTGAACCGCCAAGACTCCATGCTGGTGGACGAGCTCCGGGACAAGCTGTTTCAGCAAGTGAGAAGGATCGGGCTGGATTTGGCAGCTCTGAACATGCAGCGCAGCCGGGACCACGGGCTTCCAGGTGATGGGGCACCTCACACAGGGCCGGTTTTGGGGAGTTCAGAGCAGACCTGGACCCTCCCTTCTGACAGGAACAAGATAGTAGCATAGAGCAGGCAAGACGCATGTTGATGCAGCAAAGCACCTCCATCCCCACCCCACGGCCCCTTGCTTGCTGACTCCTCAGGTCATCTCTACCTGCTACAGGGGCCCCAGCTTTAGGTTCACCCCAGGACTAGGTCAGGGGACAAGGAGGTGAAGAGGTCAGAACTTTCGAAGCAGAGAACAGCAATAGACTTATGGGCATGGATGACCTGTCCTGTTCCCCACCTCACTGGCAACTTCAGAGAAGGCTATAAAGTTTCTAGGACCAAAGAGATTGCAGGGCCCTCTGACCTGAGGGTGGAAGGCAAGGAACAAGAGAGACAGGGAACACGTAGATTAGGATTAAGGCCCCATGGGCTGTTTGGTGAGGACACTGTCGCTGTGTGAAGAGAACAGATGCTCCTGTTTCATTTCCTTGTTCCAACGACTTTCAGCAGCAGTGGGTCCAGTCATCATATAGATGGGGGGAAAGTCAGAGACGGCTAGTGACCTACTCAAAGTCACAAAAATATGAAGTAAAAATCTGACTTCAAAATGTCTTCATTCTTCCTGTTGTTTGACTCCACCATAAAGAGGCTTCAGGCCTGGTTGGCCTTTCTTCCTTCCAACTCCAACCTTCCTCTCTAGATAGAACCTGAAGCCCCACGTGTCCTGGCTGATCCTCACTTGTGTGTAAAGGAGTCAGGGACTTCCTACTGCCTGCTCTGCTCATGACGGCAATGGACAGGCACACACCAGGCACCGAGACATCAGGGCTGCTTTCCCTTCCTACCTCCTCTCCCCCGTTTCCATGTACATGTCTGTGGGGATCACATGGAAGCTAGAGGCCACTCTCAGGTGTTATTCCTCAGCTGCCCTCTACCAGTATGTATGTATGTATGTATGTATGTATGTATGTATGTATGTATGTATTTTATTTATTAGTTTCTTTTTTTTTTTTTTTCAAGACACAGTCTCTGTATAGCTCTGGCTGCCCTGGAATTAACTCTGTAGACCAGGCTAGCCTCAAACTCAGAGATCCACCTCCCTCAGCCCCTCTCCCCTGCCGAGTGTTGGGATTAAAGGTGTGGGACACCACCACTCATTTCTACCTTGTATTTTTGAGGCAGGGTCTCTCACTGACCTGGAGGCCACCACGCAGGCTGAGCATGTGGTCAGTGAAGCCCAAAACTGCTTACCGCTGTCTCTCCAGCATTAGGATTTTAATATAATAATATATATTAATAATATATATTAAACCTGAGTCCTGGAGATCCAATTCAGGAGGTTCCTCACGCTTGTATGGCAAGAAGAATCATTTCCCTGGCAGTCTTAAACTTGATGCTGCTTACAGCTAAGGAGCTGTTGGCGCCCCCTGCTGGAAGGCTGGCATTGCTACCCACTCAAATTGCCACTTTGTAACTTTCTAGTCTCCTCTAGCCCCTTCCCCAGCCAACAGCAAATCTAGAATTGTACTGCCTGCTTTGAACTCTACTTAGTAGACCTTGAATAGCCGAAGACGGGATAGACTTAAGTATACACACTGCAGGGTACTTCATGAAGGTACTGTGACGTCTTGAGAGGTACACAACGCTTAGTGATAAGAAAACATAGTATTGTTTCCTTAGTTGCCTGCAACACAGTGCTTGAAATTGTTGTTTGTTTTCTCATTTAGTCATTCCTTCACATATTCTTCAAACCTGATTTTTAAGAATGTTCCAAGTAGTGTGCCAATAAAATGTGTATGAACCCGATAATAATATTAAATGTCAAATCTGCGGGGCTCAGAGTTAGTAAACGGTTTGCTTGCCTTGCAAGTATGAGGATGTGAGTTCATTCCCCATTTTTTTGAAAAAAAAAATGCCAGGCTTAGGTAGCATATTTTTATAATTCAGTGCTTGGGAGGGAGAAACAGGCAGAAGCCCGGGGTTCTCTGGCTGGCCAGCCTAGCTTACTTGATGAGTTCTAGGCAAGTTAAAAAAAAAAAGACAGTGTCTAACAAATGACACCTAATGTTGACCTTTGACCTCTGTATGCATGCACACCTCCACTATATGTAAACACAGACACCACATCAAAACTGCATCTGTGGGCTTCGTACATCAGGACACACTTCTCAGCCCAACACACACAAAACAAGACTGTCCACCTAACAGTCTAGAGAGGGCAGTGATCTATTGTTCAGACCTCAGGGATCTTCTGGTTCCATCCAGTACTGACCATAGAATGTACTCTGGAGGGTCTGTGAGGAGCAGCAGAAGCTGGTGAGAAACTGACAGCATTGCTCTGACTGGGCTCCCCTGCAGGATACAATGCCTGGAGATGCTTCTGTGGGCTTTCCCAGCCCCGAAACTTGGCCCAGCTTAGTCGGGTGCTAAAAAATCGGGATTTGGCAAGGAAGTTTCTGAGCCTGTACAAGACTCCCGACAACATTGACATCTGGGTCGGAGCCATCGCGGAGCCTCTTCTGCCAGGGGCCCGGGTGGGGCCTCTTCTGGCTTGTCTTTTTGAGAACCAGTTCAGAAGAGCCAGAGATGGAGACAGGTAAGTGACCAGGGTCTAAAATAACTCCCAGAAGGATACAGCACTGTAAGGCTGGACAATGGAGAAAGCGCCTTTTAAAGCTTCATGGCTCCCAAGGTCACGTGACCCGAGGCCAAGAGGTTTCCCTGTGCAAAGTGGGTCTGAGGGAAAGAAATGCTGCCCCAGGCAAGATCAGAACCTCCATAGGCTAGAACAGCAACTCGCCAACCTTATTGTTCTATGCTAGCGGACCCAGGAGATGTGGGCAGAAAGAGCTAAATCTGACTTCCCTCTAGTGAGCTTGTGGCTTAAGACCTGACTCCTTATTTGGATGTGGCATATGCTTGAGTTCAGGTCCATCCCTGGAGCCTAGATTGTTGTTATACTCACTTCTGGGCAGTAGGATGACAGAAAGAGGACCAAAGAGAGTGTGTGAGTGTCAGGCACAAGCGAGGTGCTCTCTGAGCAGTAGCTCTCCAACCTTCTCACACTTCTCTTTGACCGACAGGTTCTGGTGGCAGAAATGGGGAGTTTTCACCAGAAGACAACGAAAAGCTCTGAGGCGAATTTCTTTATCTCGGATTATATGCGACAATACTGGCATCACCACAGTTTCGAGGGACATCTTTAGGGCTAACATCTACCCACAGGGTTTTGTGAGCTGTAACCGTATTCCCAAGTTGAACCTGTCAGCCTGGCGAGGCAAATGAGGCTTCTGCAGGTAAGGGGAGATCTGGAATGGGCCAGGCCCTAGCATCTCTCCTTGGAGTAAGACATCCCATCCACTAAGTAGCGACAATATAGTTTGTCGCTAGGAACACAGTGCTCTTCCATAGTGGCTTCCAAGAATGCTAGCTTCTGGGCTGATAGTCAGTTCTAGGGTCTAGGACTTGGTGGGGTGAGGAGAGGGACAATCAGAAGTATTTAACTGACCTCAGTTTTGTCACGGATGTCCTAAAATAGCTCTTTGGATAGCCAACAAATTCCTCATCCATTTCTTTCTGCTATTCCCACAGGATTCTATGCCAAGACCTCAAGTCTTGGAGATGAGGCTAACTGGGAGATCACGAGGCTGCTCTTGGCCCTGCAAACCACCGTTTCCTGCTGGAGCTTTTGCTGGTTATACTCAGAGATGGCTTTATTGGTTTAGCGTGTCTAAGGGTGCTATGGCAACAGGCCCACTTACCTTGGGAACCTCTTAAGATATCAGGCTACAAATCAGCATCGGGTATAAGAGCCCATGAGTCAAGCCATGAGGCTTTGAGGTCCCAGCGAGACACTGTGGGAGAGCTTCCAGCACTTTCTTTTGCTCCTGTCTCCCAGCATGACTGGAAGACCACACAGTCCTGCCTCTTAGCCATCCCAGCATCATCCTCGGGGCCTGCAGGAACAGCAGCACTCTCTACGTCTACCAATAAAACAATGCAAGCAGGGCCTGCTGTCTCTCTGTTGGGGTAGGGAGAGGGTGGCCTCGGCTCTAAGCTTTGCCCCACATAGTAAGGACGAGGGCTGCTAAAATGTAGCCTGGGGCTCGCCACATGGTCTCTTCTGGAGTTTTAATTAAGATACACTGTGAAAGAGAGAAAAGCAGGGTTTGGACCTCCAAAGTAGAAACAATCAGAGTCCATAGAAGATCAGTCAATATAAATACTTTTTATATGAAAAACAAACAAACAAATACAATAAAAGACCCCACCCAGCTGGCAGGAAGGACTGACAATTACCCTAGGCCATGTCCTAAAGCCAGCCAGCCCTAAACTGTAAGGGGACAGAGACTTAGCCAGGAAGTCCAGGCCTCTTACCCTCACCTTTTCTTGGAAGAAGCAGGAGACTGTGCTTCCTCCTTAGAAGATGCCAAACTCCATTTTGTTGTTGTTGTTTTGCTTTTGTTTTTTGTTTTGAGATAGGGTCTCACTATGTAGCTCTAGTTGTCCTGGAACTCACTGTATAGACCAGGCTGACCTCAAATTCATAGATATCCTCCTGCCTCTGCCTCCTGAGTGCTAGGATTAAAGGTGAGCACCATTACTCCTGGCTGCCAAACCCCACTTTGGAGCCCTCTACCATGGAGGCTCCATGACAAGCCAGAAAAGACACTCTATTGAGGACAGTCTAATGCCAGGTTTACCTCAAACGAGTTTCAGACGACATAGCCTGACTTGGTATGATGCCCATGTTTGATAGCCAAAACATGAGCAGGGCGTCATGTGGGGCCCCAGAGTCTCAGGTTTTACTTCTGCATGGAAGGAAGAATGGCTACGCAGAGGAGCCAGCTGGAAGTTTCTAGATCATCCAGTTTGGTAGACCAATGTGGTCTCTACTAAGCAAGACAAAGTAAGGGCACTGGATGCAGACATCTCTCCCTTGTGCCACAGGCCAGGGTTGCAGAGAGCTAGGCCAGCGTTCCTGAGGGGCTCACAAGGTCCTGGGGGAGGCTCTCTCGGGCCTCCTGCATGCGGCGCCGGGCTCGACGGAACGCTTCTGTAAGGGAGAGAAATATTGCCATGTAGTCAGCTACCGTGAGGTAGAGAAGAAAAGTGGCCCTGGATGTCAGGTGAGGGAATGAGGGGCCTACCAAGCACGTTGTGCGTGGAGCTCTGCTGGCTGAACCCTTCCAGACGGTCCAGCACACTCCGCATCTGTTTCCGGAGAGAGTTCGATTCCATGAAAGCCCTGCAGGGAAGCCAAAAACACAGATAGTCAAGGCTGCTCTCCAGCCCTCAGTGACAAAGGGGCTCAAGGC
Organism: Grammomys surdaster; assembly: GCF_004785775.1. Classification (NCBI taxonomy): domain Eukaryota; kingdom Metazoa; phylum Chordata; class Mammalia; order Rodentia; family Muridae; genus Grammomys; species Grammomys surdaster. The sequence goes on along the minus strand of NW_021604658.1, from coordinate 4,519,429 downwards.
TCCCTAGGGGCCCAGTGTCATTCACCGGGACTGCTGCAGGCAGTGCAATCGGAAGGTGACAGAACCCGTTGTCTCAGTGCGGAATCCAAAGCGGCTCAGACGCTCCCCCTGGGCAGACAGTGGAGACAGAATCAGTTTGTGCAGACTCCAGACCGGGGCACGGCTGCCATCTGGATTCCTATTCTTAGGTAGTGTAGCATCATTGAGGAACTTCACTCTGTCATTCAAACAGCAACACATGGGGGACACCAGGCTCTACCCTCATTTGAGAATGAGCAAGAAGCAAGAATGTATCTTGCAAGTCCACCCTGCATCCGATTACCAAGGCCTTCAGTGGTGGAAAGGAGAAGAGGAAATCTAATTACACGGCCCCCCAAGGACCTCTTCATATAGAGATTTGTTCCTCTAAAATATGGGCAGGCCTGGCAGCATAAGCCATAGGTAGGAAGGGACTATATACCATGAGTACAGTGGACAATGAGGGGAGGGGCCTCGAATCGAAGATAAACACTCAGCCTCAAGTCTCCCCGGAGACGAGTCACCTTGAAGGTTCCTGGTATCCTCACATAGGATGGGTCCTCCAGCTCCAGAGAGCCGCCGATGAAGAACCTCCTTAGCTCTGCCACGAGACCCAGCTCCATGGGCCTCCACGTGGAGACAGTCAAGGTGTGTGACCCTGTGCAAGGAAGAGGGGAAAGGGGCCGGTTCCATCCCTGACTTCCCAGCAATGACCTGGGTTGGTGATGACCTGGCGAAGGTTAACGTGGTGGGTAACAGTGCCTGACTGGAAGGCAGTAAGACAGAAGTTCTAATCTCAGCTATTTCAGGCATCACTGTGAGCTCTATACAAGTTTGTCAACCTCTGAGAGCCGACTTCTCTTTTGACCCTAGTAAAACGTAGAAGCAATCAGGATACTACACCTCATGGGGGAGGGGGGTTGAGAGAAATAGATGAGGTTTACTACAGTGTCTGGCACACAGCAACAGGGCTGTACTTCACTTAAAAAGGAACATCAATTCATCCAATACCCCAGGGGCCAAGAGTCCATGGTTGGTGCAGCTTCTATCTCAATGTCTAACCAGAGGACTGTGGAATGTGATAGCCTGTCAGGCTGCTGGACTAGGTCGGTCTGGCCTCACAGCATCTCTTGTGGGAGGAGAGAAATTCCGAAAAGCCGCAAGTTATTTTTCCAGTAGAGCCCCCAGTTCCTAATATCTCTCCTTGTTGGGAGCATCAGTCTTTGGGAAGTGCCGGTCTTGTGGATAGGACACAGGAGGGCATCAGGAAGGGCAGGGACAAGAGGTTACCTGGGGTGGCAGGCAGCACCACGGCCCCGTAGCCTTCCACACGATACCTCTGCCAGAAGTCCAGTGAGAGGACCTTACAGTAGAGCACGGGCCACTCCGGGAGGGATTCTGGAATGTAGATGAGGTGGCATAGGGACCTTTGTTAAGAGAGGTCCCTGGCTGTGGATCAGTGAGGCTGAGGACCACGGCTACTCACCAGTCGACTCATCCTCATGGAGGAAGAAGGCTTCGAATGTGAACGGAAAGGAGAAATAGGCTACCTTGTCCTAAAAAAAAAAAAAAGAGTGTAATTCCCAACTCACAGTCACAAGGTGGGCACAGCCTCATTGGAATGGGTCCCCCGACTGGCAGGAAGCCGCAGGCAGGCAGGCAAAGGAGCAGTTGAATGTAAGAGCTGTCATTCTCTAAGAGATCAAAGAGCGACTCTGGCCCAGGCAGCCGCGTGGAGCCCACACAGAAGCAGCCCCAACCAGTCCCTCCACAGAGAACACAAGCTGTTGGCCAGATGAAGCTTCAAATGCCACCCGGAGCTGCCATTCCCTTCCAGACACCCTGGCACCCTCCGTACCATCCCCAGCGATTTGGTGGCACAGGTCTGCGTTACTACTGGGAGCTGCTGGTATGATGGGCTGGACCAGTCTGAAAGTCAAAGAACAGACACAGTAAGCTCACCAGAGAGGACAGGAAGTCACGTGAGAAAACAAAGCCATTGGCAAGGTTCTTCCACATATTCATTCACCCGCCCACTCAGGCACACAATGTCAGTCGCTTATCATTTGTTGAGTATGCTGTTGGCTGATATGTTTTGAGGATGTTACCAACCAGATTGCCTCTCCTGGAGCTAATATTCTACTGTGCCTATCGGCAGGGCAAGAGACGTAGATGTAATTTAAGCTATGGAATGGGTACAATTGCCTAGGAACCCTAGAGGTAGAAAGTAACACAGGTCAGGCTTAACCTCAGAGGTGCTCAGTTTAGGACCAGCAGACGGAAGAAGAATTCACCCAAGAGGCTGGAGAGCCCTCAGCGAGAAGGCAGGACTATGGCACCAGCGGAAGGACGGAGGCACCATTAGAACTGAAAGGTGGAGGTGATCTGTGACCTTGAACAGTTTCAGTGGGAGTGGACGGAATGCCCCTAGAACTGTCGTAATAGAAATGTCAGAAAAGTACCTACTAGTAGCTGGCAGCTCCACAAAGAAGTGGACGTAGAGGTTGTCGTACTCATAGCCTTGGGCTGAAACTTAGAGAGAAAACAGAATATAAGTTTAGCTTCCTCTCTTACTACCCGTACCACTCAGTCTAGTCTGTATTTATTTATTTATTTATTTACTGGTTTTTCGAGACAGTTTTTCTCTGCATAGTCCTCAAACTCACTCTGTAGACTAGGCTGGCCGCAAACTGACAGAGATCCACCTGCCTCTGCCTTCCAAGTGCAGGGACTAAAGTGTGTCACCACCACTCAGGTACTCAGTCTAGTCTTGAAGGGCCCAAATGCTCTGCAGATTGAGCCTTCTTGGGGCCCAGGAGCCTCTGTTTCCAGAAAAGACCATCACTCAGCTTCCCAAAGACCATGTTCAGTCCAAACTAAGCCGAGGTGAGTAACTACTCACAGCTCCATCAGACTCTAGCCTGGCTCCAAGACAAGACACTTACCTACCTCTCCATTCACGAAGAGCCGGAGGGCACCTGGGGCAATCTACAGCAGAGAGAAATGGGAAGGCATCAGGTCTAGGGGGAATCAGTGTTGCCCCCCAAGCCCTGTTCCCAAGTCTGCAGAAGACTTTACACTGGATATCCAAGCTTGGCCACGCTGCTGCACATGCATTCTCTCCACCCTGACACTTCTCTACAGACGCTTTCCTATTTCTAAGACCCGCAGAGTAGCCAGCACAACAGCATTTAGAGCAACTAGAACTCCCAGGCAGCCAGGCTTTCTTCTTTAATTATTTGTGTCATCTGTCTGGACTTTTCCTTTTACATGGGAATTTGTTGCTCACATAGCATGAAACAATACAAGTTCATTTTCTAGAGGGGGCGGGTGAGTAGTTCTATCATTGTTGGCAGGTCTAGAAACTGAATCCCTGGTGGAGGGGATAATACAGAAAGGACCCCAGAGTGACTGACCTAAACTGTTTTGGTTTCACTTTCTAAGATCCAAAACATTTGATCAGCAAAAATGGCAGCTCTTTGCCTAAGATGCTCTGGAACAATATCCATGTGAAAGATGAGGAAGACATTTTTGATCTTTATATTGTTTTTAAAATTAATTGTAAATTAATGCAGGAATACATTACCACTGATAAAACTCTCAGAACCACCAAACCCTGGAGAAAAAGTCAAAATGCCTCGTATATTCTTCTCACTGCCCAATACTCAATTACCTCCACCCACCCAGCCTGTCCCAAGAGAGAGGTCAACACAGGATATGTGCCCATTCAGACTCCACTCTACGGAAGGGCCCACATCAATACACAGGGACGTGAAATGCTTCTTTGACCTCCTTTCTGCCCTGCAGAGTTCGGCAGACAGCTCCTTTACAGTCAGACACTCTCCCTAACAGCTCACAGTGCGGCGGGAAGTTGAGCTACCCACCATCTCAAAGTCTGTGCCCACGAGACTGCTGAGGTACTCCTTGTGGCGGCCATAAAGCTGAGGAAACAAAGCAAACCAATCCTCAAAATGCGGCTCAAGCCAGACCCGGGTTTAGTTCTGAACGGGAGAAAATCAGAGCAGGGCAAGCACCCCAGATACTGACATTTTAAAGAGACGATGCTGCAGGGCACAGGACTGTGCCACCAGCCAGGCATCAGAACTGCAATACCAACACTGATTGCTAAGACAGGAGGACTGCTGTCAAATCAAGGTCAGCCTGGGCTACATAGGGAGTTCCTGGCTAGTCTGAGCTAGATAGAGTGAGGCAGCCTCAGCTCATATGCCTGCTAAAAGATAACTAAAGTGATACACAGAGGCTCTGAAGTTGGCCAGCCTGGGAACAAACCTGGTTTTCGAGTTACCAAACTCAATTACTTGGGTCCTTAAGTCAGGGTCCTGGTTTGTAAAGCGGTAATAATGTTCCCCTCCAGGGTTGTAAAAACTAAGTGAGATACTTGTAACAGGACTGGTGCAAACATAATCAACACTCAGCTGTCCTGTCAGCTGTATTTCCTGGATGGTGGTGGGCTGCCCTCTCTCTCAGCAGCCACCCAGACAGAGTTTCAGCTCCCGGCACAGGGGTTCCTTCCTCCAGGCTGTAGAATAAATTATTGCTTACGTCCTTGAACACACGTTGCTCCCGCTCTTCCTCCTCTGGCTGTGCGAGGGAGGACACGTTGTCAATTGTGTATTTCCAAGCAGAAGTATGTTCCTGCTTCTCTCCTTCAGTCTCGATTCTGTGAGGTCAAAGCCACAAAAGGGATCGTTTCTGTTGGTAAGAGATGTGGCCTTCCAGACCCGGCCTAGGAATCAGCTAAGCTGGTGACACAGCTCACTAGAGGTATATGACGGAGAAGATGGTCATACAGATGATCTGGACTGATTTCTACCCTGAAGACAAGGGAACCCTACAACACTCAGTTTTCCTGCCTGAAAAATGGACACCTTGGGTATGTTTGGTCGCTAACTCCCAGAGCTGTCCTCTCAGACAAACTTGAGCGAGGCTGGCCCCTGGCCTGGCTCAGTCCACCTCCCCTGCGCTAGCCAGTCCCCATACTCTGCAATGCTGGAATCCTCCTCACTCAATGACGCGGCTAATGGGATTCCTTTTGTTGCACATTTTTCAGCTGTTCCCTAAAGGCCTATGACCCAGAACAGTGTGACCAAGTACCTGGGAATTAGATGTTTAGGAGCAGGTTAAGGGCTTTCTGCGAATCTGCTCAACTAGAGACAAGAAGGGCAAGCAGAGAGGTCTCTGCCACACTTCGTCCCCAGTCCCACCTGTAGGGTCCTTTGATACCAGTGAAGTCGGGCTTCACTGTGATCACTCCATTGCTGTCCACCTTCAGGATGCAGAGGACATGTTCGTGTATCTTATAGCCAAGCCTAGGAAGCAGGACACCAACATCAAGGTTCAGGGTCACCAGGGAATGAGAGAGGTAGTCAGCCACTTCAGGGACAGGAAAGGGGACACGGTGAAAACCTTCACGGCGACGATCTTCTTTTGAATAAAACAAAAAAGAGAAAGAGACCCTCCATCCCATATGGCTGTCGCAGGAAGGTGGTGGTGAGATGCAGGAGGAAAGGAGGAGGGGGACCAGAGCCAGCAGGATGCAGAGTCACTCACTTTCCATAGGGCCCCAGGTCTGCCATGATGTACATCGTCTGAAGAGGAGTGTTGATAGCGTGGTTGTTCCTGATGAAGTCTTCCGAGGGCTCCCATGTGACAATCCGAGACTTGAGTTTGCTGCCCTCCCTGGGAGGGACCAAGGGAAAGAGTCACTGTAAGAGATCATGAGGGGACCCCCCCACACACACACACATACACAGTGGATGGGAAGTGTTAGTAGGAATTCCAGGAACTTCGGTACGAGGGTGTCAGAATGCCGCTGCTTGTACTCACATCCCTCGCCTGTCCTGGCGCCTCCGCCTGACGTTTGCCATCCGCTCAACCAGAAACGATGGCACCTCACTGGCTGAAGTGGTTATTTTCTGACAATACTGGGGAAAGAGGACAGTGCTGTGACTGCCATGTGGTCAGAGCTGCGTGAGAAGAAACACCTGGAGGGAAGCCTTCCTCTGACCCCTCCTCCAGGGCACAAACCCCAACAGGTACAACCTTACAGTTACCCGTGCTGCGGGGAGGGGAGACACAGTCCAAGGAAGACTGCTACCATATCTTGAGTTTCCTTAGGAGTCTAGAGACAAGTTGTTTATGCTAACAGTAACATCAGCCTGCCTTCTCTCAACACGTGTCAACAAAACATTGAGTAAGTTTGCCTGGTAAATGTTGATGCTAAGAAGGTGGTCAAAAATGCCAAACAGGATACCAGGTTTTTTGAGAAAGTTCTCACTTGGGTAAGCTGGCATTAACTGTATTTTTATATGCTTTTCCAAAACAGTCTCAAATGTATATGTTGCTGTCTCATAGCTCTCCTGAAGAAAGCAGCCCAATCTTTCAAAAGACACCCACTAACACCTGCTCCGAGCAGAGCTAATGGAGAAGAAAATCAGAAAATACAGTTCTGCCTTCAAGGAATTTACAATCTTCCTGAGAAGATATATAATAATGGAAGAGAATGTAAAACAAGCCCACAAGAGTCCAGGGGAACAGAGGGTGGAGGGGTGGGGAGGACACAGCATCCTCACAGCCTAAGGACACTCCTCTTCTCATCTATAAATTCCTGACTTTGACTGAATTTTGAATAGATTGTTCTAGACCCCGTCCATCTATGTAATCAGTCCCCATGCTCTCAGGCCCCACAGGTCCCCTGGCAGGCAGAGGGGCATCAGCTGCCCCACCTGCATCTGCCCCCTCCAGCCTGGCTGCCAGCAGCTCACGGAAGCTTCCAGAAGCACATGTGTCTCCCTTTACTGGGCTTCCTACTTACCACACAGAGGCTAGAAAACCAGGGGAGACAAAAGAAGAAAGTGATGGGGTCCCAGAAGGAACAATACCTCTTCCAAGTCGGTGTATCTGTCTGAGTCGGTGTAAGTGAAGATTCGCCGGTTTTTCCTGCCACCGGAATTCTCCAGCTTCAGGATCTCCTGGTGGTACTGATGATCCAGTGGGCTCTGGCACGCAGATTCGTTTTGGTACAGGTCGACTTCAAACTGAGGTCACCACAAAGAAACAGATCAGCTGAGACTATCTCAAACGTTGGGTCCTGTAGCTATTGAACCAAATCATTTCTAGCATTAGCTGACATGTTTTTCAAAACTGACTGTCACTTTGTTTAAATAATGAAGGGCAGGGGAATCTAAGAATATTGGAGTTAAAAGGACCGGAGATGATGCTCTAATCCAACCCTGTCACTAGAGATGCTCCAGAGTCTTCATCCAGAATGCTAAGCTGGGCAGCGGCAGCCGTTACATTACAGTAGCCACACAAACGTAACAGGAGAAAGTATAAGGCACCACAGCCTCTTCTGGAAACCAGTCTGACAGTATGAGTCAACGGCCAGGTGGGAGTCAGGTAGGTGGAGGTAGACGGAGGACAAGCAAAGCTGGCTCACCTGGCTAAAGAGCTTTTCCTGCCACCCAATTATAACCTCTTCCTCCTCTTCTTCGTCAGGGCGGTGTCCACCTCCAAACACAACAGAATGAGTCAGACCAGCAACACTTCTTCCTCTGTGGTTGTATATAACCAGCATTCCTATTCTTGTTTCATTTGGGCTTTTGAAAATTTGTTATGGTTGTTTGGAAGTGTCTCATTCTGCAACCTAGTTTGACCTCAAATTCCAGACCTTCCTGCCTCAGCCAGAAAAACACTGACATTGTATGTGCCAGGTCTGCCTTCAAAGTCCCTATTAACATTGACCACAAACCCTGCTGGAATTCAGTGACTAAGTGCTCACTCTAGACACAGAATGCAGGTGGTGGACATACTCTGGTTAATTCTAGAAGCAAGATTAGGACCTGAGGTGTCCTAATCATTACTCTTAATTTGAATAAAAGGCAGCTCTGCCTTCCAGGAAATATTATCTAGTCTGGTATAAGGAACTGAAGTTTAGTTAGAGGCCCAAGGGCCAGCCCTTCCTCAATCCTGCTTGCATTTACTGAGTCTGCTAGAGAAGGACCCTGATACTTTTCTGAAGCCACCAACAGAATCATTCGTAAACCTGAGACACATACTTTGTGATCCACAGGGCCACCCTTTTTGCCTAAGAATATTTCTTAGTAGAAAGAGTAATAACAGAAGCACGAAAAATAATTGGCCAAACATAAGGATCCTGTCCTTTCTTTTGGCTTTCTAGGCAAGGGGGAAATCACATTTTCATGCAAACTCCTGTTTTAAAATTGTTTTTAAGTATATTTACACATACATTTGGAGTTTGGGACATATTTCTCTTAGAAGCCCTTCCCCTGTCAAAGTCACAACTGGGGTAAGTGGGATGACTCAAGCCACAGGGCTGATCGGGTGAAGAGAGATAACTGAATTGGTTCACAAAGGTTATCCCCTGAACTTCACTCTTGCATGGTGGTTATGGGCGTGTGCACACACAAAAGTAGATTACAATGTAAACAAACAAAACGGATTGCCCAGGTTCAAATGCTTCCATATTCCCCAGCTATGTGACACTGGACAGCAAATTCAACCTCTCTGAGCCTTCCGTTCCTCTTCTGTACCTCTACTGCCCCGCACCCTTTGCCTCCGTTCTCAAAAGGACGCATCATCACCACAAACACCCACTAGCAGCTTGAGGAGGCCTAAAAGTGGCCAAGTCTATGAGGTCCTTCCCCATCTGGGCAGCAGGCTGGTAATGAAGGAAGTTGCTTGATGTGATTCTTTGCAGATGAACTCTGTCAAGAGAAGAGAAGCCCTAAATGCGCGTGTCAGAGACACACAGCAAGGAGATACACACAGCAAGGATAGGGGAAAGAAATCACAGAGGCAGAGATGCCAAGGCGGCTGCAAGGAAGAGGTGGGTAGGGGCGTCTGCTGGAGACGTCAGTGAGGCGGGACACAAGGGTCCAAGGGGTTTGAAAGTGGCGAGAACTTGAAGGGACTTGGGCAGGGGTGAGTCTGGAAGGTGTGCTTGGAAGCTTTCAGTGGGAAAAGATCCTGATAACGAGACGCGCGCAGAGATGGCAGAGGAAGTAGTTGGGACTGTAAGCGGAAGTAGGGGCCTCTGGGCTTCCAAAAGCTTAGGATGGAATAAAGTTAGGGGGCTCCGGAGCATAAAGTTAGGGGGCCCTGGAGCTGGGGTGGAATGACTACCGGAGGCGCAGGTTGCGCACGGGGTCCCGGGAGCGATACACGGCCTCGCCGGTGTCAGTGCTCCAGACTGCTTCCGCCATGACAGCTGCTTCGCGCTGCGACCGCGCCGGAAAGCACGGTGCCCCGTTCCCCTGGCAACGGAGACGCTGGCTTCTTAGACCAGGGAGGCGCTGCGCACGCAGCTCTCCACGCCTGCGGGAGCCTTTCCCTTGCCTGGCAGTGGGACCCTCAGCACTATAGGGTGCTGTCACGTGAGGTCAGCAGCCTGGTTTGTCCTGTGTGAATAAAGCTCACCTACACCCAAGGTGAGAGTTGATTCACTGCACAAATGAGGAAATCAGCTATTTTATTTAGGTGCAAAAATGGTGATGGCAGCCAGACCAGGTGACAGGAGTCCTTGCTTTCTGACCAAACACTGCCTTCCACTGAACATTTGAAAACTTTGGCTTCGGGGGCATGGAGAAATGGCTTAGTGGTTAAGAGGTTAGTGACTGGACTTCCAGAAGAACTAGCCCAAATGGCCTTTCACACCAGTCTGTAACTTCAGTTCCAGAGGGTCAGACACCTTGCTGCCTTACAGTACACATGTGGTGCACAGACATATGATCAGCCAAAACACCATTATGCATAAAATAATTGTTTTTAAAGAAAGAAAACTCAGGCCAAAACAGTTGGTGGATATGATTGAAAGGACATACTTATGAAAACAAGAAAACATATTCTTGGAAGAAACAAAACAAAAAATCAAAACTGTGGGGCAGGTATATTAGTAGTTTTGTTGGTATGCACTCATCCAGAGAAAGAAAAAACAAGGAAGCTAGCAGTACAAACAAGGAAGCCAGCAGTACGGATGGAGAGGGTGTTTTCCCTGGGGCATGTTGGTTCTGGATTTTTAGCCAGTTAAGATTCTGAGCCAGCTTCTGAAAAACCACCAAAGTGACATTCAGAAGTCATGGTTCACTGGAGCATCGAAGGAAAGATGATATAAATTTAATTCCGGCAGTTTGGCAATATCAATATTGGCAATTAGTATTTGACAGTTGTTACTCATTCAGCTGAATAAGCAATTGTTACCTGGACTGAGAAATTTCATAGCCATTTGATTATAGGGCAGAGAAGTCCTGGGCACCTTAGCTATTCACTGTGTACACATTAACTCGCCACAAATAGAACCTACTCAGTTAGGCTCTTGTACAGTTTTTATTGCCTGTAACCCTCCCAAAAACCTCTCCAAGAGGTACTTTATTCCTATTTAGAGGATGAAGGGCCAGGAGCTAAGTAAGGGGCTTAAAAATGAGTGCAGAAGCAGAAAAAACAGATTCCAACCTGGTCTGGCTTTTGTGATAGCCTCAAACCTTCCACCGACTTACTGTCTCCCACCACATCCTTAAGAACATATAATTTCCAATTCAGGGATGATTTCTATAGACTGAAATCATGGAGATTAAAAAGAAAGTCACTTTGATTTTTTTTTAAAGATGAGACTAGCCAGGGGAGGTGGTTTATGTTTGGATTGCCAGCACTGGAGACATACATGGAAGGATTTCAAGTTTAAGACCTCATTTTAAACAAAACAAAAGAAAAACAAGCAAACAATAAAAAAACCAATCAATCAAGAGCTGTAGAAACGGCTCAGTGGGTGAAGGCCTTTGTCACTAAACATGATGACCTGAGTTTGATCCTTGGAACAAAAAAACTTACTTCACAGAGCTGACCTCTGGCCTCCACACTTTGTGGCATGTGTGCCCACAAACACCATTACCGCCACTAATAATAATAGTAAAATTAAGCTGTTTTTTTTTTTCATGGAACCTCCCAGGGCATTGGCTGTGTCAAAGTGAGGCTGAGTATCCCCTTCCCTGACACTGGCTGTGAGAAACTCGTTGGAATGGACAATGACTGTAAGCTTCATGTGTTCTATGACAGGTGACAGGTGCAGGGTCACAGAAGTACCTGCTGATGCTCTGGGTGAAGACTGGAAGGGTCATGGGCCCAAAAACAGTAACACAACTGATAAACAAGGTTTTTCCATGAAACGAGGTGTCTTGACCCATGGCCAAGTGTGCCTGCTGTTGAGGAAGGGACATTCTTGTTATAGACCAAGGAGAACTGGAGAAAGGAAGGGCACTGGGAGGATGCAGGGTCAGCTCTCCTGCTCTCTTGCCATCAGGACCAGCTTACCTCCCACCATGCTTCTAGAGCCAGCTCCGCTGTGTTGCTCAGTCAGGCACAGCCCAAATGCTGCAGCTGGCTATGGACTGGGCCAGCTCTCCTGCACTCATATGCATGGGGTCAGCTCATTTGTGTCCCTACAACCAGGGCCAGCTCTGCTGTGCTGTCCAGGTGAGGTGCAGGGCCCTCTTACCTGAGTGCTGCCTTTAGTAAGGGGCAGGACCAGATAGCTTCTACTTCTGAGTCCAGTCAAAAACCCAAGCCTTCAAGACCTTAAACAAACAAACAAACAAACAAACAGTATTTAAGAACTTCCTTTTAATGGACAACTACAGTGTTACACAAGCAATACATAATAAGGATGGAGTCTATGTCCACAACTTAGTCAAATCAGTGTCTCACCAAAATAAATCTGATGTAATTATATGCAAAATTTTTATTATACACATGTTGTGGCGGTATAAGCTGTTTATATAGGTAAATATAATATTTTATACAAATAATCTATTTTTTTAAATCTCTACTTGTCTACTTGACTCCTAGAAATACAGCTTTTTATTTATTCATTTTGTCTGTTTTGCCAGACAGGTTTTCTCTGTGTAGCCCTGGCTATCCTGGAACTTTCTTTGTAGACCAGGCTAGCCTCAAACTCAGAGACTGGCCTACTTCTACCTCCCCTGAGAGTAAAGACATGCATCACAACTGCCTGGCCAAATTTGTTTTTTTAAATATGAGGTCCCAGAGTAGGAGTCAAAGGACTACCTCTGGAATTTTCGTTGGGATGCTTTCTGCAAAGAGCTCATAGTTCTTATAGCAGAGTCTGGAAAGAACTTGTACCTTGATTTCAAGAATGGCCTGAATTTTGTGTATTCTTGTCATTAGCTTTTTATATCCTACTTATGTGTTGGGAAAACAGTGCAAACAGTCTAGTCAATCTGCCTTTTGTATCTGTGGGTTTTCCATCCATAGATTTAATCAATTACTATCAAAGACCAGCTTCAACATCCAGAGTAAACTGAGGCAGGGAATAGAGTCGGGGACTGGCCACTCAGCAGACTTTTCTCTGAGGGAATAAAGCTCTATTCACTGGAGCCAGAACTCTCTGTGACCAGCTAGAGACTCTTTGAACTCTTTGGGGGGGGGCAGTGAGAAGGAGTAAAGAAAAATGTGGAAAGAATCACACACACACACACACACACACACAAACACACACATACACACACAAACTCAATTGATGAAGCAAAACAAGCTCCAACACATACATATATGCATAATACATACACACATACATACATACATACATACAAACATACTACATTCATTCATACATACATACATACATACAAACATACTACATTCATTCATACATACATGCATAATACAAACATACTACATTCATTCATACATACATACATAATACAAACATACTACATTCATTCATACATACATACATACATACATACAAATGTACTACATTCATTCATACATACATACATACATACACACACACATGCACACTTTGGGTAGATGGAGTAAATTCTAATGAACAAGCTTTATTTTTTTTTCCACTCATAGCTTATACATCCCAGCAAAATCTTTCAAGCAGAACAAAAATCATGTGGTTACATGCTGTTTTTCTTTAAGTGAACAATTATAATGAGTATATGTAAGAAAAAAACATGTTCCCCAGTACCCTCACATGATCAAATGTTTTATGTATTATGGATAAAAAAAACCTCAAATTATTCCCAAGAACTCACATAGATTTGTAACTAAGCAACTTGTTATAGATTAGCAAAGTATAAGCAAACAAGATAAATTTCTCAGCCAGTTTCTTTTTACCGGCAGGCTGCAGTCTGTGGTTACAAAGAAAGAATTAATTATTTTAATATTTATCTTAAAAAAGTAATCTTATAAAAATCTTAAAAGGATCACAAATCTAAACTTTTATATTTAAAAAGTCATTTCTACCTTAAATACCCAGGGTACACATCAACTCATTAATAATTTTTTTTTATTAAATCATATCAGGAAGTTCAGAGAAAAGATGGGTACAAGGAATTAATCATCACCTTGATCATCAGCCTAGCTTCAGCAAGAGTCAGGTCAGCCAGCGCTGTTTGTTTGGGGCTGCCATTGGTCAGCCAGCGCTGTTTGGGGCTGCCATTGGTCAGCCAGCGCTGTTTGGGGTGTCATTGTTCTTGTTCCCTGACCTTAAATTAAACAAATCCCTAGCTCAACTACTAAGGGTGTACCTTTCTGAACTTCAAATTGTTTTCTAAGATTTTCTACATCAGATCTATTGACCAAAACATCTTAACCTAACTTTACTAACAGTTTTCATCTCCAAGTGCTTTCCAAGGGTGGAGGCCGTTACTAACAGTCTACATTTCTAAGTTCTTTCCAAGGGTGGTGATGGAATCATTAATCTGCTCCAGCAGCAACGCTTGAAAAAGAGCAATCACTATTCTTGTAAGTGTCCATGATGCTGCCCAGTGAGGAGCTGGAAGCCCCTTTAGAGTTTTCACGCAACATATAGATTAGGAAGGACGTGAAGACCACAGGAACAATAAGCAGTTTGATCTCCACAACTGCATGAAGTCCTCAGGACACTGTAGTCCTCAGGGCTTTGCCTCTCGGAGGCACACCCATTGTAAAGGTCCGTACTCAAGAAGAATGATGACCCCGGCTCAAAAAGTATTTAACAGCAAAGACTGTTTATTCTGCAGAGAAACTGCATGCAGGGGCCCACCATACACTGGGATGGAAGTCAGAGGTGTGGACTTTGCAGGGTCAATTTAAAGCCTGTAGGGTAGGAGTGGGTGACTTTTACCTTTCCCTTGATTGGCTGGCTCTATCTCCAGGGGTATGGTGCCTTTGTGATTGGTTAAGGGTCTAGGGGGTTTGGGGGACTATTACTGATTAACTATACTTGGCTCTAGCTAGGTGGTGGAACAACTTCTACAGCTCCTGGTTGGCTGCCTGTGAGGCAGGGCAGCTTCTTGATTGCCTGCTGTGAGGGGTGGTTTTTCCCTGGAATTGACTTGCTTTGGACTTTTTCCAGTTTTGGGAAACAGAAACTTAGGCCTACTCTCTCAAACTGCCAGTTTGCAGCCTGTCATGGAGTCAGTCTGGCTCTGGCTAACTCTGTCCTCTCATCATGGTTGTCCTTGTGCTAATTGGTGGGCCACACTCCATGAGTTAGTTCTAAAGCTGTTTTGCTGTTCCTCATGTATGGCCCTCAACAAATTACAGAATGAAAAGGTTCAGGAAATAAGAAGTTATTACCTGTACTGAACATGGTTATCTTTTTTCCTGGCGTAATCCCATAAACAATAGAGCAAAACCAATTATTTCCATAGCATTTCCATAGCATTGGGTGTTATTAGTGATCTAAAGATGATTTAATATGTATGAATACGTTTCAGCATGTGTGCACATCAGTGAATCCAACACCACAATCAAGATAAGAAACAAGGACATTGCCACTCAAAATGCCCTAAACTCTTTCATAACATCTTCCTCGTGATTCCCCTACTCCCAGCTGACCCCAGGGACGGACACACATTAATCTGTTTGCTTTTTTAATGTGTCTAGTGTTGTAAGATGTATCTCAGTATGCAGAGTGCTTGCCTAGCAGGCATGAATCCGTGGGTTTGAGCTCCAGCACCACATAACCAGATGTGGTAGCATAAACCCTGGGGTATCTATAACCCTAGGACTTGGGAAAGCCGTTGCCAAAGGATTAGGAGTTCAAGGTCATCTTGGCTGTACCGCTACTTCACAGCCAGCTGAGCTGAGACCCTGTCTCAACCAATAAACAAAACCCCAAACAACAACAATTTTTTAAAAAAAAAATGTTCTAGTCTTGGCTTCCAAGATTGCAAAAACAAAAAAAAGAAACAAAACAAAACCAGAAGATACAAGGTACAGTAGTTGAGTCAAAGGACCATGCACAGCCTGTGTACTGCATAAACTATACCTGATGTGTGCCAGAGGAATTAATGGAGGCCATTAAGATGGTCGCCATTTAGATCCAGAAGAGACCAGTGCCATCATCCCCAAGGCAAGTATCTTTGATGCTTCAGTACTTCACATGCTCTCTGTGACACACCACCATTGAGTTGTGCCATTCAGTGCAAGGTGGGCAGGATCAAGCTTGTGAGATTCAGAAAGTCTGCACGACCTTGTGCTTTTTTAGGCCTGTTGGTGATGCCTTATGACCTCCATTTAAAAAAAGAAAGAAAGGAAAGAGAGAGAGAGAGAGAGAGAGAGAGAGAAAGTATACAAGATAACAAGATACGTGAGGGTTATTTTGTATAAGTGTTTCTTAAACTAAAAAGTTTCTTCAAACAATATGTCATTTTAGGAAGAACACAGTAAATGTCAACTCTGTGCCATGATGTTAGACAGAAGTTTGGTATTGCTGTGTAATCAAAAAAAAAAAAAAAGATAACTTTAGAAGAGAAGCAAAAAAAAAAAAGCAAAAGCAAAAGATTAGTTTGTGTCTTTGGGGTCAGCTGGGAGTATGAGAGTCATAAGGAAGAAATTATAAAAGGAGCTTAGGGCATTTTGAGTGACAATGTCCTTGTTTCTTATCTTGATTGTGGTCCTGGATTCACAGATGTGCACACATGCTGATAGTACATTCGTACTATCTGCACATTTTAAACACTGCTATTTAATGTACATGAACTGTTCCTCAGTCAAATTGGTTTTTTGTTTTGCTTTGGTTTTGAGACATGGTTTCTCTGTATAGCCTTAGCTGTCCTAGAACTTGCACTGTAGACCAGGTTGGCCTTGAACTCAGAGATCTGCCTGCCTCTGCCTCCCTAGTGCTGCGATAGTAAATTGTTTTATTTAATTTAAAAAAAAGTTTTAAAAAAAAGTATGTGCTAAGTAAAATCTATGAGTCCATTCTCCTTAACTGCTGCCCCCTTTAATCTATGCCCACTTAGATGAGGCATAGATTAAATCTAGCCACTTAGGCATAAATTAATTTAGCCCCAATTAGGCCCAGGTGAGTCCGATGAGAATAGAGTCATGAGTACCTTGCTTCTTCCTGTCAGTTGTTACTTTATAGCTTACCTGGCACCAAAGGACTTAACTCAGAAAAGCAGAAAAAGAGACTCACTGACCTGCAGAATGTCTGTGTGTTGGGCTTTAATACAGATCCCTGGACTCAGAGGAGGCTTGGCCAGCAAAGAGGCCTGTTCTTCCCCTGCTCTGTGGGATCAGACTCCTGGGTGGGAAAGAAGAAACGGAAAATTCCAGTCCCAGCTAACAAGAAACACACCACTGAAAGAAAACCAGATGGAGATAATGTGGTCCTGTTGTAGAGTGGGGGGGGGCGTGGCGTGGGGGTCGGCCGCTTTAACTTGAGGTTAGGGGCATGGAAGGCAGGACACCGAGGATTCAGTGTGCTAAGAGAAGCGGTGTAGAGCCTTTGGTTCTTGGGTTTCGGGTAGAGGATGCACTTCCCTATGGAGGACCTCTGCCCATGTCTTTTAAAATTACAGATGTTAAATCTCTCAAGGTGGTCTCATCTCTCAAGGACAACAGGAAAAATTGCCAGCAACTGAGGGAAAATCGGATCCAGTATAGTGAATGTGACAGGGTCGTGGATTATTCTGGCTGATGTGACAGTTCCTATCAGCCCTCCTTCCACCCATTCCCACACATACAAGGGCTGCCATTTGTGATGTCATCCTAGGAAACCCTCCATCAGAGGCTTACTGCAGTCTTTGGGCTGTGGCGATCAGCAGGCCAGTCCTGATTCCATCTTTGGACTCTGAAGACTTTCCACTTTGCAGATATTCCCATAAATCCCTGAGAAGAATTTCTCAGCTACTTTAAACTCAGGCCCCGACTCAGTCATAAATGGAAAGTTTTAACAGTATTCACACTCGATAACATGTAGGAAAATGTAAATATAAAAATTTATACTTTTAATGCTTACACAGGAGCGTAATCTGATCTTTTATTATTCTTTGTCTTTCTTCCTTTGTCTTTCTTTTTTTCTTTTCTTTTTTTGAGACAGCATCTCACCCTTTGGCACTTGCTGGCCTGAAACTCGCCCTATAGACCAGGCTGACCTCAAAGTTGACAGAGATGTGCCCATCTCAGCCTCCCGAGTGCTGGGATCACAGTTTACCGCCCCAGGAGGGCTCTCTTTCCTCTTTAAACCACATGTAGCAGATTTGCAGTTTAAAGTCCTATCATGTTAGAGGCTTCTTGCTCAAGTTTCTTAGGTTACAGATTTATGACTAGATGTATAAGAAATTATTCTGTAATTTCTGATCCATATCTCAGAAAACCTAGGGATCATGACCATTCATGTGCGAATATCTTAGAATTAGGCCATAAGCAGCAATTCAGACTATGCTGAGATTTGTGTCCATTTTGCAGTTTGTAAGTGTCTGCCTGTATAAATCTATTTCTTTTTTTGCATTGTTTAAAATGAATTTGTTTCTTTAAACAAGTTATTTAGGTTCTTTAGAAAATAATAAAATACCACTGTATACCTATTACATTGGCTAAAATTTGGAAAGTGGTCAAGAGAAAATGCAGGTAAGAATGGACTTCTCCAACTGCTGGCCAGAGTGGACAAGGATGCAGCCTCTTTGGAAAACTAGACATTCGTGGGGTTTTCATAATTTGTTATTGATTCTTTGTGAATTTCACCCAGTGCACCCCATTTTCCAGTCTTTGCATATCCACCCTTCACCCTTGTAACCTCCCCACAAAAAATAAAATAAAATTAAATAAAGCAAAACAAACAAAACCAAAACAAAAACATAAAGAAACCACCTTGCATGGAAGCTGTGGTGTGTCACACAGTCTATCCTTTTGTCCACATAGCTTTACGTACAAGTGTTCTTTACAATGAGTAACACGAAGCTGGTTCGAGGCCTCTGGCTTCTGCTACACCATCAATACTGGACTGTCACAGAGACTCCTGCTGTTTTCCTGAGTCATAGAGCTCCTGTGGCTTTGGTTCTACAGGATCTGTCCCTTCATGCACTCCAGCAGCTCATACATGGAATAGGTGTTGGAGTGGTCCAGCTCAAAGCCCTGGATCTAGGCCTGGGTGGTGGCTGGATTAGACAGCCCACTAACTCCCCTGCACCCTTGCCACCAGGGCCAGTTCTCCCATGATGCCCAGGTGAGGGGTTGGGTTTGCTTCTCTGGAGTGTCACATCCAGAGAGGAGTGGGGCCAGCTCTGCCAAGCCCATATCACCACTGGCACCACTGTGTGGTGGCCGATAAGGGACAAGGGCATCAGTGTGGCCCTCGGATATCATGGCTTCAAACAGCATCCCAGATCACAGACATCCATATGGCCTTTGGTGGTAACACAGGCCAAGGGCATTCACACAAATCCCTGCTGAGGTAGACGTGGCCCTTAGCTGCAACGTGGACCCAGACATGACTGTGGCCTCAGATGTCAGCACAGGTCTCTCACGTCAAGCTGCTCCTCGCAGTTTTGCTTCTCTTCACAGCACACACACCACTCTGCTTCTCATTCTCTCCCAGCTCCCCATCACATACTTGCTCACTGTGGAGGAGCACACCCCAGCCCGAGCCAGGCCCGAGGCCTCTGGCTGTCTTCTGCCCCAGCCCAAGCTGTGAGTCATTGGATCTGACCCTCAGTCCTTTAGAAGAGCAGTTCGTGTCCTTACTCACTGAGCCACCTCGCCAGCCCCTGGAGGTTTTGTATAAAGTAAAAGATTTACCTGTCATATGAACTTAACATCCCACTCATACTTACCCAAGAGAAGTGACAATGTCTGTGGAGGTTCATAGAACCTTTATTCATAAAAATGAACTCTCATGTCTATCAGTGTGTAAACACTTAAAGAAATTGTATTAAGTCTATGGAAGGAATACTAATCCATGATATGCAAAAGGCAGGTGTGCAGAAATGCACGGCTTCCAATTTTCTAAAAGGCATCAAAGACTGCGCACTGCACAAAATCTTTCCTGTGACATTCCTGCAAAAAGAATATAGGGATGGATAGTGGATGAGTGGCTCCTGGGGTTGAGTTCGGTCACAGGGACATAAACAGACAGTGTGAGGAGACTGGGGAATGACTGGAACTGTTAAAGACTGGGATCTGTGGCAATGGGATATAAACCCATTTGCATTTGTTCCAACCTAAAGAACTACAGATCACAGTTGAATTTTTAGATCCCAGTCACCTCCCCAGGCTCGCACCTCAGTGAGTGGATTCTACTGCATGTAAAATTTTGGCTATTAGCAGACATTGAGAGGTTCTTACCACAGAATGCGAACTATGACAGACAGCTGTGTGTACAAATGAGTCACAGCCCACTGAGAGGAGCAAGGAAAACAGGAACCAGGAAAGTACGTTTGGGAACAGTATTTTGACAGAAAGCTGCAGACTAAACACAAAACAAATCGTCTGCCAGCACTGAACTCTAGTTAATACATTTTCTCTGCAGAGTTAGGTGAGCCATTTTGAAATTACTTCATATGCATAGTAGAGTTGGAAAATAACTTAATTACAGTAGCTAATGAGACTCATTTCTCTGTCTAAAAAAAAAAAAAACAAAAACAAAAAAAACCTTTACAAGCAAAGTAGGGAGGGAAGGCAAGAATGGACCCAGGGATGCTGGATTAAAGTTGGAGATAGGAATAAAAACTCAAGGCATATTCTAAACTATGTCTAAAGACAGGTCCAGAGCACATTGTAGTTAAGTATAGCTGTGTATATATGAATGCATAATTTGGCACACATATGTAAACTTTCTAGCTCTGTTCACTGAGAAAACCTAGCAGTAAATGAGTACATTTTAGTGCCCAGACCTTGAGTTCTAGATCTAGATTCGTGCTCTATTATTTGGGAATCAGGGCTCTTTGGAGAATTGAGTTCACAGAAGACACAGAACGGAGCCTCTTGGAGACCTTGACCAGGTAGCTGCCATCAGGAAAGAACAATCCCGACTGGATGCAGGTATGCGTGGTTGCAGGCAGGAATGTGCGGTTCCACGGAGGTATGTGTGGTTATCAGCCAACCAGCTCAGGATTGGAAACGTGGATCTGCAGAGACAGTGACAGTCCTGCTGCAAGTACATTTTGGGGGAGAAAGACTCCAGGAAACAACAGATAGGAAGGGGTTAAACCTATGTCTAAAGATTAATCTTGATTTGATTTTCAACTCAATTGGGATAGGCAATGCCCAAATTAGTAAACCCTCACCTTCATCGGTCTGTCAGCACGTTTCCCAAAATGACGAGATCATAACTGTGATGAGTGGTTTAATCCACCAGTGGATCACATCTTGAACAGGACATTGGGAGGTAGGCCCTGGTCGGAGGAAGTAGGTCCCTGGGGATGTGTTCTCGGGCATGTCCTGGCTCCCTCCTGTCACTGCTCTAGTCCACTCATTTGACATCATTATGTGAGGTGTTCTGCTACACCCACCCACCAATGCCCACAACTGGTGGAGACTCCTGAAACCATGAGGAAGAAATTTCTTGTAGATATTTTGGTCACGGCTACCTAAGAGTAACTAATGAATCAGGTCAACTTATACAGGATCCCAAAGAGTGGGCACTTCATCTTTTCCAATCAGCGTGGCAACAGTACACGCGAGATCACATGACTATTACCAAGGATGCTAGAATCAGTATGAAGATAGTAGGTTGGCAGGGCCCAGAATCTCAGTCTGAGTAGTAGTTTGCTTGTATGACCCAGGCAGGTCCCAAACACTGTTTCCCACTAAGCTTCTGGGAACTGATTGCTTTTACCTTGAACAGTCACATTTCCCCTGTAGTGTGTCCCAACAGATTAGCGCAGGTTTCCACAAATGTGTCAAGACCTGGGGCAAGAGACTGCTCTAAATAATAGGTCTCTGATGATATTGATTCCTGTGTCTCCTCCCCTTCTAAGAGTTTTCTTCCTCCTCTTCCTCTTCCTCTTCCTCTTCCTCTTCCCCTTCCCCTTCCCCTTCTCCTTCTTCTCCTCCTCCTCCTCCTCCTCCTCCTTCTCCTTCTCCTTCTCCTCCTCCTTATTATTAATCATTATTATTATAGATACATAGACTCTTATGATCCTTTTAATTCTCTGTACATCTATGGAAATTACAAAAATCAATCTCTTCAGCAAAGTCTGATGCTAACTTTCTCCTCCTCTTGCTTCTTCCGACTCTGGGATTCTTCACATCCGCTGGTTTTCACCAAACCACCAGTGATCTTTTAGAAGCCTACGTTTATAAACAAGCGATGCCTTTGTGTATGTCTACTCATTTGACATACACACATTCTAACAAAAGTTCCTTGTTGTGTGTGACGATTCTCGGCCTCCTGTCTGTGATCATGAAAGGTGGTAGCTCTGAGTTTTCCCCACAGATTTTCATTAGCTCATGCAGCTCGTGTTTGCGGATGGACTTGGGCTGGGTAGTAGTCTAAACTGTCTCCACTTGCCTGGGATTCACACAATTTGATCCCACAAATAAAGAGACAAAACATTCTGCAATACGTGGTGGGCAGTTGCATAGGGGTCGGTGATGGGGCTCTAGCCGGCTCAACCATGGTAAACGTGGCTCAACCGTGGTAAACGTGGGCTCAACCGTGGTAA
>NW_021604658.1:4431044-4497460 GCF_004785775.1 Grammomys surdaster | reverse complement strand
TGGCTCAACCGTGGTAAACGTGGGCTCAACCGTGGTAAACGTGGCTCTGGCAGACCTTGCCCTTCTCCTCGTTCCCCTCCGCTAAAAATCCATTGTGTTACATCCTAAAGCTGGCTGCCAAATTCTATTCCCTTATTTGGCCACTTCCTCTAAGGCTGACTACCAAGGTCCGGCTATCAAAGAATTGAAGTCCGGCAATCAAAAGCTCCCTTTGGCTCACCTAATTAATATGCCCAATTAAATTTAAACACTTCATCCTAACACAGGCTTTCCATTTTACCTTTTTAAACCACTATTTGCCTATAGGCCACGTCTGTCCCCTCTCCATCCAGAGGCACTTCTTCATCCCCACCTCTAGGACAAACACTTTTTCCCCCTGTCCCTTGTCCTCTTCCCTTCTCTCTTGTCCTCTATCTCCTGTGTCTCTTAGTCCCTGCCCTTTTTCTCTCTGGGGCAAATAAAGACCAAGACAACTTGGTCTTGGGGGTTCTGGGCCAATACCAGTCCTTTCAGTCAATAAAGCCAGGATGGATAAAGAATTGTAGGAGGAAAAGTGTGAGCCCTTTGAAAAGGGAAATTGGGAAATGTTCCTGGATATGATGCAGTTTAAGCAATAAGCCATCTGAAGATGGTGAGGAAAAAGCCTTGTAGATAAGTAGCAGGCGGCAGAGACAGTCAAAGCAAGGCAGGGTAGAGAGGCATGCATACCCATCATCTTCATGCTCAACTACTTTATGACTGCTTATGCATCCTTACTGTACATATTGTTCAAGAAAATCTGTCTTAAGCCTCTCCCTCCTAGAAGCTGATGAGATCCTACACAAGTACTACGGTGTATTTCCTTATGCTCTGGACAGGGGACCCCTTCTATGTACTAAGTACTAAGATGGTCATGACCAATGCTTAAGGCTGAGTGGCCACTCTCAGCTCTCTCTGTCATTTTCCTAGGGCCCCCAAGAGAACAAAGCTCTTAGACCCCAGTCCCAGGAAACCATATGCCACCCTGACAGAGGTACCTGCATGGGAGCTGAAATACCCTGTCTCTTGGTCCTGCATCTCCAAGGTAGCAGTAGCTCTGTCTCCCCACTCTCCAGGAACCCACAAGTCTCCTCTCACCCCTCCCCCTACTCCTCATCTTTATCCCCCACTCTCCAGCCCTTCGGGGGACCCCTAGTGTTTGCAATTTTTGATTGATTGATTTTACTTGCTTTTTTAAACAATAACCACAGCATATCTAGTGGATGACTCTCCCAGGAGGCAGAGTAAATCCAGTTGTTTAGGATACAAAGCTTTCATTGTTCTCTTGAAGAAGAGTAAAGGAGAAAGTGCTTCTATGTTTTTTAACAAAAAAAAAATATATACGGAATTATTATCTCCATCGTGGAAAGGTCTCTGGATTCCCCCACAGCTCTTCCTCTCCAGAACGGTTTTCTCCAGACTGTCATTAGTCCTTGCCTAGATGACAAATACCCACCTGACTATCTGGCACCATTATTGTCCTTCTCTCCTTTACTCATGTTGAAGCCCAAATGATCTTCCTTAAGTCACGATATGAAGACGCTTAAGATCTCTTTGTCAATTAAAGAACGGGTACATGATCTAGTTCAGGCCAATGATGTGTAAGAAAAGGCTCACCAGAATTTTAGAGACAGATGTTCTTTTATTTGAGAAATTCTTTTCTTTTTCCCCAAACTTCTCTGTAGTCTGGCTTCTTGCTTCAAAAAGTGTGGGGTTGAAGCTTCAGGCTCATAGAGGGCAAAGCCAGAAGAACTACAGGGCACAGGAACTCAGAACCATGGAATGAAATCAACTCTCAAGTCTGATCTGTCTATGAACCTCTGAGTTTGGTCAATTTAAAATTTCAGATGTTCAAAACCATGAAATAAATATGGACTATATAGTCATCTGGACACACTGTGTAATATTGAGTTATGTACTTTGTACGATTATGATGGTACATTTTATATTCTGTGTATTTTATTACAACTAGAAATTTTTTTACAACAGTAGCAAGAAAATCCTGGAACAAACATACATGCATACATGCAGGCAAACATTCATTTGCATAAAATAATAAAATAATAAATTTTATATTTTATGGATTTGACTGAAGTGAAAGTAATAAGGCTAGGGGCGGGAGAGATGGCTCAGCGGTTAAGAGCACTGACTGCTCTTCCAGAGATCCTGAGTTCAATTCCCAGCAACCACATGGTGGCTCACAACCATCTATAATGGGATCAGATGCCCTCTTCTGGTGTGTCTGAAGAGAGTGACAGTGTACTCATGTACATAAAACAAATAAATATTTAAAAAAGAAAGTAATAAGGCTGGATTTGGGGGTTAAAAGGCTATAAATTCTATTTAAGAGATTGTAAATTAAGTGGTTTGTCAACCTCTTGAAGATAATGTCCAAAAATAACCTGAAGATCTTGTTCAAATGTGGACTCTAATTCAATATCTATAAGGTGGAAAATGATTTTTTTTTCTGAGATAAGATTTCCTTAGGTTGCCAAGGCTAGTCTTGAACTCTTGGGTTTAAAAATTTTTAAATTAAATTAAATTAAATTAAATTTTTTTAAAAAAATCCACAATACTCCCACCTCTACCTTTGAAGTAACCACACACAGCATCAGAAAGAGATCCTGTGTTCTAAAGAGTGTGAAAGCTGCCGAAATATGGGCCTGCATTGGTAACAAGGCATTGAACTGACGTGTCCTGGAACTGGGATCATATGCTATGCAGACTTTTCACTGGGAGGAAGCTGAGATAATAGACTGAGTCAGCAACTTCTAATGGCCATCTCTAATCCTCTACCAGAAAGAGATTTAGCTTCACTGGCACTGTGCCTATTCGAAAACAAAGGATAAACTACACCTCTGTAAAGAGAGGTTCCATCCTCAATGAAAAGAAAATGGACCAAGTGGGGAAATATAGCTTTGTCTATCTTAGTCGACTTTTAAAGTGCCTCCACATTTTTGTCTAAGTATTAAATTCATGAGTGAATTCTCTATAAGAAAAATCTCAAGCTAGGCATGATGTTACACTCCTGTGGTTCTAACACTAGTGAGGTGGAATCATGAAGATTGCAAATTCCAGGCCAGCCTGGGCTACATAGTAGGGCCCAGTCTAGAAGAAAGGAAGGGAGAGGGAGGGATTGAGGGGCAGAAGAAAGAGGAGAGGAGGAAGGAAGGAATCTAGGCTACCATTAAATCTTGTTTAGATGACATGTCCCTACCTGACCTTTCTGGCTCCGGTACTGTCCCCTCCAACTCTTACCCAGGAAGGGTGGATCTGATAATTAGATAGAGCTTCCCAGTGATGAAGCAAGTTGCCAGTAAAACAATATGCTCTCCACCTCAGGAAGTGCTCAAGCAGGGGCTAGGTGCTTGGTCATAGAATACAGCCAGTGTGATCAGATACTATCTGAGAATTTTGTCAAGAAGCAGCTTCTGGTTCAGTAGGTCTGAGATTCTGATCTATATGTAGCTCCCAGAAGAGTCTATTGCTGCACGCCCTTGGACCACACCCCAAGGAACATGGATAGAGTGGGGAATCCCATGATGGCAGGAAGCTCATCTGGGTTGGATGTTTCCAACATGTCTGCATGTTAGCCTCCCTCAGATAATTATGGGAAATCAAAGTTCTCAGCTCCAAAGCCAGAGATTTGAATTCAGTGTTTTGAACAAACTCTCTACTAACCTGGGCCCAGCCTTTGAGAAGCACCGAGCCACAGGCATAAGTATATTTCAAGTTCCAAGTTTCATTTCTGAAGAATCTGACACACATACCATGGAACATGGCTGGGACGATTAAGTGTTCTGTACGTGAGTACATAAAACAAATAAATATTTAAAAAAAAAGTAATAAGGCTGGATGTTTGGGCTAAAAGGCTATAAATTCTATTTAAGAGATTGTAAATTAAGTGGTTTGTCAACCTCTTGATACCTTCTTAAGTTCAGAGGAATAGCACCACGATCAAATATTTCCTTGTTACATAATTCTCACCTCATTTTTTCCAAAGAATTGATAGGATTTATACCATACTCCCAAAATAACTTTATTAATGATGTGTCAAAAGTTCATCAGCCCAACAATTCAATATAATTTTATTAAAGAGACTTCTGGGGAACAAGGAGATAAAATGCTTTCTAGTCAAGCATAAAGACCTGAGTTTAGATCTCCAGCAAGCACCTGCCCCCCCAAAAGGCACACACATGTAACCCTAGCACTGGATAGGGGCCAGAGACAGGCAGATTCCTGAGTCTTGCTGATCAGCCATTCAAACCAATCAATGAGTGAGAGATCCTTTCAAACAAACAAAGTGGAGAATTATGGAGCCTTTTGATGCTCATGGCTTCTACATGCATGGCACACACATGTGCATGCATACTCAAATACACTCATGTATGTGCACACCTACATAAAATAAATAGGTAAAATTAGAAAGAAGACTTGGGAGATGGCTCAGCAGGTAAAAGCATTAAGTTTAAGTTCAAATCCCATGTTTACAGAAGCATGTGACAAGCCGAGCACAGTCGTGTGTGCCTATAAGTCAGTCACTGAGAGGTCAGGGAAATGGGCAGATACAAGAGAGTTGCCAGGGCTTGCTAGCTGCTAGCCTATCTAGAGTGACGTGAGAGACCCTGTGTAAGGTAATAAGGCTGAGAGTGATCAAGCAGGGAGCATGACGTCCTCCTCTGGCCTCTAGACATGTACATGCATGAGCCAGCACATGACACACACACACACACACACACACACACACACACACACACACACACACACACAGAGGCAGGCAGGACAACCCTGAGTGGTACAAAGAAACATTGAAAGCAGCTTTCCAAGCAGGAATTATTTAAAGTGGGCTTGAAAGAGACACAGACTCTTGCTCCTGGTGCAGCTCTAAGAAGAGAATTCCAGATGTCTCACAGGAGGGTTTAGAGCAGCGGTCCTAATCCTGAGACTCTTTAGCACAGTTCCTCACGTTATGGCGACCTCCAACCATAAACATGATTTCTGTTTCTACTTGATGATTGTACTCGTGCTACTGTTAGGAATTGTAATGTAAGTATCTGATATGCTGGAGATCCGATTTGTCACCGTTGTGAAAGGGTCATTTGACCCTAAAGGGGTTGCAGCACACAGGTTGAGAACTGCTGGCTTAGGTTTGTGTATATGTGCACGCATAGGTCTAAAGTTCAGAGATCTATATTGGCTGTCTTCCACACTCGCTCTCCACTTTAATTTTTGGGACAGGGTCTCTCACTGAACTTGGAACTCACCAACTCAACTAGACTGACTAGCCTTTGAGCTCCAGGATCCCCCTGCCTCTGCCTCCCCAGATCACAGGTACCAGGCACATGCTATGCCATTGAACCCAGCTTTTAGGTGGATGCCAGGGATTGAACTCTGAACTCACGTTGTGTGCCTAGTACTTTACCAACTGAGCTATCTCCGCAGCCCTGCAGACACTGAACACTTTAGAATCTTGGTTTTCTTGTTTTTGTTTTTGTTTTGTTTTTGTTTTTTGAGACAGGGTTTCTCTGTATAGCCCTGGCTGTCCTGGAACTCACTCTGTAGACCAGGCCGGCCTCGAACTCAGAAATCCACCTGCCTCTGCCTCCCAAGTGCTGGGATTAAAGGTGTGCGCCACCACTGTCTGGCTTAGAATCTTGTTTTTCATTGCCCTCATCAATATTAAATCTCTCTGCAGCATGGCTCCCGTGGTAGTTAAACTTCACTGAGGATCAGATTTAGAATCAGCTAGAAGACACACAGCTGTGAGTGTCTATGAGGGTGTTCTACCTGAGGAGAGAAGAGCCACTCTAAATGTGGGTATTATTGTTCTATAGGCAGAGGGCCTGGACTGAATAAAAAAGAGAAAGAGAAAAAGCAAGCTGAGTACTGGCTCTCATCTCTGCTTCCGTGACTTATGTGACCACATGTTCCTGACTGAGTGTCCCTGCTGCGGCAGCTGGAGTTGCTCTCGCTGCTTGCCCTTCCCCCACCTAAATGACCTGTACCTTCAAGCTGAGAGCCAAAATAAACTTCCTTAAGCTGATTTTATCAGAGCAATAAGAAATGTAACTAATACAGAAGGGTTCGTGGAGGTGGATGGGGGCCAAGTTTTAGATCTTGGGGCTGGGAGTGGGGCAGGGATTGTACCCCATAGCAACAATTAGGAGAAGGGTCACTTGGATTAGTGAGATGGGAAATCCATTGTTGGGCTACAGGTAGTAGCCTGGGGTAGAAAGAAACATATGGAGAGGCTAATACGATACCAGTAGCCTGGTAAATGGGCACTGGCTGAAGGGAAGAAAACAGGGCTCTATAGACAGCTGGCCATCTGGCCAGACTCCCATCAGCCCAGGGGGAGGTGTATCTCCCATCACCTACCAGCACACAAGGGTTTTTTCTATCACCCGGTAAGCACATCCTGTTTCTCCTGCCTCATATGCTCTCTGTCCTACTGCCTTAGTCAAGCCTACCTTCCATCCCTACCTCCAACCCCCTAGATCAGAGCAGCCTCCCCATACTGACTGTACTGGACCCCCCTATTATCTATCCTCAAATTCTGTGTACCCCTTTACCCCCAACATTCCTTATAATCATCAGTTATGCATCTGATATTTAAAAGTTGCCATCAACCCTAGGCTCCATGAAGGCGGAAACCCTGTCCATCAGAACTTTAAGCACCCAGTACCTGGTGGGTTCTCAGTCAACCTACAACCTTCCTGAGAGGATGAACTGAGCTCAGTTTGCCTTGGTACTCTTGGGTCATCCAAGCAATCCTTTGATGTATAATTGTTTGATCCATGTGAACCCAAGTTAAATTATTGGAGTAACAATGACTAAATGGTGGGCTGAGATTCAGGAGAAAGATCTCAAGGTTTGGAGAGGAGACAGTAACAGGGGGACATCAACTCCTGGACCTGGTGCTTTGATCAGCATAGATCTCCCAAAGTGTATGGTAAAAAGGGAAAGGCAGACGTGGAAGGGACGGTGGTTCCACATGTGAGTCTGCGAGAACCCGCTGTGCTCGAGTCTTAAGACCTCTCCAGCCCTGCTACAGCCAGGTCCCAGCAATGAGGACACTTCTGTTTCTGGTTCCAGTCGATTCATGCTCTCATCAGGGTGGCAGATGGAAATTCAACTGTAATATCTCAGGCTAGCTCACCCTGAAGTGTATGCTTAACTCCCACAGCCTAGAAACCAGCCTTGATAAAAATCTCGTCTATGTAATCATGCTGCACGTGTCTGTGGAAGCATATCAGCTGGTTGTCACAGCGCTGGGGAAGCAGACTATGGGTATGATTATCTCTCACCAGAGGACAACGCCAAGGGTCAGAGATGAAGTGAGTGTCCTGGGCTTCCACCTCAAGGGAGCGAGCTCTGAGGCCTTTTTTTCTGGCCCCATTCTGAGTTTACCCTGAGTGACTCACAAGGCCCAAGATGGTTGTTTTTCTTCCCTGGGGAGGAGACAAAGCTTGAGTTAAATGTGGCTTGTGTCCCCAGGCACACTGTGTTCCCCAGACATCCGTTTTAACCTGATAAAAAGGAAAATTTGAACGTTCATGTCAAAACAGGTACGTTCTCAAGTAGGTCAAAAAGTATAAAAATTTAAAGTTAAATTTTAATTACTAATATGGAAACAGCATTGGTTTACGAACTGTGACAGATGCATCACATTAAAGGAAGATGTCAATAATAGTGGAAACTGGGTGTGAGGTGAAAGTGCTATTTTAAAAAAGAATACAGTGGATCTATAACACCACTAAAGCAATCTTTTTTTTTTTTTTTAATATATGAGATACTGAAGAACCCAGATCTGTATCCACAGTGCTGGAGATGTTGAGGTAGGAAGGTCCTGGGTTTTGAGACAGTCTAAGCTACCTAGTGAAACCCCATCTTGTAAACAACAAGGACTTCTTTGAGTTGTACGCTTTACTCCTTTCCACAGATGTAAATCTGTGTGTGTATAAAATGAGATTCTAAGGAAGTTCGGGACCTCAGCCTTCTCCAATGGAACCCGCTCATTGTTCCATTTTGTTTGTGGTTCGCGGGCGGGGAGGACTAAAATAAGCCAAACTCCTGTTTGCTTCCACCAAAACCCTCTTCCTTTTCTTTTCAAGAAAACAGATGCCAGGATGGAGAGATGGCTCAGTGACTAAGAGCACTGGCTGTTCTCCCAGAGGATCAGAGTTCACTTCCTAGTGCTGACATCAGGTGGTTCACAACCGTCTATAACTCCAGTTCTAGGAAGTCCAATGCTTCTGTCCTTTTAAATCCAAGTTTTCCAGTTCTCTGAGTGGTGTTTGGTTCCTCACTAATTTCTATAACAGTGTGAGAGACTTCTTTTTTAAAGTCTGTGGGTGTTTAGCCTGCATCTATGTCTGTGCATCGAGTGCATGCAGAGGCTAGAGAGGGTGTTGGAGTCCCCGAGATTGGAGTTGCAGAGGGTTGTGAGCTGTCATGAGTGTGCTCACATGCTGGGTCCTCTAGAAGAGCAGCTTCTTTTTTCTTCAACTTTTTATTGACTGTGAGCTTCACACCGTGCACCCAAACCTCACTCACTCATCTCCCATCCTCTCACATCCGCCCTCCCTCCCTGTGACCTCCTCCGTAAAGAAAAATAAGCAAAACAAAGCACAGAAAACACCTCGTCATGGAAGCTGTCGTGTGTCACAGTGTGTCCCACGGTATACCTCTCTGTCCACACATCTTTACCTGCAAGATGTTCACTGTAATTCATCATTGGCCTGGTCCGAGACCTTTGGCTTCTGTCACACCATCAATACTGGGTCCTCACTGGGACTCCTCATGGCTATCCTGCTGTTGCCCTGTGTCATGGAAATCCTGCAGCATTGGGTAAGCAAGACCAACCTTTTCACGAACTCCACAGTTCATAGATGATGTAGGTTTGGGGGATGAGTCGATGTAAAGACCTGTACGGTAGGCCTGGGTGGTTAGCTAGTCAGCCCACCGGCTCTCCCTGATCCACACCACCAGGGTGAGCTCTCCAGCACTGCTCTGGCTAGCCCACTGGGGTAGAGGCACTTTTGGAAAGCATTGTTCCTGCTGTATTCCTTGCAGACTAGAAGGACATGTGTCAGTGCAAACTAACAATGTTTGTTAAGTGATCAAAACAGCAAACCAGTAGAGATGCCCTGCCTGCTGTCTGTCCTCAGCACTGAGGGAAGGAAGAAGCAAATAGCCACTTAGCTCTCCATAGCTTCTCACCAGAATAGAAGGAATTCCAGTGCAAACCTCACCTCATTCCAGACTCCATCACAGTCTTCCAGAGCCTCTATTATCCTGATGTGCTCTACAGCATCTGGGTGGAGCTCCAGAAGGGAAAAGGCAAGAACTCAGCCATCTACTAAGTCACATGAGCACACAGTGTGGTACCCTGAGCTGTCTGTCACCTTCATGGTTTAATCATCATGGGAACAGGAAGCCTTCTCAGGGATGCCCATTCCAGCCTCCATCTGACACAGAGACTGAAGAGTGCAAAGCATAACACTGGAAGCCCATGACTTCTGAGAGAGAAGGGGCTTCTAGGAAACAGGCATTGAAATGAGGTGGGAACTGGTATGGGGTATATGAGCTCACTAAGGAGGCTCCTGACACTCTTCAATCCCAACTTTCTGGCCCCATTCTGAGCTTACAACTCAGCAACGATGTTACTCACGACAGCTCAGCTTGCTCTGAATCCGTCTAATTTGTAATAGGCTATGGGGGTTTTAAGACAGGGAAGAAGGGAGATCAAAGGAAAATGCAGTTATCATAGACTCTAGCTACACTCTAAATCACCATGCTATTTCAAACAAGCTAGAAAATGGATCCGTGGGACAGCGTTAGAACTGACAGCCAAGACTGGAACAAGTAGGCTAAGCCAGCAAGATACCTTTTATATTAATGTCATCCTGATCATCAAAGCAAATGTTATGGATTGCCCAATATAATTGAGTTTCTTCAGAATTTATGGTCTAGTTTGAGCAACAGGAAAGACGAATAAAGAAATCAGAGGTCTGGGGATGGGATGTATCTCAGTAGGTTGGTATAGTGCTTGCATGAAGCATAAACCAGATGTGGTGGTCCATGCCTGTAATTCCAGCACTGGATAAGCAGAGGCAGGAGGATAAAAGTTCAAGGTCTATCTCCAGTCTGGGGTGGTGGGGACAAGGTTGTGAGCACAGTCATGGAGTGTGACAGGGAGAGGTGTAGAAGCAGAAGCCCGTGCTGCGGGTTGGGGAAGATTGAACGGGTTAGTTCAGCTGGGAGAGTCTGGGTGGGTGAAAGCATGATGGGCGGCAGGCTGGAGACACAGGAGCACCCATGCTATGGAGTCTCACTGACACTTGAGCTGTGTCCTATGGGCAGTGCCGGGCTGACCAAAATGTCAGGGTAGAGGAAGTGGTGGGGTGGATGATCGGGTGTGGCGGGGAGCTGTGTAAGGAGGCCATACACTCGGAGCTGATTCAGGGGAGCCGCAGAATGTGGGAAACATGAGGAAAGCTACTGAAGCAAGAGATTTCTGACAAACAGACTTGGTAACACACGGCATGTGAGAGAGGTAGAAGGAGAAAAGCAGAAAGATCGGGAGTCCGGGTGTCCCCCTAGCTTCCGACATGGGTGTCTGCAAAACAACCAAGTTCCTTATAAAACTGTTGTCAACGAGAGCTCTGCCATTCTTCTGTGTCCGGCTGTCCTCAGAATAAAGAACAATGACTTTTAGGGAGGACACTTCCCTACCATATGACCCAGCCGATCCTAACATTGACAAGAAAACAGAGGGCATGAGACATGGGCCGGCTTGTCCAGTGAAGTAGAGGGACACTAGAGCTGGAACCTCCTAGAGTTGGTGGCTCGTGACAGAACTCTAGCCTTTGGAACCCAAGGAAACTCCCTCAGTCATTTAGTGTGTCCCCCTCCCCTCCACAGATAAGGAAACCCCGGTGTCTCAGTAGAGTGACTCTGCAAGGTCACATGGCCAAAGTATCAGGCTAGGACTAGAGATTGACTTGCTGTCTTAATAATCCAGTACTCCTTTTTTTCCTACTGCTTACTTAGTGGGTGGGTGGGCAGGGCATGCATACATGTGTCTGCGTGAGATTTGAGGCCCCCCCCCATCTTTTTAAAGACAAGATCTCACTTAGTTTAGGTGGACCTCAAACTCTCTAGCTGAGGGTGAACTTGAACTCCTGATCTTGTGCTTAAACCACAGGTGGGCACCACCATGCACCATGTGTGTGGTGGCCTAGAGTTTTATGCATTCTGGGCAAGCATTATTCCAATTGAGCTACATTCCCAACCCAGAATCGAGACACTTTCTGAAACATCTATATGGGGTTACTATAAGATATATTTTATCAGATTCCCCAGAGAAAAGCTATAGCAATAATAAAATTAATTTAGTTTAGTTTAGTTTAGTTTATGTGACTTTTGAGGGTTGGCTCATGGCTTCACTTCTATCCTGGCCATCTTAGGGTTTATTTGGGATAAATTATCTTTGCTGCTTGTTAAGCTTTGTCGCTCCCCCGCTCCCCCCGCCACTTCTATGCCTTGCCCTGACAAGACGTGGAGCAGATCTGAAACCCTTCTCATTTGAAGTGAGCTTATAAAAATTCATAATTTGTAAGCTGGATGGAGTGAGGGAGGAAGAGAGGAAGGAGGAATCGGGAAGCACATAATATCAAGAGCTCAATAAATATTTAAGTGGAAGCGAGAGGCAGCACATGGATAAGAATGGGTTTGACTGGGAGGGGCGGGCGGTCCATCACGAAAGAACAGGAAGACACGGCATTCTGCTCACCTAATCAGGGTAGTTCTTAGGAATTCCCCCTGCTCTCCTCAATGGGCAGGTCCCAGGAAGGCTTCGACCGACACCAACTCTTCAGACTCAACAGGCTATGACTAACTGGAATAACTCACTGTTGCTGGGTTTTCTGGTCAAAACCCTTGTGCTGTGTGCTGTCGGTCCCAGAAGCCATTATGCAGCTTATCAATGTCCTGCTTAAAACAAGCACACAATAAAAAATCTGAGAAGACAATAGTCTCTTGTCTCCAGGGAAACATGCAATCCATTTCAGACATTTCTTTTCCTTGCTCACAAGTTCCTCATCTGAAGGCAGTCACCTGGCAGTGTTTCTATTTGTCCCCAGGGTCCATATTACTCAGGGACACCATTCAGAGTCTTGTTATAGTCATACTGGTCTAGAGACCAGGGGATGGCTTAAACCAGAATGACAAAGATCCTCCATTCTGAGGTAGGACAACAAATGAATCCTACAGAGAAGACATTGGCGTTCAGAGCCCGCCTCAGGTCAGGAAGTCTAGTTATGTGTTGTTCTAGGAATCCAACAAGAGGAAATGTATTTTAGCACAAGCAGAAAAAAATAGCCTGCCCCAAAAAAAAGTGACTGCCAGGCCAGTAAAAGAAGTCTAAGGCCGACAGTGAGGGAAGAGAGGAGCTGTCCCCTCCCCAAAGATAGCAGAAGTGGCTGGAAGGCCACAGACCAAAACCAGGCCTATGGTCATCCCTAGCAGCTGCAGCTGGATCTCATAACTGAGCAGAGTTGTCCTCCTCACTTGCCCAAGAGTTCTCATTTTGGAAGGAAACGGAAGTAAGCAAAGTATGTTTAAGGCCACTGAATGCTGGTGTGTGTGTGTGTGTGTGTGTGTGTGTGTGTGTGTGTGCATGTGAGTGTGTGAGAGTATGTGTGTCTGTGTGCATGTGAGTGTGTGTGCATATGTGTGTGAGTGTAGATGTGTGTGTGGGTTTGGGTGTGCATGTGAGTTTGAGTGTGTGTGTGCCCATGTATGGTTGATTAAGGGATCCACTATCTGCACCCTGACCTCACTGGGCACTCTCCATTTCCACTGTTGCTATTACTAAAATATCTGTAAAATTATTACTGAAATCTCTGTGCTGACTTATGAGAAGTTTCTGGCAAATTTTAGCTTTCCTCTGAACTTTCAGTCTCCTAATCTTCATTTTTCAGACCGATTTACCAGTTCTCTACTGGGGAGTCAGGTGCTTGTGCTAAGAGGATTTGAGCACAATGCGAAACTCATGTGAATAAGCTATCAGTGTAATGTCTGTAAATCTACGAAAATGCAGTCAGCTACAGGACAACGGCGTGCCCACCAACCAACCACCATGCTTCCTACTAACACCAACAGATAGGCCACCCTGGTTTGGTGCTGATGCTGTTCTATCCCTGACCAAACTCAGGACATAGTTCATCAAATGCAGAGATCTAAGACCTGCTTTTGCTGTTACCTTGGTTGCTGTAGTTCACTATATGTTATTTAAGGACACAGTGTTATCCAATGAGCATTGTAGAAGAAAGTTCCATCTTGAAATAGCTTGGTGATAAAGCACTTGCCTAGCAGTGTCCAGGCCTGAGACTGATCCCAAATACAACCACCCTCAAATAAAATCCATCTAAGACAGAGCTTCCTGAACCCATAGATGCAAAAACTAGAAACAGGCCCCAGCATTCAGGAAATAGATGCAAAGGAACAATGCTTGGCTGCAGAGCTCAATTGTTTCAAAGAAAATAAGAAGAGCCCGGCATCTGTGCCCTTTGCTGGGCTGCAGCCTTCTGAGATGTTCAGCTCATTCGCCTGTGTTCTTCAGAAGAGAAATGTTCTTTAAGAAGCTGACTGTTCAGACCTGTGATTCCAGGACTGTGGAGACTGAGGTAGGAAGATCGTGTGACTCTGAGGCTAACCTGGGCTGCATATTGAGGTCTGAGGCAGCTGGGGCTACATCATGAGACTTTGTCTCAAAAACAAAAAGAAAAATAAAAAAGAAATAGTTTTTAAGTGTATTTCAGTGATGGAGATGGGCTATCACTTTCCTCAGGGTAAAACTAGTGGTGTGGGTTATGGTGGATGAGTGTCCTCTCTGAGTTTTCTCATTCAAAGATGACTTTGTAGAGCCCATCCTTTAAGTTTCCTATCTCGTAAAACACGCTGATGAAATTCTGTCTTCTCAGATCCATTTCCTTCTTATTTGGTTCTGACACATTTGACACTTTCCAAGTTACTGAGAAAAAAGTCAGATTTTGGTCTCTGGACTTTCGGTGGATAATTTCTGAGGCCATGATTGTTTTTAAGGAGACACCGTATAAAAGGCTTGAAGTCAAAGACCCATAATACTCATTTAAACTAACCTTTGACTTTTACCACTGGACAATTCAAAACACTGAAAGGTGAATCGATTTGAGGGGTCTGTGACCCAGCGTCTTGATGATGAATGAGGACTGCTCTCTCTCCTCTCTGGTGACTCCTTCCAAAAAGTCAAATCTTTTGAGAATTTGATCTCCCCAAATTAATGCTGTTTAATCACCCTAAATACAAAAAAACTAGTCCATTAATCCTACCATGGATTGGATAGAAGGTAAGGGAAGAGTTAAAAGTGACGTGTAACTGAATGAGGGTGACATTTAACTAGACTTAGTTCTAAGAGCGATTCAGACTCACTGGGGGTCACGCACGCACAGGGCTTGGAGTTGAACCTTCCCTGCCTAGACCAGGCTGGCAGATTTTAAGCTGGAAGGTGGAGAGAGGAGTAACGCCACCTAGTCAGCGATATTGCACCAACTACTCCCTGACATCCTCTGGTTTCCTTGTTGCATCTACATGGAGTCACAGGGTGTTCCCTACTGAGCCCGAGTGTGTGTGTGTCCTTTACGCCACTTCAACCTCTCAAAATCCTTCCCTTTGGGCCTTTCCCATAAACACATTCTTACAGGCAGCTATAAAAGACCAACTCGTCTAAGCAGAAAAAAGTTTCTAGCTGCCACAGGAGATCAAGGCACATGGCAGGTAAGTCATATTAACCTTTCCTGGTTCCTGCAAAGTGGATGATGAAATCTCCTCAAGACTGGAGAACATTTAGTCCTTGATTTGGTCTCGTCTTCCTTGGGAATTTTCTGGTGCCAGATTTAGCTATGGACCGGCAACTTTTCGCTGTGTGTTTTAGGGGATGACTAAATCTGCTGCAGGGCGAGACGACTTTTCTGCACCTGAAACCTGGCAGAACCATTCATAAACTGTTTCTCCTCTATACTGTTTAGAAACTGAGACCCAAGACAGGTGTCAAGGGTCACTCAGAAAGTCGAGACAGCTGCTTAGTAATGCGGTGTTCTCCAGACAGAGTTGAAATGATACTCCTGGCTGTAGTAAGGTGATACAATGTATCAGAGTGGGTGGTGGGGACCTAAGCCAGTGCTCTCAGAGATTCACCTTCACACCTGTTGGCTGCAGCAGATCTGAACATCTGGTCAGCCCTGATAATCTAGTCCCTGTTTTAAAGATTCTGAAGTCCTCTGGGTCTCAACCAGGTGCCGGAACTGTAAGTACTAGATGGGTTTCATCTGGGGAGAACTGAGGGGTTAAGTTGTATTGCTTTTTATGTAACTGGCTATAGTCAGCATCTACTCAGTGCCTTGCCTCCAGCTGGGACAAAGGAATCTTTCTCCTATGGAGGGCTTGATAAAAAATCCCTGAGAATATAGAAGGAAAATAAACTCAAATCTCAAACTCAATTTCTTCTATTGGCATGTCAGCCTGCTTCTGACTCGAGGTCTAGGAGAAATCCCCACCCACCAACAAGATACACTGTATAGCTGGATGTCAGTTGGGTGTTGCTAATCCTATTCAGTACTGACAGTCTTTATCTGGAGATATCAGATCTCATAGGTGGAGTGCTCAGTCCCCAAGAATGAACCCTGATTTCAGGGCCAGTCACGAGATCCAGGCTCCTCTGTCTAGGAGTCTGACAGTCTTCCCACAACCCCTCTTCAAACTTGACCAACTTGCTAGAGATGCCCACAAGACTCAGGGGAACACTTACTTTGGTTATTTCAAAGGACACAGGGCAACTGGGTATGTCCAAAGGAATGTGGAGTATCTCTGCTTTCTCTGGGCACATCCTTTCCAGCAACTTCCACATGTTCAACCATCTAGAACCCCTCTGGAGTCTTATGGCATAATACAACCAAAGCAGACCTAATATTAGGCTGATGGGGAAATCTCAATAAGGCTTGTCTGTTGAGATTTTTCTTAGCTTCTCTGAGCATCACTCCTCCCTCCCTCCCTCCCTCCCTCTCAGACAAAGGGCAAGATCCCTTCTGAAATGGGAGGGTTGTGGTCCATTATCAGATAACATAGTTCTGAGAATTTCATGGTCAGC
Organism: Grammomys surdaster; assembly: GCF_004785775.1. Taxonomy (NCBI): domain Eukaryota; kingdom Metazoa; phylum Chordata; class Mammalia; order Rodentia; family Muridae; genus Grammomys; species Grammomys surdaster. The sequence continues at coordinate 4,481,253 of NW_021604658.1, read as the reverse complement.
ACCAATACAGAAAGGTTGTGTGTGTGTGTGGGGGGGTGATTAGAGAGTTTGTCCTCTGGAAATAGAAATAGAAATAGAAATCATGGCTTCTACATCATAATTTAGGGAAGGAGTTTTGAACTAGGAATTACTGTGGATGACAATTATGTGTGGGAGGGACGTTGGCTCTGGGTGTGATCATATATCAAATGAGATCTATAGTATATGAAACACAGAGAGAGAGATATCATCTATTGTAATATTACAGTTATTGCCTCTGCATTCTCCTCTTTATTTCGGAGCTGCTTGGAAGGTCAAATACAGTGTTCTTCCTGGAGATGGGTGTTTACTGGCTTTCCAGTTGGCACATTCCACCATCAACCTCAACAGGTTCTTGCTGTTGGTGGAAATGAATTCCAACAATTCCTTCCTGCTCAGTCTTCTGACCTCTTTGGTGACTTGCAAATCTGAGAGTCAAACTCTGGAAGGTCACAGTACTCTCAGCATGGTCTTCCGGGCAAAACTATTGTCCATGTGCTTGCTGTTGGTGTAGACCAGGGCCACCTTCCACTATCTGCTAAACCAGTGTTTGTACTCTTCCAAGATCATTAGATGATTCTTACACACACTACAGTATGGGAACCTGACTAAGAGCTTATCAGCTGACCCCATACAAACTCAAGAAGTTAAACCTCTCCTCTCTGTCACTTACTCAGTATGTGTTCCGTGTTAGTCTGTACCAATGCTGAGCACACACACACACACACACACTAAATAAGTTATTGGCGTCCAGGAACTTGTGGCCTCATTTGAAAAACAGGCATGAAAAGACGAGAGTAAAATACCAAGGTAGGACTGGATGGGAATAGCCTAACTTTGCCTGGAGAAACCCCATTAAATGTCACAAAGAAGAGGATATCTGGCTGGGGTTTTGAAAGCACCCAGGAGTTGATGAGGCAGAGAAGATGTGGCTTGAGAAGAGGCATGGTGGTGTGTCTGCGCTTTCCTCTATCTTCCCCTCCCCTCCCCAGACACAGGAGGAGAAGAGGCTGTGGATCTCTCTTCAGAGCATGCTTTGAGTCACAGGGAACGATGAAAACTGAGAATTTGGGACATGCCTAAACTGAATGTGAGGCTAAGAAGGCAGATAATCGCCTTAAACATCACAGAATCTCAGTATTTTGTATGCTTTACCCAGGCTGCCTTCAACTGCAGACAATGTCTTTTGCAGACTTTTGCAGTTCATCTGTTTTCCAGCGTCAGGACCCCACATTTTCCTGGCTCTGCTTTCCGCCCCACACCCTTCCATCACACCAGTCAGGAACATGGCCATGTCACAGAAAATAATTCAGCTTTGGCCTTGAATTCTTTCTTCCTCTTTTTAACAAAGAAAGAGAGAGTGTGAGTGTGTGTCAAAGTAAAGGAGAAACGAGAAGCCAAGTCTCCTAATCAGATATGGCGCAGGAAGTGGAAAGGTGGGTGTTCCATGGGTCAAGAGCCTAAGTTTTGAGGGAGGGGAAAGCCCTGTGGAATTTCTGAGGAAAGGTGTGGTGTGTCCCCTCCCCTGTGCCACCCCAGCAGAGCCTGGCTGTCAGGAAGCAAGCTCTCTGAAGGAGGCAAGAGAACCCCTAAAGCTTGAAAACATTTCTCCTATCTGTGACATAACAAGCCCAGGCTCCCCAGGCACAACGGGACATCCTGGGTCATTAGACCCTGCCCCCTTACGGCCAGGACAGTGTTAAGAAATTTGCCCAAGATCATGGGGTGGGGCAAGTGCAGTGCTATATCAGGTCCTCAGACCCTGAAGCCTCCTTCCCTCCTGTACCTTTCTGCCTCTCCCAGCCTGTGGATACCGTGAGTTTGTTTGGCTAGGGCATCTGAGTTTGCCTGGGATTTCCTTGTTTTCTGAGATGCTGTCGCTCTCAGTGGGGCTCCACTAAGGTTCCTAGTACATGACCCTGGTCTCATTTCAGTGATGAAAGTGCTTCTGCATCTCCCGGCCCTCCTGGCTTCCCTGACCTTGCTCCAGACTGCAGCATCTGCCAGAAATGGTAAGCGTCATACTGTATTTGTTTCTTGGAATAAGACTTGGACAAAGTACCATAACCTGGGTGGTTGAAATCAATGCTGATTTATACTTACACAGCCTGGAAGGCTAGAAATTCAAGACAAAGGTAAATGGTAGGGCCATGTTCCTCCTGAAGGCCCTAAAAGAAGAGGCTCCCTTGCCTCTCCTGGCTTCTGATGGCTTGAGGTATTCTTATATCATTAACTTGTAGCTACCCTAATTTTTACATGCCTTCTTTGTGTGTCCTGTCCTAAACCCAGCAGTCACTGGACTTCACGTTCACCTCATCTGAATGAATCAGATCTGCAAAGCTTATTTGAAAATAATGTCACGTGTTGAAGGTCCAAAGGGACACTATCCAATCCACTGCAGTCTCCTTGCAGAGAAAAGGGGCAGCCTCTCATATTCCACACCCCAACCTGAGGGAGAGCAAGGAGAACATCTCTCTTTTCATGTCCTAGCTATCAGCTACACACTGATGGGCTCACCAGATCCCAAGTAGCCCAAGCTGAGAGGTCACACTAAATGTCCTATTGTCCTCTTCCTGGACACTGTACCAGAGTCCCATAGATCAAGTTTGATATCTTGCTGAAGAACAGGCAGGTCACTTCCCATTCTGTATCACCTCCCTTTAAGGCAGTGGTTCTCAACCTGTGAGTCTCGACCCCTTTGTGAGGGCCATTCGACCCTTTCACAGGGGTTGCCTATCAGATGCTCAGCAACCAGATATTCACATTACAGTTCATTACAGACCCAAAATCACAGTTATAAAGTAGTCACAAAAATAATTTTATGGTGAGGGTGTCACCACAACATGAGGAACGGTATAAAAGGGTCTCAGCATTAGGAAGACTGAGGACCGCTGCTTAGAGGACTCTTGTAGCATATCCTAATTTCAAACCCCTACCTGCTCAGGTTTGAGATTTGAGGTAATGGCTGCTGGGGTGAGGGTGGGGGTAGGGAACCAAGAACCAAAGGGCATCTCAAAGGAGTGGTAATTGATACCCTGCTTCCTGCTTTTCCCTCCCCAAGCCCCAACTGCTGAAACTGTCGCCATCCGTGACACGGTGGAAGAGGTCAAGGTCTGGGTCAACAAGGCCTTCCTGGATTCCCGGGCCAGGTAAATGAGACTCGTGTGTGTTAACTCCCCTTCACAGGCTTCCTGTTAGTGACAAGTGCACCTTGACCAGCCTCAATTAGCCAGTGAGCCAACGCAATTATAAAACTTGCATTTCCACCACTCTCCACCCCCCACTAGGAACGTAGCAAACAGAAACAATAGTTTCCGAGTTCTAAAAATCCCGGCTTCTAGGAGGCCTTGAGAGGACACCTAATATAATCTGATAAGCGCTTCCCTCCATGTGGCCCAGGGTTTCCTTTGGTTATAACTTGCCGGATTCAGAAAGGTTTTCATTCAACTAATATCGTCTGACTTGGGTCAGGCTCTCAGAAACAGAACCATAGGCATGGAGTCAGTCCGGATAATTTGAGAAAGAAGTGCTCTCAAGCAAAAGGTTAAAGGGTCGCAGCATTAGGAAGACTGAGGACCGCTGCTTAGAGGACTCTTGTAGCATATCCTAATTTCAAACCTCTACCTGCTCAGGTTTGAGATTTGAGGTAATGACTGCTGGGGTGACGGTGGGGGTAGGGGACCAAGAACCAAAGGACATCTCAAAGGAGTGGTAATTGATACCCTGCTTCCTGGTTTTCCCTCTCCAAGCCCCAACTTCCAAAACTGTCACCATCCATGACACGGTGGAAGAGGTCAAGGTCTGGGTCAACAAGGCCTCAGCCTGACTACACCACCACTACCATCCACCTACAGAGAGCTTAGAGTGTAAGGTGCACTTCCGAACCTGTCCCACCTCAGAGCAAGGGAGAGGAACTTTCACATATCCACATTAGGTTGACGTGGCCCAGGCTTGGGGCTCCAGTGACAAGTGTTCAGCATATTGGTGACAATATTGGGAACTCTGGTCAGGCAGTGGCAAGGGTTCAAGAACAAGTGTCAAATAAGGCTACAGGGGTGAGCCTAGAGCCTGTACCCACAGAAGCACAGAAGCCCTTTTGATAGATCTGAGGAGGCCTGGATCAACAGACTAAGCCACCATCTACCCCAGGCAGAGGACTGGGACTCTTTAAAGCACTCCCATGACTCTTTTGGTGACTTTTAGATTGCTTTTAGCCTCTGGAAATAGTATCATTTTGGGAAGTCAAAGATCAGTCTAAGGAGGCAAAGTCCCAAGCAGCGGACTTTCTTGGCTCTGAAGTGCTTGGGCTCTAGGGTGACAAGGGAGAGCCCAGAGGTTCTCTCCCTTATTCTAGGAGATGCTCCTCCCACCCCAACAACTCTTCCACAGGGCTGAGTGGAGAGAGGAGCAGGAAAGACAGGGGTGGCGAATCCACCTGTCCTTAATAGCTCAGTGCCTCAGTGGGACCTGTCTCTGGGGACTTTTCTGAGTACTCAAAGAAATCTATTACCAACTCAAAGACCTGGAAAAATTCTCTGGGCTACACTGAGAGCTCCAAACCTGCACTTAAGGTATCTGGCTTTAAAGTTGAGTCCCAGGCTACTGAGCTATACTGTCTCATAAAAACAGCAGAATGCTGGGTGTAATGTTGTTTGACTTTAGTTCTGGCACTCAAAAGGCAGAGGCAGGCAGATCTCTGTAAGTTTGAGGCCGAACTGGTCTACATATTCAGGCTAGCCAGAGTTGTTGACTAGTAAAAACTTGTGAGTTTTTGGTTGGTTGGTTGGTTTTGTTTTAAGGCAGCGAAAGACAGCATGGCTTATATCCTGGTTCTCTTTAGGGAGGTTAAGCTGAGGCTAGCTCTCCTGTGCCTTTTCTCTCATGTAGATAGTCCCTTGGTCTAAACCATGGCATCTACCAGCACTTTAAATGGAGTTAATGGCATTCTGTGAAGGACAGGACAGGCATTACAACCAGTGATTTAAACACAACCAAGAAGGCTGGGTTTGTGAGAATCTGAGTCATATTTCAGAGACTTGGAGATAGCGGTCTTGTAGATAGAACTTTACACACAAGGAAACTGAGGCACAGCGAGACAACAGAGGGCTCTCATGCCGCTAGCCTTTCTGAATTGTCACAGACTTCAGAGTAGAAGGCATTTCGGATTCATGTTTTGCACATAAAAGATACAGGACTAGGCTGAGTTTTCCTGTTCAGTGTAGGCTAGGTTCCAGACACAGACTCCACACCAATTCTAGGCCCAGATTCACAGGCAGAACTGGAGGCCCATGTGGGTCCTCCTTCTAGAATTCTTAGAGTATGAGGCTCAGCAGTAAACCAGAGGTTCTCAGGTCTGGATTCATCCATTGTAAGACCTGGCTGGTCTTACAATGCCCAGTTAATAGTCAGGCCATGTACAGCCTTCTGACTTGGAACTCAGGAATCTTTTGGTCCATCCACCAGCTTTACTTAAGGTCAGACTTAATGCTCCACAGCCTCTGTGGCTCTCTCCTCCCTGAAGAGGTTTTTCCAACAACATCAGGAGAGACAAGGGGAAGCTGCTGAGAGCCCACATTTACTCCTCAGAATTGGGGCTTTCCCCTGTACACACACTCTTGCACCTCTCCCTGAGCCACTGACATGCTTCTACAGAGCCTGCTCATGGTCCTCCTTGGTTCCTTCTGTAGGCTGAAGATGGCCATGATCACCAAGGTACATAGCACCCGTCTTCTCTCAGACTATCTCAAGCATGCTAAAGGCCGCACACGCACAGCAATCCGAAGCGGGCAGGTGTGGGAGGAGTCTCTAAAGAAACTGACTCAGTTTCTCACCAATGTCACAGGTAAAGAAAACTCACTAGACATCTAAAGACAGGAAGGGATCATCAGTACAGAACAGAGGCCATCAAGAGCTGTTAGGAATTGTTGACGTGGGAAGGCACATCCGCTTCCCTTCTTAAATCCAAAGGGCATACTGGCAGACCTCAGCAGCCCTTTGGGGACAGCTAAGCTGACGTCCCTTTTGGCAGATGAAAGAACTCCTTGTGACAAGATTATATTGCCAACTGATAGAGAAGGGACATCTGTGTTCAGTGTGTTAGTGGTTTTTAAGGCGTCTGCCTAGAAGAAATGCCAAAATCAATAAACAGGGTTTCCTACTCCAAACCAGTATTCTCTCTCCTGTAGGTGAAGCCTCCAGCGTCAGTTAGGTTGGCTGGAAGTATGTCTCAAGAGATGAAACTTGTACTCTCTTCTGGAGAACACTGAGCTGTCATCTCTAGTCTGATTCCTTGCCTGTTGCCAGTATCTCAGACCTCGGCCCTATCCGGGGTTCTCTTCTGTTTCAGGCCAAGGCCTGGACTTGACTTCGCTCTCTTGGGAGGCTGGCTGTGACCCCCCTGCTCCAACAGTGACTTGTAACATAAGTAGCCCTTACCGGACCATCACTGGAGACTGTAACAACAGGTGACCCTAACACCCACCACCGCAGCCAGCGTCTTTGCCCTGTGGACACACTGCAGGCACAGCTCCTGAGAGGACGTATCTCCAGTGAGGCCACTGTGATCCACTGGGAATGATCCTTTCCACTACTCCAGAAAGTCCTAGGTCTTGGGGTTGGGGAAATTCAGAACCTCACAATGCAGAGGGCCCCTCCTCCACATCTGCTTTAGCTCCCACAGAGCTCAGGTTAAGGGCGGCAGGGTGAGGGCAGCAATCCAGGAGGCCAGCTGCCGAGGCTGAGAGCCTTCTTGCTGGGTTTCAGGAAGAATCCAGCGCTGGGATCCGCCAACAGGGCGCTGGTTCGATGGCTGCCCGCAGAGTACGAGGACGGGCTCTCCCTCCCCTACGGGTGGACGCCGGGGAAGACGCGGAATGGCTTCCCTCTCCCGCCGGTAAAGAAGGGTGGGGTAGAGGATGGGAGGGAAAGAGCCACACGCAAGTACGTCAGCTCTCTGAAAAGGAAAATGGGAGGCGCAACGGAAATTAAGATTTGCACCCGAGCGATATGTTCCCCAAACGGCCGCAAGAGGGCAGCAGAATCCGGGGCCCAGCCAGGTGGTGGTGGTCATGTCCCAACTGTCACAAGCCTGATACCCTGGTCTCCCAGGCAGATGGTTTCCTTGCACTATTCTACTTGCGCCTACCCTGTCCCAGCCCCTGGAGTGCACCAGCTGTCGTTTTCCTGTAGGTCCGATCTGTTGGCCTCATCTGAGCTGGCAGCCAGTCCCCAGGGTCCCTCTTCCCATATCCAGAAAACTGGCACTTCTGTCACAGGCCGTCAGCAGCAGCTTGTCTTTGTTTTCCCTCTCCATAGTAAGGCCACTTGATTACTGTCAGTCATACAGACCTAGGTTCAATCCCATCCCTGCCCCCTTGCAGCTGCAGGACCAAGAGCATCGGCTTGCCTCTCCCTAATGTTCTATGTCCTCACCTACAAAGTGTTATCATGCACCCAGCAGCTCACAAGCTCCTCTTGGGACTGGATCATAGGTCCTCAACAAACTGGTGTCGGATTTTAATTTTCAAAGCATGCTTTCTTCCAACTTGATTCTCCTTGTGCAGCCCCGTGAAGTCTCTAACCAGATCGCTGCCTATCTGAATGAGGAGGACGTTCTGGACCAAAAGAGATCCATGCTGTTCATGCAGTGGGGTCAAATCGTGGACCATGACATGGACTTTGCCCCTGAAACTGAAATGGGGAGTGATAACTACACCAAAGCCCAGTGTGATGAACACTGTCTCCAGGGAGACAACTGCTTCCCCATCATGGTAGGCCTCTGCAGCCAGACAGTTGTCCCTGTCCACTATCCGTGGGTCATGTGTCCCTTGCAGTTTCCATGTAGCACACATTCCCAGCCCGAAGAGCGGGATCTCTTGATAGCTTTGGATGCTCAACCATCCACTCAGTAATTAGACAGTAACGGTATTCTGTCAGGGAGTGCAGCAAGCACTGGGGATTCAAAGGTGAGGACAAAAGGCTGACATGAAAGTGAGCTCGTGAGCTATTGACAGAACGGGGAACTCTGTGAAGGGTTGTCTGCACCCCCACCCAACAGGCTCTGAGTCTCCTGGGGGCTGATTAGAAAGGCAAACTCAAGCCTCACTGCCCCGCAAACCCCACCCCCACCCCGTCAGGTGTTAGGAGATACAGTTTACATTTTTATCAAAACACAAGCATTTGTCCCACTTAGCCCCCTTCTGGCCAAGGGAGTCATCTTGTACTTAGTTTGTGGAACTATGTACGTTCCCTGGAGGATGACTTTTGTTCCTAGGAGCTGAAAGTAGTGACTCAGCGAAGGAAAGAACGGGGAGTGTCCGGCAGCAGAGCAGGAGAGAGCGGCTTGCAGTGGTCTCTTCTTAACCATAGATTTCCTACTTAGTCATTTATTCACTCAAACAAATCAAGAATCTGTGCTGTGGTATAAAAAATCTGAACCATGGGCTGAGTCCAAGACCGAGTCTTACATCTTTCCCTCCTAGTTTGTGGGTGCTGAGACAAGTTAACCTGTGGACCAATTGAGACCGTTCTCTAAAGTGTAAAGGGCTCGGCGCTCTGACTCACAGGCTCTCAGAGGGCCAGAATGAGATGAAATATGCATAGCGAGAGGCTGGTGCGAGGCAGTTCCAGGGTTGATATTTCGGTAGTAATTATTAAATCTCATGTACTGCTTGCCAGTTTAGGGCTCTCCCGAAATCCTCTCTGCCATTTCTGAGCGCTTACTGTGAAAGAATGAATCATGGCTTTCCGCTCTTGTGCATCATGATATAATGAACTCTGGAGTGTCATGGGCCCGGGAAGTGTATTGTCATCAGGAGGCATCTAGGGCAAGAGTCCCAGAAGGCCACCATGAGCATCTTTTCCTCCAGACTGACCCTGGGAAGAATTGCCCGGGCATAGATATGCTGTGTAACCATCCCCAACCCATCTCTCTGCAGTTCCCAACTGGTGACCCTAAACTGAAGACTCAGGGGAAATGCATGCCTTTCTTCCGAGCCGGATTTGTCTGCCCCACATCACCCTACCAGTCCCTGGCCCGAGAGCAAATCAATGCTCTAACCCCTTTCCTGGATGCTAGCCTAGTGTATGGCCCCGAGCCGAGCCTGGCAAATAGACTCCGAAACCTCAGCAGCCCCTTGGGCCTCATGGCTGTCAATGAAGAAGTCTCAGACCATGGACGGCCCTTCCCGCCTTTTGTCAAAGTGAAACCCAGCCCCTGTGAGGTCATCAATGCCACAGCTGGTGTGCCCTGCTTCTTGGCAGGTGAGTCTAGCCTGGGAGGAAAAAAGAGGGTCTAAGGGACAAGGGGATCATTGAAGGAGGCTGTTCCATCTCAGCATTTGTCCAGGAAAATGCCCCCAAGTCACCCCTGTCTGTAACACTAAACCAGGAGTAGAGTAAGGGCCTGATCAAAGAACAAGCATTCACTGTAGAAGAAAAGAAGGAAGTTCAGGGAAAAAAAAATCCCATGACCCCATTATCCACCAGGATTGGTTATTCACGTTTTTAATATAAACCTTTCTAGTACTCTCTGTCACAGGCTGTTCTAGCCAAGCTTGGTGGCACAATCCATAATTGTACACTATTCCTCACCACCCATCTGACCCTCTCCACCTGACTTTCCTTAGTCGACCTTGAAGGAGAGGCTTGGGAGAGAGACTGGGTGGGTACCATCTTTCTCTGTGCAGGTCCCTGGCTCTGCTCAGGGAGAATGCATCTTCCTGTCTTTTGGGCTTTTAGGAGACTCCCGAGCCTCAGAGCAGATCTTGCTGGCCACATCTCACACACTCTTTATCCGGGAGCACAACCGGTTAGCCAGAGAACTAAGCAGACTCAACCCTCACTGGGACGGAGAGACGCTCTATCAGGAAGCTAGGAAAATCATGGGAGCCTTCATACAGGTATGGAGGTGGGGTTGGCCATCTCGGCTCTGTTAGTCACTTCCAGCCGCAAATCCTGTTTCAATGTTCTTCTTCCTTGCTCCTCCTTCTGTGCTTCTCTCCAAGTGTCTGATAGGCTCTGTTTATAAATGTATCCCCACGTTCTGAATGTGGGGAGTTGTCCACACGTGCCTCCGTGGGCCTGTCCTGTCGTCATCACTGAGCCTACAGCTTCTCTCACTCATGGGGCTGCTCCCTCGCAATGACTGGAGCTATTTTTGACTTCTCTTCCTTTTGAATTCTCTCTATATAAACTACATGCCATAGGCATACTTGATTTTAGATTGCTTTATCAGCTAACTGAAAGAGTTAGAAGGGTCAAGTGTGTGTGTGTGTGTGTGTGTGTGTGTGTGTGTGTATGTGTATGTGTCTATGTGAGTGTGTCTATGTGAGTATGTGTTGTATGAGAGAGTGTGAGTGTGTGAGTGTGTGAGTGTATTGTGTGAGTGTGTATAAGTGTGTGTTATGTGAATGTTTGTGTGAGTGTGAGTGTGTGTGCATGTATTGTGTGAGTGTGCATGAATGTACATGAGTATGAGTGTGTGTGTTGTGGTTTGATTTTAAGACAGGGTCTCATTTAGCTCAGACTGGCCTTGACCTCCTCATCCCCCAGCTTCTACCTTCCAAACTCTGAGATCATGGGCATCCAACACCATATCTGACTTGTTAAAAGTTAGATCTTTTATTATTGTCCTGTAGAATCCTTAGGGTCTAGTTTACTGAAGGTTCTTTTCTTATTTATTTATTTATTTATTTATCCATCTATTTATCTTTCTTTCTCTTCTTCCTCTTCCTCCTCTTCTTTCTCCTCTTATTTGGTTTTTTGAGACAGGGTTTCTCTGTGTAGCCCTGGCTGTCCTGGAACTCACTCTGTAGACGACGATGGCCTTGAACTCGGAGACCTGCCTCCCTCTGCCTCCCAAGTGCTGAGATTAAAGCCACCACCACCCACTTCCTGGAAGTTCTTCATTCACCTCCTTTCTCTCTTTTGTACAGATTAGTGACATCTACTGACCTTTCCTGATTCTAGCCTCTGCCGTTTCTACTCTACAATTGGATGGATTCAATCTTATTGCTGTTATTACTACTATTATGTCAAGTGGTGTACTTTCAATTCCACAGGTTTTTTTTTTTTTAATTTCCACTCCTTTGCTGAGATGTTTCCTATGTCCCGACACTTGTTTCAGAAAAATACATAATCAATTGAGGAATTTTGAACCTGTATTGACTGTAGGGTTGGGGCGCAGCTCAGTGGTAGGGTGCTTACCCTAGCACAGTCGAGGATCTGGGTTCACTTTGAAATACTGCAGCAAATAAGTAAATATCTATGTGTTTGTCTGTGTGCGTGTGGGTTGTGCACATGGGGCTTTGGCTATGCATCTACATAAGTGTATGTGGAGGCCAGAGGACAGCATCTCCTGTGTCATTTCTCCAGAAAGCCAAATATACGCTTTACTTTTGAACTTACAAAGTAGGCTAGGCTGGCTGGCCAACAGGCTCCAGGAATGGACCTGCCTCTGCCTTCCCTGCTCTGAGATTACAAGTCCATGCTACCATGCCCAGCTTTTTTCTGGGAATCCCAGACAGGTGAGCTAATTCCACCGGGTCCCTGTTGCTGTTGCCCTCAGTCGGTCTTTTTTCACTCAAGATGTGGCTTTCCAGGTCCTTGGTAGTACTGAATACTTTAGTGATTTTAGTTCTATCTGAATCTTTTTTCTAGTTTGTGGTTCCCCTGGTTAGATTCTAGTCTGCCATTGTCACTGTTCCAGTAACAGCTTGGTTCTGAGCTCTTCTGGTGTTCCTCTGGGTCTGCTTTGCTCTTCCAGGGCATCTGAACTTCCCACTCCAATCCTGCTAGGTCTGTCTTAAGGGCACCAAAATGTTGGGGGTTTTTTTGTTTTTGTTTTTTGGGGTTTTTTTTGTTTTTGTTTTTTCCTGGCTGCCTGTTGTTGCTAAGCAACCTCCTAGAGAAGCAGAAGCCACGGTGCCCAGGTCTCCTTGGTGAAGAACCAAGGGTGAGAAGAAATAGACACAGTGCTCCACTGCTCCCACAGAAGGCTGAGATCGCCCACAGCCTGGACTGAGGAGTGGGCAGGGCTGGCCAGGGCTGAGGACTTGGGCTGAGGCAAGGATTGGGGCTCTCTGCTAGTCGGTGTTGGATTTCCCTGGCCCTTGGTCTCTGGAAAGAGAAAGTAAGCATTTTTTTTTTTTTTTTGAGCTTTCATGCTGCCAGACTCTTGTGCATCCAGTTCAATCTGGGAGTATGTAGGACTTACCACATTGCCAATTCTCCAAGTTCTGGGGCCCCCAGACAGTTCATATTCTTTTTCTAGTTTTCAGAGTCTTTTTGAATTTTTAACTTATGTGTCTGTGTGTGTAGATCAAAGCAAATATCAGATCCCCAGGAGCTGGAGTTACAGATACCTATGACCCATCTGATATGGGTGTTGGGAACTGAACTCAGGTTCTCGAGGAGGACTCTTATAACCTCTAAGCGCTCTCTCTCTCTCTCTCTCTCTCTCTCTCTCTCTCTCTCTCTCTCTCTCTGTGTGTGTGTGTGTGTATGTGTGTGTGTATGTGTGTTATTGGGTCTTATGTTGCTCAGGCTGGCCTTAAACTCACAAAGCTGACCTTGACCTCCTGACCCTCATGCCGTCACACCGCCGGGACTGGGATTACAGATGTGGTGATCTATGTCATTTGTTATTGCTGTTGTTGTTTTAGGGTTGTTTGAGTTGGAAATAGCAGCCTCACAATGGAGCCCAGGCTGGCCTCAAATTGCAAACCTCTTGTCTTTGGAATGCTAGGATTATAGATATGTATCACCACACAAGCTTGAAGTCCTTTTATTATTTCCTGTTGAATAATTTCCAGGATGTTTAGTTACGGTGATTAGAGAGGAGAAAGAAAAATAAGACTACACCACCTTGTTCTAAAACCAGAAACCACATACACACTCACACGACTATTTTTAATTATTAAGATAACCTATTGCTGTATAAAATAATAAAGTCAGAATTCTTGCTGCTAAAGCATCAGGTTGAAATGATCAATTAGTATAACCAATGTGGAGACAGAATGAGAAATAGCTGAAAGAATGCCATGATTGATTAGCAATGTCTGCCATGGCCGTAGGAATGGACACCGGGTACAAACGCTACCCACTTGGCATCCTCTTGGGCAGCAATTTCTCTCCAGCCTCCCACTGCAGAAGCTCACACCTTGTCACATCCTTTCCTCACGACCCCTTTCTCTCTCCAGATTATCACCTTTAGGGACTATCTACCCATCGTACTGGGCGATGAGATGCAGAAGTGGATTCCCCCGTACCAAGGCTACAATGAGTCTGTAGACCCCCGAGTTTCCAATGTCTTCACCTTTGCTTTCCGCTTCGGCCACTTGGAGATCCCCTCCACTGTGTCTCGTCTGGATGAGAATTACCAGCCGTGGGGTTCAGAACCTGAGCTCCCCCTGCACACTGTCTTCTTCAACACCTGGAGGCTGGTCAAAGATGGTGAGTCTTTTTTAGGGACGTGTTCTTGCCTGAGCCCTCTCATTTCTTCGAGCAGCTTGTAGGGACTTCTGGTGTGGAGATCATCTTCCATACACTTCCTGTGTGGTCCTGGGGAAGGGAATTCATCTTACTGAGTCTTCATATCCCTGTTTGTAAAATAAGGGTAATAATAGTGCCCAGCTTGCCAGGATATCAATTGAAATGAGATTGATGTGTAAGGTATCCTATTGTGGTTCCTAAGACCCAAGGAGTGATCAGTGGATACAAGTCACTTCCTCCGTCCAGCTTCCCAGGGCTGGGATTCCTCTGCCATTTCCTACCTTGGGCTTCCCTGAACCCTGAAGAGAGAGTTTGTGGGGTGGGTAAATTGTTCTGTTCTAGAACCTCCTACCGCCGTGAGGTATCATAGATTGAATTTGACTTTCCTTCAACCTTAACCGGTCAGAGCTGTTTCTTCAAGATATATTGTCCCTTTTCCTCCCGGGGGAATGGGTGGAAAACAAAGGCGCTGACTCCGTGATCTCGAACATGAAAAGCCTCCGGGTATTCATTCATACATCAGCCTATGCGTACTCTTTCCTGTCACCTCAGAAAGGGTAGCCTGGACTCCTCTTACCCTGGCACAAGGGCAGACTGCACTGTGCCCTCCTCTTCTCTCTCTGTCCCCAGGTAGACACATTTCCTAGTCTTTCCCATTTCCTGTTGAGAGAAGGTGTCTGGAGCAGAGAGGACCCAGCATGGATGATGCCCTCACCCTAGTCCTATCCTAAGGATGGCCTCTTGGTGTCCCTCTGCAGGTGGAATTGATCCTCTGGTTCGAGGCCTGCTGGCCAAAAAGGCCAAGTTGATGCATCAGAACAAAATGATGACAGGGGAGCTTCGAAACAAGCTATTCCAGCCAACTCACACCATCCATGGCTTCGACCTGGCTTCCATCAACATACAGCGGTGCAGAGACCACGGACAGCCTGGTGAGTGGGTCTGAGGTCTCACCTGGTCTGGAGAGTTTTTTGGCTACTTTCTGGGGCTCCTGGACACTCTCCTCTGGAACCCAGGGGACAATCAATCCTGAAGCTAGAGGCTTTTTAATTTTTTTTTAATTTTTCTTTTATTTATTTTACACACTGACTGCAGCTTCCCCCTCTCCTCTCCTCCCAGTCCCTCCTGCCACCTCTCCCCTCCCACCCACCCCTCCTCTGTTTCTCTTCAGAAAAGGGCTGGCCTCCATGGATATCAACCAGCCATGGCCTATCAAGTTGCAGTAACACTAGGCACCTCCTCTTCTAGTAAGGCTGGACAAGGCAGCCCAGTAAATGGAAGTGTCCCAAAGGCAGGCATCAGAGTCAGAGACAGCCCCTGCACCCACTGTTAGGGGTCCCACAAGAAGACCAAGCTACCACACTATTACATATGTGCAGAGGGCCTAGGTCCAGCCCATGCAGGCTCCCTGTTTGGCAATTTGACCTCTGTGAGCCCCTGTGGTCTCAGGTTAGAGGCAAATCCCATTTTAAAACCCATATAAGACATCCAGGAAATGGAATCTTCTGCTTTCCTAATGCAGGGCTGTGAATACACATCTGGTGTTATTACACAGCCCATCATTCAGGGAAGGCATGGTGTCGTGAGCATGAGGCAGCTGAGTCGGGAAGCAGAGACGGATGGATGATGTTGCAGCTTCCCTCCTGTCCGTGTTCAGACCCACAGGCTGGAGCTGCTCATGTTCAGGGCGGGGCTTCCCACTATAATTAACCCTATTTAGAAGCTCCTTCATGAGCATGCCCGGAGATTTGCCTCCTAGGGTTTTCTAGCTCTTGTCACGTTGACAATCAGTGTTAACAATCACACTGGTTATAGGACTGGAGGCAAGCTTAAAAGCTTTGCCCTTGTTTGTACGCATGGTTCCTGGAATAGTAGCTGGACCCATAGGAAGCTGTAGGCATAAAAATTTTGCAACCTATTTTTTTTTAAGATTTATTTTATGTATGTGAGTACACTGTTGCTGTCTTCAGACACACCAGAAGAGGGCATCAGATCCCATTACAGATGGTTGTGATCCACCATGTGGTGCTGGGAATTGAACTCATGACCTCCAGAAAAGCAGCTGGTGCTCTTAACCTCTAAGCCAACTCTCCAGCCCTGCAATCTACTTTTTAATAAGGGTTCAACCTCTCCTCTAGCCCACCACCCAGAAGAGGTAACAGAAGAAAAGAATTATCAGGATGTGGGGGAAGTGGACCTGTTCAGCAGGTCCACAACCTGTTCAGTTGGGGGCGAGCTTGATCTTCTTGGGCAGCAGTTCAGTCCTGTAGCAAACACCAAATACGATTGAGCAACTGCAGACAAGTCCTCTAGGCAGGCAGACACCAGACACAAACCAGCAGCTGTAGTTCAATCCTGAAGAAACTACCAGGCTTGTCAACCAGCCTGGGATGAGGCCACTGAAGTGGCAAGCTGCTCCAGGAACCTCTTGAACAGTTTCTCTCAACGGCGGCATTATCACAAGTCGAGCTCAACAACACTATGTAAGGTGAACCAATACACGAGTGTCTTTAAGCAAAGAATAGTGAGGCCGAGCAAACTGAACCAAGGCTCCGTGCTCCTCTCCCCCTGTCTGTGGGGTCCTGTACTCCTTCATCAAAGGTCCTTTCATGTCTTTGCTATATCAAAACATCTTTTCACCTGTGTCTGCTTCAGGAAAACTGTCTTTCACGTGTTTGCTCTAGCAAGACATCCTTTCACCTGTGTGCCTCAGCAAAACATCATTTGACATAACTTACCAAAGAAACTAGAAGTTTCCACTTCAGTAAGCCACAAGTCTTCCCCCAGACTGAAGTGCCACAGATGACAGGCAATGTATTATACTTTCCTTGTCTTAAAAGTCCCAGACTTTCCAGGCTTCTGGAGGTAGTGTACATCCCCAAGGGAAAACTGAAGTGAGAGGTTCCTGAGGTGAGCCAGCCTTATCTTCCCTCCCCTAGGGTACAACTCCTGGAGAGCTTTCTGTGGCCTGTCCCAGCCAAAGACACTAGAGGAGCTGAGTGCTGTCATGGAAAACGAGGTGCTGGCCAAGAAACTGCTAGACCTCTACGGAACGCCCAGCAACATTGATATCTGGCTAGGGGCCATTGCTGAACCCCTGGTCCATGGGGGTCGGGTAGGGCCTCTCTTGACCTGTCTCCTGGGCCAGCAGTTCCAGCGGATCCGAGATGGAGACAGGCAAGTGAAACCATTACGGGGCAGGAGGATCCATTCCCTTATGCGGGGGTCCCCAAAGTTCTTCACGAGGTCTGACTCCATACCTCACCATAGAGCACCCCTTTCCCAAGAATGTCCTCTGGCAGTGTGGGGAAGAGCTAGCCACTGGACTGTGTGAAATGACCCTGCTGTGTCCTCGTAGGTTCTGGTGGGAGAACCCTGGGGTCTTCACAGAGAAACAACAGGAGTCTCTGCAGAAGATGTCCTTCTCCCGCCTCGTCTGTGACAACACTGGCATCGACAAGGTCCCGCTGAATCCATTCCATGCCAACACCTACCCCCATGACTTTGTGGACTGCTCTTCAATTGATAAGCTGGACCTCTCACCCTGGGCCTCAGTGAAGGAGTAGGAACCCGCTGCCCACAGCTTCCTACAGTGCACATGTCCGTGGTCCAAGATGCCATTTCAAACAATTTCAATGACCTACTCCTTTCAAGTTGGATTCCAAGGCTAAAGCCTGCCTCAACCTTTCCAGCCCATCCACTCAGCTGTCACTACCCTCGCCACCCTCTCAGCCTGACGAGACTTAGGCTTCTTAAGATGTCCTTCCAGCCTGTCAGACATCGCCTACCCTCTCCCTGAATGAGCCCTGGCTGGGGCTGTGACCTTTGACTCTTATGTTTCCTCCCATCCTCCCAGACTAGATCATAAGCGTCCTGAGCCAGAGACTTCAGCCTACCTTGTGAGTATGGTTTGTGACACTTAGCATGGTGTTCAACACACAAAGTGCTCAATAAACGTCCGACTGTCCCGTCCTAGGGGCAGGCTGCACATGAGTAACTAGATGTTTATAGTCCAGCTGTGTCTTATTGCTGAGCGGTCCTGGGGATCAATCAGTCTGACAAGGGAGCCTAGTAACCGAGTGGGAGAGTCAAGAATTCTCAAAGCAGGGAGGAGGCAAGGGACTTCTGGTTGGGGGCTGGGGTCGAGGGGCTGGGGTCGGGGTGGGGATAAGGGAGTGAATAATATCACACAGGTAGTGAGAGCATGAACTTGGGGTGACACTATTCTGGGGTACCAAGGGTAAGCAAGCCTGGACTTCCCAGGAACTACAATCGATCTCTTCTTCCTGAGCAGTTCTCGGAACCCTTGAAGTGTCTGAGGAGGCAGTTCCAGAACATTCCTTGGGCTGTGACCCAATGTGTACTCATACATTCTTTAATTTGGTTCATAGGGTCTCACTTTATATTTTAGGTGGGCCTAGAACAGTTATGTAGTGCAGAGTAACCCCATCCTCCTAAATTTAGATAACTCCAGCCTCCTTCATGCTGGGTTGTACTTATGACCGGGTTGACGTTCTTAAAAAAACAAAAAAACAAAAAATGCTCCAGGGGCTGGAGAGATGGAGAGATGGAGAGATGGACCAGTGATTAAGAGCACTGGCTGTTCTTCCAGAGGATCCTGGTTCAATTCCCAACACTCCCAAGGCTGCTCTCAACTGTCCCAGAGGATCCTATGCCCTCTTCTGGCCTCTGAGAGTACTGTATGCGTGTGGCACATAGGGATACTGCAGCCAGACTATCCATACCCATAAACAAAACTCTAGAAATGAATAAATAGTAAAATGAAGAGGCCTCCAGTGTACAAGGCCCTGAGCTCAGTCTTAGCACCACAGAAATTAACTAGCTAGTTAATGAAATGATCAGTTGGTTAACTAGTTGATTAAATTTACCCTTTCAAGGCCTGATGGTACAGGAGACTCAGAAGTTCAAGATTGACCCATGCTACAGAGCAAGTCAGCCTGGCCAACTTAGCAAGATC
Source organism: Grammomys surdaster (assembly GCF_004785775.1). Classification (NCBI taxonomy): domain Eukaryota; kingdom Metazoa; phylum Chordata; class Mammalia; order Rodentia; family Muridae; genus Grammomys; species Grammomys surdaster. The sequence continues at coordinate 4,462,766 of NW_021604658.1, read as the reverse complement.
TTGTCTCAAAATAAAAAGGGGTCTGAAGCTGGAGCTCAGTGGTAGTGTTCGCCTAGCATATACAAGGTCCTAAGTTCAATACCAGCATCACAGGGGCAAAACTTACCCTACAGGTAAAACCAGTCAGGAAGTCATTCCCTCGTCTTATGAAGGTTGCTAAGGACAGTCCTTGCTCATAGCCCTGTTCTGCAGCCCTCCTCACCAGTCTTGGATGAGGCTCTGCCTCTGTGAACACCCCTCCCCACTCAGTGAGGTAATCATGAGAGGTACTGGTCCTGCAGCTCTCCACAGCGAGGGTCTGGCTTTACCTCACCGTTCTCTTACCTTTAGCTCCCCCCACGGTGGGGGGGGGGGTCCCCACTCCTCATAAGTGAGAAGACAGGAAAGGAGAAGACAGAGTCTGCTAATCCACTATGGACCAGCTCCTTACAAGACCACTGGCCAGACACAGCCCTCCCCTTCCCAGACACTGGGGTCTGATCACTGGAAGCCTGAAATAAGGAGGCATCTGTCCCCTGGAGGGTCCCTGGGCCACTCACTGTGTTAGTCTGCAGAGACACAGAGGCCTCTATTCTCTCAGCAAAGCCTTCCCACCAGACCTCAGCTTTTGCTCTCACTGGCTAGCATTCTGTCCCCTCCCCTTCTCAGAGACTGACACAGAATGAGCATGCAGTCAGCAAATGCCAGAACAATGAACAAATACCAGGGCTTGTGGCCACATTCCCGTTCCACAGAGCGGTGGAGGATGTCCGTGAGGGATGAGGGTCTGCTTAGTGTGGCTTGGCCCCAAGGCTTCTAAGAGCAAGCTGCCCTCCACATATGGAATAGCCAAAGGAGGGTACCCCAGCACAATCATCAGCCTAGAAACACCCTGAGGTACAGACCACACTGGCTCAAGTTCTCAGACCAGGGAGAACCTCCCACTGAAGGTGCAGCCCCTTCACAGACATGGAACAAGAGCTCATCCACCATGTTTTATTAGTGTGAATCTCAGGTACAAATAGCACAGAAAGGCCAATGACCTCCGTTCCTCTCCTGGGAGACCCCTGTGAATAGCAAGAGAACAGAGTAAGGGAGGAGGAGAAACCACTAGCTGAGCCAGGCTGGCCTAGGACTGTGTCACAACCACACAGCCCAACTGCTAACTGCATCCTCCCCTCCAGAGGCCAATGCCTTTTTTTCTGCCAGCCAGAACGTGATCGAGGATTTGGCATTCATCTTTGGTATTCATCTTTATTGCTTCTGTTTCCCGTGGCTAGCACAGTACCTGGTAGCTGCCCAATGAGTAGAGAGCTGGAGGAGGCAATAGGCCCTCTAACAAGCCACGGCTGTTTTTATTTATAAGGAAGAGAATTTACACGTAGAGTCATTTGGCCAAAGTCACACACAGTACCATGCTACAGAGTGATTACTTGAACTCGAGCTGTCTGCTCACTGCCTCTCACGTTCTTAATATTGTCATAAGCAGTGAGCCCAGACTCATGTGCTTGACAAGCACACAAGGCACGACAATCATTGCCCATGCTCACAGATGATGCACACATGGCATACTAATTTACATATGTTGCATATACATAGATGTGCACAAGTGTATATGCAAACATACTTGTGCACTCACAAGTGAATGTCCAGTCATTCCCCGCCCCCACTGGCACCCACAGTATCCACAAAGATGGATTCACTCAGGGAAGAGAGTTCTCTGAGATTCCCACTAGCCCACCAGGGTATACCCTTCAGTGTGTCATGACCTTACCCAGCCTCTAGGCCTCCTTCCAGGAAGCCAGGTTCAGTTTAGGAACGGTGTTACAGCTGACAAAGTCTCGGGGGTATGAGTTGGACATGAAGATGTTGTTCTTGGACACAGTGGTGATGCCAGTGTTGTCACAGATGATACGGGGCAAGGAGATGCTGGCCAAGGCCTGTCTCTGCTGTGTGCTGAACACACCTGGGTTCTCCCACCAAAACCTGCATGGGAGCATCGTGGACATTATGTCTGAGGATGTCCCGAGTGAGGACACCCTGGGCTGAGGATACCCAGGACATGACCTGGCTTGAGCTGCCCCACCCCCCAACCCCGCGAATGTGAGAAGGCCACAGAAGAATATCTACAGCACAGGAGAGCTCAGGTCGTGGGCAGTGCCCACTCAGCCCAGAAGACAGACGCTCAGCTGCTTGGGTCCCAGTCTGATACACGAACCCACAAGGGTAAAAGAACGTCTGGGTGGCATTTGTGATTTGCTCTCCTTGCCTGGGATACCCTTTTACAATATTGCCAAAGGTGTAATGCAAGTTAGGTAAGAACTAGACATGGAGATGCCAGGATCGCGATGAAATGACATGAAAGGGGGTCAGCGGGAGACTTTTGGAACTTTTCCATGGTAACTGACGCCTCCATAGTAGCACTGAGAAACCCAGAGAACGTATTAAGAGTGACATTTTTGGGACCATCAAGATGGTTCAATGAGCAAAAGCACGTACCACCAAGGCTGAGAACTTGACTACCCTCCCTGGACTAGACCTGGTGGAACCAACTCATTTAAGTTGTCCTCTAAGCTCCGCCTGACTGCTGTGGTGCGCATGCGTCCTCTCCCGTGGCGCCCTGCCTTCCCACAGCTTGCTTACCGATCTCCATCGCGTAGCTTCCTAAACTGAGTGCCAATGAGACAGGCAAGGAGCTGACCTACGCGGCCGTTGGGCTCCAGGGGCTCAGACACACCGCCCATCCAGATGTCAATGTTGTTGGGCGTGCCATACTGTGCCATCAACTTCCGTGCCAGTCCCAGGTTCTTCAGCACCGTGCCGAGTTCACCCACTGTGCTGGGCTGTGGAAGCCCACAGAAGCGTCTCCAGGCATTGTATCCTGCGTTGGGTCAGAGAACAGTTAGCTGTAAATGGACCCCTCTCCTCCCGGGTAGAAAGAGTACTGGGAAGAACAGGAAAAGAGCTACACAGATGTTCAAAAGCCCATCTCAGTGCACAAGGCCATAAGCAGAATGGATCCCTAAGTGATTGGCTCAGGCCAAAGTGGACAGCTGGGTCCCTCCAGACCTCTCACTCTTTTCCTCTCTCTCTCCTACCCTGCCAAGCCCTGTAGTACCACAAATCCCACCAGACTCAAGTATGGAAACAGCACATTGTCCCTTAGAGCAGCAGCCTAATGTATCTGTCTCTGACTCAGAGAGTGAAAATGTTTCCCGGGGGTGTGGCCACTTGTGCTACTCCACAACACAGCCATGGGGCTTTTGGGTTATGCTGATCCATTTGGGTCCAGTCTCCACGTCTCTCACCCAGCCAAGCTCCGAACTGCTCTAAGTCCGAGTTTCCTCGTCAGTAAAAACGACTGTGGTACTCTCCCACCCCCGGGTTCATGAATTAGTCAGAATGAGCTGATGATGGAGACAGAGTTCCAGATCCTGGGATGCTACCCAGGTTGTGAAAGTCCAGCTTGTGAAAAAGCCGGGAGAGGCTGAACTTTGGCCATAGGGGCCTAGAAAAGACAGGGCCTCGGGTGCTGTCTGAGAACTGGAAAAGAGGTCCTGAGCAAGAAAGGGAGCTTCCAGGGAGGTGGGATGGAGCTGAGGCTGGCCTCTCACCTGGGAGACCATGATCCCGGCTACGCTGCATGTTAAGAGCAGGCAAATCGAGCCCTATCCTCATGACTTGCTCAAACAGTCGCTCCCGGATCTCATCCACCACAATCTGGTTCTGGCGATTCAGTTTCGCAGGAGTAGCCATGAGGCCTCGGAGAATGGGGTCAATGCCACCTGAGGTCAAGAGACGGAAGTGAAAGGAAAGGTTATCTTGCTACAAGAGCACACAGTGGAGTCAGGGCTGGTCCAAGTGGAACCGTAGGGATCAGAGAGAAGCTATAAGCACATGCAACACTTGGGGCCAAGGCAGCCACAGAGACCAGTCATCTCCAGGCACTCTTTGACAGAGGGTTCACGAAGTTGGGATGCTCTAGCTTTCTGGGTCAGTGAAACTGGAAAGCGAGACTAGATGCCCAAAGATGAGAAAAGATCTCTCCCTGAAGCCAAGCCCACACCATCCCATCCTCAGCTGCTTGCTGGCTTTTCTCAGGTTCTGTTGCTCACCTTCCAGCACGACTCTCCAGCTGGCAAAAAAGACCTTGCTGAGTGGGACACGGGGGTTGGGCCCTGTGGGCCGGTACTGATTGTCCAGGCGGAACAAGAAAGGTTGGATGAGGGTGTGGCCGTAACGGAAAGCGTTGGTGAAGACGTTGGCGATTCGAGGATCTACTGAGTCATTGTAGGATCGGTACTGGGGTAGGTACTTCTTCATGGCTGCTGGCCCCAACACCAAGGGCAGGTAGTCCCGGTATGTGATGATCTAGAATGAAGTGACTTTGCTTTAGATGTCTGTTTGTTCCTCCCTGTGGTCTCCAGCTTGGGGGAATTGCCCCTACCTGGCTAGGATCAGGGGCTTGTCTCCCATAGTCTTAGACCTGAATTTAACAGGACATAAATAGAGCTGGCTCGGGTCATTTATTAAACTCTCTGAACCACAGTGGTTCAGAGTAATAAATGTAAATAGTAATAATTATATTACTTTCTCTTTCAAGGGACTAAACAAAATGTCTTGTTAGTCATTGTAATGTCTCTCTTGCCTTTAAGGTATCAGTGGTCTCATTTCTCCTTGGGAGCCAGGGAAGTTGAGATTACTGAGATTATCCACAGTATCCAGCAATAGCCTAGCACACAGTAGGGGCTCATTACAGGTTTACAGATGGAGGGCAGAAGTCTGTTCCGGTGTGATGTCCTCAGTGAAAAGGAGGCTGTGAGGCAGTGTCACTCTGGGTCCAAGGCTAGAACTGCTTCTGAGACTAAAATGAATTTCACTTGTGGATGTGAGTATAAATCAAAAACCCCCGCCCTCAGCACCCTCTCCTCTCTCCCTGAAGTCTAGCAAAGGCGTGCGTGCGTGCGTGCATGCGTGCGTGCGTGTGTGTGTGTGTGTGTGTGTGTGATGTACAAGAATGTTTACATTCTTGGGAAAATACAAGTCATGGAAACATCACAAACCAAATGCAGGAGCACTGCCTCAGGGGAGAAAATGCTCAAGATGATGACAGTGGGTAAAAGATCCTCGTGAAGGAAGAGGCTGGGGAAACAGGAGGAAGGGAAGTGCACTTGTCAAGTATGTCACGTCTGCTGGGCGTTCTCATTTAGCTCCTTTGAGCTTTAAAATATCACAGATAAAAGAAGCCAGTGTTCAGGAGAGATAAAAACCTGCCCAAGAACACATGGCCAAGATGTGTTAGGACACAGTCTACCTGGATCATGGCCCCCACAATCTTCCGAGCCTCCTGGTAGAGCCTCTCCCCATTCCATCGAGGATTCAGGCGCTTGAGCTGTGTGGCCAGCCGGTTATGCTCTCGGACGAAGAGGGTGTGCAAGGAGGTGAGCCCCGGCATCTCACTGGAGCGCATGTCCCCTTAGGGAAGCAAACCCTTTGTCATCTTTATGGTCTCCATCCCCTGTCCAACAAAGACCTTCAGTGGTTCTCATGTGCCTGTCCTCCACCTGCCCCCACACCCCAGACTCAGGTATCAGCCACAGGCTGACGTAAGAACTTGGGAGCACTGAAGTCTTTCCTGAAGCCTTACCCACTAGGCATGACATTTGATTGCCACCTGCCTGTAGCTCAGACCAAGAGATCCTTAGGCACAAGTCCAAGCCTTGTGTCTTTCTGTATTTTGCCCTTTTCTATACACACACACTACATACACACATGCACACATACTACACACACATACATACACATTATACACACATATACACACATATGTACACACATACTATACACATATATACCATACACACACATATACACATACATACACACATACCACACACACATACACATATACATACATACTACACACACACATATACACACGTCTCACGATACCTGACCAACCCCAAGAGCAAGTACTCATCTTATTGTCTTGATTTGGCATGAGCCAAAAAGTAGCATGCATGTTTTCTGCTCAAATTGGAGGCAACCTGAGAATCCTCCTCCAAACAGGACCCAGAACCCCCACTATTTGAAGACAGCTGTCATTAGCTCTCTCGCAATAAGTCAACTGTACAACTTGTCCTGGTGAGGAGACACAGGATGTGTGCATCTACACCTAAGACTGTTCAAGGAAACAAAGTCCCCGATTCCTCTAGTGCTCCATAAACCTTCATCAGGGAAGGCTAGAAGGTGAGGCCCAGGACCTTTGCTGCAAGACACTGACTGGGCTCAGCCCTTGCCAACTTAGAAAGAAAATTCTGAGAGGAAAATATATTCCTGAGAGCAGCTTCCACCCTATGAGTAACCAGAGGTCATAACTAGCCCAGAAGAGAGCGGGCCCTCCCTTAGGAGATGCAACCTGGTATTGACTTTGACTCTCCTGCCAGGGGACCCAGGAGAGACCATCAGGACCCCTAGAAGAAAGACTTCTAGCACTGTGTGTGGGCTTGATAGTACCTGTGAGTCACTCAACACTTGGCAGGCTAAGATAGGAAGATTGAGGAATGGTTGAAGCTAGTCTGGGCTTCAAAGCAAGTACCGGACCTGCTAAGGCTAGCTATATAACCCAGTCTAACATCACAGAGAGGTGGGGGGAGGGGCGTCGATTGCTGGGTGTGACCACAATCCCTGCCCCAGTCCTATACCCAAACTGCCAGGTATCTTTCCTTTTGAAACCCCACCTTCTGTCTTTCTAAGAAACCAAAATGCCCACGGAATAATATTCTGTGACACAATCTACTAGAACTTTCTGGGGTGAAGAAAACAATCACTTCACTACCAAGTAGGGAACTACTAGCTCACGGGACTCCTGAGCCCTTAAAATGTGGTTACTACAGAAACTTTTAATTTAATTTAATTTAAAATTGTTTATGTATTTATTGGTAGTTTTCTTCTTCTTTTTCAAGACAGGGTCTCACTATCACTATATAGCTCTGGCTGTCCCAGAACTCACTCTGTAGATCAGGCTGGCCTTGAACTCTCACAAAGATCCTCATGCCTCTGCCTCCCAAAGACTGGATTAAAGGTGTGAGCCAGTAATCCCTGCTACAAATAATTTAAATTGAAATAACCAGATGTGGCTACTGGCTCCAGATTGGACAGGACTGTTCTAAAGGGAGAGGATACCCTGTTCCTCTCTGTTGCCTTTAGTTCTCTGTCCCTTGCGGACAAAGACTCGGCTCTCTCTTTTTCCACAGTCCACGGGAGGGAAAAGACAGAAAAAGCTAGATAGACAATAGAGGGTCCTTAGCAGCCCTGTGTCTTCATCTTAGGTTGATGGATGGAGGATTTTTTTGTATGTGTATGTGGTTTGTTTTTGCTGTTGTTATTCTCCTTTCTGTCTCTAACCAACTTGTTACCAAGGCAACTGGACTAATAAGTTGTTGAGACCAGTGTCTCTTATCACAAACCCGCATGCTGCTCACATACAGGCTCACTGTGTTGCCACAAGCTGGAAACAGCTCCAAGCCACTCTAGTCCAGTCCCCAAGCTGACCTGCCAGAAAACAAGGAATGCGGACAGAGCGGTTGGTGAGGAGGCAGGGATCATCGTGCAGGTTGTCAAAGGGCAGCAGGGCCCTGCCGTTGTCTTGGAAGCGTGTATTGACCGCCAGCAGCCCCAGCTGGTTGGTGAGGTTGCGCAGCCTCCTGGCCAGGGGGTCCTCGCTGCCATACACCGCACTGCCATCCACGAACGAAGTGAGCGCGTTGATCTGGTTGCGAATGGTGATGTTGCTCCTGGTGCATGCCGGGCAGGAGCGGAAGAAGGGAATGCAGTCCTTTTGGTTCTTGATTCGAGGGTCATTGGGTGGGATCTACAGCACAGAGAGAAGCTAGTCTGACTTTTGTGGATTGGGACAGTGGTCATTTGTAGCTTACACCCTGCAGAAGAGAACTCTGACACCCCCTCTCCCCCCCACACCCCGAGCTGCAGGGAGTCTCTCAGGGTTCCATAGAATTACTGGGGCTCAGCTAGCAATGAGACTGAGGTTTAGGGATGACAAAGAATTCACTGAACTGGAATGGAGAGAGCCTTCTGGGGTTGGCCAAGGCCAGCCCTCTGACCCCTCTTCCCTATGCCTCTTAATTCTCTTCTTGCCTGTGTCTGCCTTTTCCTCTCTGTCTGTCTGTCACCCTGGCCCTGTCAGACTCCTGGCCCTTTATCTCCTTCATCTCTGCCTTTTTTTTTCTCCACACTTTTCCCCCTACACAGAAGGTGCCTCAAACCCTGACCTTGACTACTGGGGAACCCAAACACCCCAAACACACACACACACACACACACACACACACACACACACACACAGTATGAAGCAGGGTTAGGGAAGTAAGTGCCCACAGGAGAGAGAACAGACCAGTGCTCCTCCACTGGGAGTGTGAAGAAGACAGGTCAGGTCCACATCCCAGAATTCTCCCAACCTCACAAAGAGCCAGTCACTCCACGACACAGGGCAATGCTAGGTTCAGGGTGCATATTAGGCTCCTTGAGTTGACAGCTGGCTCTGCTGAAGGAGATAAGTACTGACTCTGGACCTAGGAATGAGGACCAGCCTTGCTCAAGGGCTGGGGAGGAACTAGGGCAGAGAAGGGGCACTGTCACTCATGTAAAGTGTCTTCCCTCTCTCCAGGCACAGACCATGGTGGATGGAAGGAGGCAGCACCTTGAGGGGGAAGCAGGGTGGCTGCTGCAGGCAGCTGGTCTCACAGTTGAGGCCAGTGAAGAAGGAGAACCGCGTAGCTGGCTCTGGAGTCAAGGTGACTTCATGATCCAGAAGCTGGCCCCACTGCATGAACATGAGCGCGCGCTCCTGGTCCTTGGTCAGCTGATCGTTGGGGAAGCGCACGATGACGTTGGAGACCTGGCGAGCCTGCAGCAACAACAGGAGTCATTGGATGCCTAGGTCCTGCACATAGGGCTGGGCTCCATCTCCCTCTACTGGACACTCACCAGGGGCACCTTGAAGCCATTGCGATTGATCCCGGGCGTCCAGCCGAAGGGTATGGAGACGCCATCTTCATACTCCGCAGGCAGCCAGCGCACAAAGGCGCGGTTGGAGGCCCCCAGAGTGGGGCTGCGTCTAGAGGGAAACACAGAGCTCTGGCCCAATGGGTCGCCACAGGCAGGACCTAGACCCTCTACACCACACATCCTTGACTGCCCTGGGCCCGCACCTGTTGTTGCAGTGTCCAGAGATGGTGCGATACTTGTCCTGCTGTGGGCATGTCACTCCCACGTCCTGATAGGCACAGCCACTTGACACAGACAACAGATTCAGCTGAGCAGGTGTCAACACATCTGCGAGAGTGAGCCACGATCTTAGATCTGAGCCTTCCCCCACCTCCTTTCCTATGCTAGGCAGCCTGGGGCTGAGTAGCCCAGGGAGGGTGAGGAGTGGGCTGGCCAGCTCAGAGGCGGAAAGAGTGGTAGGTTGCCTCTGAGACTCCTTAGACCAGTGGTTCTCACGTTTGCTAATGCTGAGACCCCTTAATACAGTTTCTCGTGAGGTGAACGCAACGGTAAAATTATTTTCGTTGCTACTTCATAGCTGTCGTTTTGCTACTGTTATGAATCGTAATCACAAGATCTGTGTTTTCCAATGGTCTTAGGTGACCCCTGTGAAAGGCTCGCTCGGCTTACCCAAGGGGGTCGTGACCCATAGGTTGAGAACCACTGCCTTAGAGGGAGGCTTCTGGCAGAATTTGCTGAGAGACACGGAGTGGTGACTAAAAAGGAAGGAGTTACAGTACCTGTGACATTGAAAGGCCGTGGCCACAGGGGCTGCAGCTTCCTCTTCAGCAGGTCTAGGGCCACGTGCAGATAGTCAGCAGCCCTCACAGCTGTTCTGGTGCCCGCCACCGGCTCCTTAAAGTAGAACAGGAGTTCTGTGGGGCTGGCGGAGCCACTTCGAAGGCTCTGCTTGATGCTGCTTAGACAAGAGAGGGCCAGAGAAGAGGTACAGACACTCAGCACAGGCCAGCCTGTGGCGAGCAGCCGGAAAGAACTATGTAGAGAACCACAGAGGAGAAGTGGATTTCTTCTGTCAAAAAGATATGGACCTGGATGTCCAGACAGAAAGCAAGGCCATTGAAGGAGTGGCTTTGAAGATGTTCTGACAGCCAGAAACTCAACTACAGACAGACCAGGTCCGGTCTCACCTGTAAGCCCTCATCCGGTCTACCACCCCCTACTGCTTGTCCTTTCTCCAGAAGACTTGGAGCAGCTTTGCCCAGGGCTGCACAGGGCCTGGCACTCTCACCTTTCTCTCCGCTCCTTGTAGGCTCTGTCCACTAGCTGCTTGGCCTCCTCCATACAGCTCAGCACCACTGAATTCTCCACTTCCCCCAGGAGAGCTGCCCAGAGCGTACATCACAAGATCAGGGCTGGCCCCAAAGCCCTTCATCAGGCCCCAAAGCCAAAGGAGGACTGCCCAGGGAAAGGGGAGATGTTGGGCTGGAAATCCCCACCCTCACACCCCTTTTGGCACTATTACCTGGAGTGGCACCATTGCCAGTCTGAAGCATGGCCAGGGAGGCCAGGAGGCCTGCCAAGGTCAAGAATAGCTTCATCTCTGCAAGACAAAACAAAATAAAATAAAACAAAAAACAAAAAACACCATCCCAAGAAGCGCCCTGAACTTTTGAGAGAAAAGAGGTTTACCCTTCCCTTCCTCCCAAGCTCCCTCCTCCCCACTTCATACACAGTCCTACCCCAGTGGGCCTGGTCTATGAGGAAGGCCTCTGTGAGAAAGAGGTCTCCAACCTAAGGGCCCCCTCCAGTTATAGTCCCCAGTCCCCAAGAGCTCCACTCCACCACTTACCTGACATTGTCAACACCTCTCACTGGCAATGGGCTTTTATCCCGTTGAAGCTGGGGGCGGGCTGACCTAAAAAGAGACAGACCTATCCCAAGACTAAACTCTCCTCCCCCACTGGGGTTAGGGGTGCACAGAGAGGGGCCCATGAAGTGGAGGGATTGACAGGGGAATGGATCAGAGATACTCCCAGAGAGCACAAACAACTAGCCCCTCAAAATGTTGGTTGAGTGTCCCAATTCCTTTGAAAGAACCAAAATTCAGGGAGCTAAGGCTAAGAAGTTATGGGGAGTAGTGTAGCCCCATGGAGGGAAGGGAGGTCACAGGGAAGATGTAGCAATGCTGACCCCCTTGAGGGCCTCAGAGTCACCCCCATGCTAACCGTGGTAGGGAGCCCCCAGTTCTCAGTGGGGCAGAGGAGACAGGAAATCTGGCTGGAGACAGTTAGGCGTCTCAGGAAGGACGACACTGGGGGCTACAGGCTCAGGACAAAGGCAACTTCCTCTCTCTCCACAGCCCCTTCCTCTCAACCTCTGGCAGGGAAGGACCCATAGCTGATTTCGGAGCGAGCAGAGCTGGTTGTGGTTAAGGGTCAGTTGGTGAAGTAGCCCAGGGCCTGTCTGAGCAAGATCAGTCAGTTAGGAAGGTTCAGGTTAAAGATCGTTATGAAATAGAAAAGGGGGGGTTTCTCCCCTGAGAAAGGCAAGACAGTCTCGATCAGGAACAGTCCGGTGCCTGCCCACCTCCAGAGACCCTGGGGCAGGACTACTTTGGTCATCTCCTATGAACCACTCTCATCTATGCTCAGATCCCATCCATCTTGGCTAAGGACAAAGCCACACCCAAACATCTTCCCACTGTGTCCCAGGTCCTATCACCTGGGAAGCTGATTCCAGGCTCAGGAGAAAGAAATCATTTATTCTTCTGGTTTTGCTATTTGTGAACTCCGACAAGTAGCTTTTTAAGAGTTGGAGTCTAGAGTGTTACAAGCTTTCCAGAATATTTTTTGAGTCTACAGGTAACATATTTTCATTGATTAGAACCTGTGGGGCAAGAATAAGCAAGAGATTAACATAAACTGAGCCTCAAGTGCTTGCACAAGCCTCTAATCCTAGCACTTGAGAAGCAGAGGCAGGAGGATCAGAAGTTGGCCCAGCCTCAGCTGAATAGCTAACTTGAAGCCAGCCTGACTTACATGAGACCTTGTCTCAAAATAAAACAAATTAAATAGAAATAACCTATAATCAATTGCTTCTGTAGGTGATTCTTTTTTTTTCTTTCTTTTTGGTTTTTCGAGACAGGGTTTCTCTGTGTAGTCCTGGCTATCCTGGAACTCACTCTGTAGACCAGGCTGGCCTCGAACTCAGAAATCTGCCTGCCTCTGTCTCCCAAGTGCTGGGATTAAAGGCGTGTGCCACCACCGCCCGGCTGTAGGTGATTCTTTTTCAAGAGTTATCATTGTGTTTCATATAAATAAGCAACAAGAAAGAGTAAAATTTCCCATAATTGCACTTGGGAGGCAGAGGCAGGGAGATCTCTGTGAGTTCGAGGTCAGCCTGGTCTAGAGAATGAGTTCTAGGACAGCCAATGATATACAGAGAAACCCTGTCTCAGAAGAGAGAGACAGAGAGAGATGCAGAGAGAGAGAGAACAATTTTATATTATTTTATATCATTTTTAAGACAAGATCTTATTGCATTGCCCAGGCTGATCTTAAACTTAAGCTTCTCTTGAACTTGCTACCACCTAGCCTGGTACAACCTCCTGCAGGACTCAACACTTTAGTCTGCACATCTACTTGTCAGCATATATGCATTTGTTCCATTTTTAAAGTTGGTTTCATTGTGTGTATTTATTCCTTGGTTGGAGGTGTATGCACGTACACACACCGTTGTCAGAGGACAGCTTTGTAGGAGCCCTCTCTCTTTTCACTATGTGGATCCTCATGCTGGATACAGGTGACTTTAGCCACTGAATACCTCTCTGACCTCTTTTGTCTCTGCCCTTTTTGTTTGTTTGTTTGTTTGTTTGTTTGTTTTGAGACAGAGTAATTTTTTTTTGAGACAGGGTTTCTCTGTGTAGTCCTGGCTGTTCTGTAACTCACTCTGTAGACCAGGCTGGCCTCGAACTCAGAAATCTGCCTGCCTCTGCCTCCTAAGTGCTGGGATTAAAGGCGTGCGCCACCACTGCCTGAGGTTACAGAGTATTTCTATGTAGCCCTAGTTGTTTTGGAACTCACTACATAGACCAGGCTAGCCTCCAATTTATAGAGATCTATCTGCCTCTGCCTCCCAAGTGCTGGATTTAAAGATTTGCAGTGCCATTCTGGGCACCATTGGCTTTATTTTCATGCCTGCAGATTTTGTATGGATAGTGTATGTGCTTTATTAAATAACCCTTTCTTGTTAGATACTTGGGTTGTTTCCAGTTTTCACTGCTATGGACAATATTTGGAGAAACATCTTTGGAGTTAAATCTCCAGACACGTCTTAGGTTGTTTCCTTAGGCAAGAAGTCTCCATTGGGGGCAGCTCTGTTTGCCCCTAATCCCAGCACTGGGTATGCAAGGCAAGTGAATGCTGACCTTGAAGCCAGCCTGTTTGAGATAGAGTGAGACCCAGTCTCAATTTATTTATTTATTTTTCAAAATATCTTAGCAATAAAATTTGGGCTTGCACAATTTTAGGGTTTCAGAATGTGTTGCCAAATGTGTCTCGTGAAGACTACATGCCTTCCTTTCAGCAGCCAAGCGTGACAACACTTGCTCCCAATTGCCTTCATCAGGCCTTTTGACGTGATTGGAAGGAAGACACATTTAATGGCTTAAAACAAAAACAAAACAAAACAAACAAGCAAACAAACAAAGAACAGAGATAGTAAGAAGAAAGTCCAATAAGGAAATGCTGTTGCCAAGGATACCAGTGTGGCACAGCTCAGGTCTGTCAGGCTCCCTGACTTCCAAGCCAAGCAGGTCTCTGCAGCTGACCTTCCGTCAGTGACTTATTTAATGGGTATTTATTAAGTGCTTGCATATGCTGCTCTTTGGCCTACGGTGGATAGGGAACACACTCCCTGGAGCAATGTATGGGCCTGCTTTTCAAGGAGTTCCCCAGGAGGAAGCCAGAAGGTAAACAATGGTATACACCTGCACAACTGACACACCCCACAGAACATCAGAGCACTTGGGTCAGCTGGGACTCAGGGAGACCAAAAAAGATTTCCTTGAGAAATCTATGCTTTAGGCGCTGTGTTGAAGGATGTTTGGGATGACCAAAGAAAAACAAACTGGGAAAGACATTTTGGGTACCCCAAACACAAGACATCATTCAGATCGGTTCAATACTAGGGCAGAGTGGCACATGGTTAGGTTGAGGAGGGGCCCAGGGCCCAGGGCTCAATACTCTTTTGATTTTTTTGTCCTTAAGGGCCCAGGCAGCAAGAGAGTGTGGGTCACCCAGGCAACACAGGGCAGTCATACAGAGATTGTAGACCCAGAAGCTGAAAGCACTGTGAATTCCCACCAATTGGGATGCTGGTCCTGCCTTTCCATAGGCAGCAAGAAGCAAGGAATGCTGGGAAAGAGAAAGCAAATATTTGTAACTCTCTACTCATGGGAGAGGCGAATTCTCAAATAGAAGTCTGTCTAACCTGCTCAGGGTTAGGGTTGTGGGCCTGAACAGGCACAGGGCCCAGAGATGCTTTGTGACTTTCCAATGATCCTGACCAGTTGACCCTGCCACATTTGTGGCCACTGGAAAGCCAGCAACTTCCCTTATCTGTGCTCTGTTTCCCTCACCTGGCTAAGCCTTATATGTGTTTGAGTCTCAGAGGCCTCTGAGAACTTGGGACATCTGAAGGAAAGATGGCTCCCTAAAAAAAGATTCCAAACAAGCATTGCCCCAACAGTCAAGCCTCAGTCCCCTGTCCCAGGGAAAGTCTCTGAAGGGTACCTCTGGAACTTTTGCATCTCCAGACTACAGTCATCATGGGAAAGAATACCCTACACAGTACAGACATCTCTCTGCTTTCCCTTTTCCCTACTGAACTTTCCCAAACACCATAGGCCTTAGGGTTTAGCCCAGCTTCCTGCGTGATAACTGGGCAGCTACTGATTGCAAAACAGATTGCTCTTTCTTAACACTGTTTGTTTGGTTTTGGTTTTTCATTTGTTTGGTTTTTATCTTAATACTGTTTAGGAAACAGTTCAGTTGGAATTAGAGGTGTTGGGGTCCAGGGATCACCTCTCAAATCACAAGAACACTAATCTCAGATAGGTATAGTTTATTGAGCATTCACCCCGGGGTTGATCGATCAGGGCCTCAGATCAGACTCAGGAGCTGATTGCAATGCTCAGCTAGAATCTTATAGAGTTTTTAAGACTGAGATTCACAAATATCTGTGCTAAGTTATTTCACTGATCAGGATTTATGAATAGAGGACTTCATTAAGAACATGCCTTTGTTGTACACTTATCCTGCCCCCACTGGTTGTAGAATTCAACTGTGGCAGGGGACTTATCTTGCCTAACATTTGTGTCTTAACTTGACAACCAATATACTAGTTACCCACACACATGTCTCTTTCTGCCAAGTAGGATGACAATTCCTAGGGAAGTGTTGGGAACTTGAGCTTTTATTTGACCACTACTCCACATGGAAGTCTTACTCCAAATAGCTTTTTATATTGGTGCAGGTGTCTCTCTCTTATGTTGGGGTCCATCCCAGGGGCAGCTTATAACAGCAAACAATATAAAAGCTTATACACAGATGCAGGAAGTGCTGCTAGGCGGTTGGTTGAGGTCCAAGCTTATTGTGGCTAACTCTATGAAGCCATTCTGACTTCTATTGTGATTGGTTTCCAAGAGCACAGACTATAACAGAATATGAAAACAACTTGAACATGAGAAAGTTTCTTAGTAACAACATATGAGAAAATTTCCTTATAACAGTGGTAATAGCACAAAATGGCAGGCTAGCTAGGTAACAGTTACCTAGGCCTTAACAAGATTTGTGCGTGTGCGTGTGTGTAAAGAAGTATCTCCAGCTATAGAAGCTGGAGACCAGGCATTGACATTGGGGATGCAAACACACCAAGACTGATCTTGCCTTGATTTTCTTCAAAATCTTCTTTAAGTGAAAGTTTAAAGTTACACAAGGGGCTGAGGATATAGCTCATTTGGTAGAGTGCTTGTTTAAAATGCAAGAGGCCAGGGATCAGTCCTCAGCACAGCATAAATATAGTGTAATGCACCTACAATGCCAGTGTTAGAAGACAGAGACAGGAACTAAAGATCATGCTTGACTACATAGCAGGGTTAAGGCCAGCCTGGAATACAAGAACCCTAGGACAAAAAAAAAATTACAGACAAGATTATACTTCCCCTTACACAGGGTTACAGTGACACTCTCAACCCTGATCCTGTTTTTTCTCTTTTCAGCCAGCTTGTATTTCTCTCTCTGAACCATTTGCCTTATAGTCACTCATTTGTGGATCTGTGGAGAATATTTTTCCAATAACTGATTTACTCTATCCATACTGCTCAGCAATGTGTTTCTTTCACCCAGCAGTACATTTTGGCTGGGAGTGTAGCTCAGTGGTGGAACATTTGCCTAAACAAAGCCCTGGGCTCATTCTTCATCACTGAAGACAATATTTCTTGCAGATCTGTCTTATGTTACTTAAAAAAAAACTCACCTAGCATGCACAAGATCTTCACAAGCTCAAGCCAGACAAAATCCCAGCGTGGGGAGACTGAGAGGTGAGCACAAGTCCAGCCTCTAGCTGTTATTTGCCGCTGATAGCTGCAGAGAGGGGTGGGGGGAGTGTTGTTGCGGGAGATATTTAAAACTGTGGCATCCAGTCTCTCCCTGAAGTATCTCAGTTCTCCCCCTCCTGCCTTCTCCTCTCTCTTAGCCTGCAGGAACCTGGAAGTCCTGCCTCTTTCTTTCTACCCAGCCATTAGCCACTGGCATCTTTATTGATAGATCAAAAACCAATTAGGGGCATGGACCTTCAGCGTCGGTAAACACAGATTCCCAATTCAATCAAAGCATCAGAACCACTCCTCTACAGGGGAGCTGGTTTCATTAAGGGTGTGGCTCCTGGTAGGCAGAGCATGCTCTGTGGTTGGCCCCCACATCCAGGAGTATGTAAGCAGTACAAACTGAACTCAAGATGTATCAAAGAGAGAGATGCACACTAAGTTGGGTGGTTAAGGGAAGGAACGATGGAGAGGAGTTGAGGGAAGGGTACATACATATAATCAAACTACAGTATATGAATGTCTCTTAATAAAAAAATGTTCTAAAAACATGTCACTTTTCAAATTGTTTTATAAGGGCTGGGGCCCTGGCTCAGGGGTAAACACTTGCTGTGCACATGTGAATTCACAGTTTTGCCAAAAGTCCTTTGACTTATTACATATATATTTGAACTGCTACATTTTTCTTCATTGGGCTATGAGGCTTTTATGTGATTAACTTTTCTCTTAATACAAGCTGACATTTCCCCATTATTGAAAACAATGAGGTAGGAAGCCTCTTTTATACACTCACACTTATTCTCTGGTGTAAACTGGACTTAGCATTTGTGTGGAGATTGAACTGGCCCCTCCTATGCTAGACAAAGATTCAACCACTGAGCCTTGGTTTTGTGCATTTTAATCGTTTTAAGAGGAGGAGATATTTCATTGCATATCCCCTGCCTCTAAGGTACTGTTCTGAATTTTCATTCCATAGATTTTTCCAAACTGGTCTCCGGTTTGGTTTATTTTGTTTTTGCAGAAATAAAATGGGATCACATGATAATGGCTCGGTTTCATTCCTTGAATTAACAGTGAGAATGGGTATGTTTTTATTTGCATTGCAACCCACTGTCAGTTTTCTGCCTGGTTTTGTCCATTTTTCTCTTGAATTGGCACTTTTTTTTTTTTTTCGAGGCAGGGTTTCTCTGTGTAGCCCTGGCTGTCCTGGAACTCACTCTGTAGACCAGGCTGGCCTTGAACTCAGAAATCCACCTGCCTCTGCCTCCCAAGTGCTGGGATTAAAGGTGTGCGCCACCACTGCCCAGACTTTTCTATTGATTTTTAAAAGCTGTCTGTGTCCTAAATAAACTAACCTTTCCATTCTTCTGTATGGTATGAACATTTTCTTCATAATTGCTTTTCATTTATTTTCCATACCATTTTCAAGTCATCAAATCTGACAATTTTTCTCTTTCAGACCTTGATTTTTGTCTCTGTCCCCTTTAAGGGAGTAAATGTATGTTCTTGTGTATGCTTATAAAACCTTAGCCCTTAAAAAAAAAAACTAGGTTTTTAGTTCATCTTAAATTTTTGTGCATATAAACAGGAAGATATAAAGATTTCTTTTCACATAAACAACAAATTGTCTCAAAACTTTCTTTTTTGAGACAGGACCTCACTATGTGGCCCTTGGCTGACCTGGGGCTCACTATGTAAACCAGGCTGACCTCCAACTCAGGCATCCACCTGCCTCTGCCTCCCAAGCACTGGGATTAAAGATTGTGTACCACCACACCCAGCAAGTTCTCTTAATATTGATGTAATTTCTCTGTTGCCTTGTGATAACTACTTTCACCACTTACCCATAACTTGAGTATTTCTAGATGTTCCAATCCACTGGTCTACTAGTTCATTTACCTATCCTGTGTTAATATGTCACCACTGCAACTACTGTAGTTGTCTAATATGTTTAAGGATGGAGATTGGGGGGAGTTGTTGTTGTTGTTGTTGTTGCGGCTGCTGCGGTTGCTATGTCTCTGGAATGGAGCAGTGGGCTGAACTTTCCCGTGCACACCCTACTCCAAGGATTTTTGGTCATGAACCCTACTGGTTTGTCTTCTTACAAGTCTGCTGTTTCCAGCCAGAGGGGCCCATTTCTTGCTTTCAAATAGGACTTCGCATGTAACGTGTCCGTTCATGGGTTTTTCTCCCCTCAGGTCTGTTATTTCTATGGACTTGGTGGGGGGCGGGGGGAGAGGGTAGTGTGTGGCTGGCCGCTCTCTTGAAATGATGCCTTTCTCTCTTCTATTTCCTGTAATCACTTTCTAGGGTGCTTCTCCTCTGCCAGCCTGCCCTTCCTCAGAGCCCAGGACTCAGGAAGGTTTCAAGAGGCACTCAGTGCTGATGAGTTTTGGTCTCAGTTGCCCTTCAAGGTGAGCTTCTAGGTATTAAAGTCATGAATCCAAAGCCATGACCGTGACCCATCCCTCTAAGGAGTCTTTTGCCCAGGCAGAGCCCAGCATCAATTTTGTGAAAATAGACTTTATTATAGTAAAATGTCTTTTTAAACAAATGCCCCCACCATCCCACACCCCTGGAGACCAGGGGAGAGGTGAGGGTTCAATCAAACATCTCCCACCACAGCAAAGAAAACATGCAAAGAGACTCGCCCAGACAAGGGGTGAAAGATGGGATGGTTAGAGTAAGGGGAGACACCCCTACCCACTCTGAACAGGGAGTTATGAAAATAGCTGCATAAATCCGTCCTTTCCCTCAGCCCCTGGACCCCAACAGGGACTGGAAGAAAATGATGCAAGAGAGAAGTTGAATCCAATGAGCAAAATAAGGCAAACCCAACTCCTGCTTTCCGCCCCCTGGTCCCCTGGGTTTGGGGGGATGGGATCACACAGAGGCCAGGTGGCCTGGGCAGGGAGGGGTGGAGCACTATGGGGCGAGGTCAGGCCCGCTTTGGCATGGCCTTTCTCCTCCCCTGGCCTGTGGGTTGAAGCAGATGGAGGAGCTGGACTGAGGCACTGAGTATGTACATATATACATGGCTCTGCCCCTGCCTCAGAGGACAGTCCAGTGCAAACGATCCTTCGGGGGAGGAAGACAGAGGGAGGACAGCCAGAGCCATCATTAGCGTGGTCCCTGTCTCCACCCAGGGCCTATCCTTGGAGCAGGGAAGGCCGACAAGGGACCTACAGAGCCTGGTAGAAAACTAGGAATAGATTAGGACAGACTGGGAGGCCAGAGGCGTGGGTCCAGTCCTGATCTGACAGTGCTTGGTGCTTGATTACTTACTCAGGGGCTCAGTTCCCTCCTGGAAGAGCCCATCTAGAGAATTTCTTACTAACGATGCATGTATCCCCACCCTCACTCAGTCCCCTGGATCCCTTTGAGTGCCAGCTTGCTCAGAGAACAGGAGTTGGGTTTCCCTGTCCAGCCACTGAGTTGATCTGGAGCTTTCAGGGGCCACTTCTGCCTGTAGGACAGATGGAGGCCTCAGTCTTTTCTGGAGCCCAGCCTTTTGAGGAGTTCCTTTCCTTTGGCGAGGAGACCCTGCTTCTTCTCAGCAATGCCCTGCGACTCCCCCAGTTTGGTCCTGGAGGAACTTCCAGAGCTGAGAGCACAGTGCCAGCCTGAGGGCACTGGAGGCCCTTGTATGGTGATTCTAGAGTCCTGAAATGTAAGAAAGAAGTACGGTAAGGCCAGGGCCAGCTCTTCCCACCCATGCCTTTACTCCTTTGTTCTTCTGTCACAGACCTTGCTGCTGCCACAGACACACATACACACAAATACACACATACACACATGCATCCGCACAGATATACACAGACACATACATAAATATACACCCACATACAGATACACACAGAGACACACTCACAAGACACACACACACACATACACACATACAGACACACACACAAGACATACACACATATAGATACACACACTCACATACATACAGTACACACGGACAAACACACTCACAAAACATACACACATACAAATGCACACAGAGACACACACTCACAAGACACATACAGATGCACATAGACTCACACATACACACACAGACACACTCACAAGACACACACGCATGCACATGCAGCGTGGAGATGAAGGAAGATGACAATGAGAAGCTGCTTAAGGAAGTCCCATGGGACAGAGTCTGAGCTCTGCACTGTCACGAGTAGCTCTAGGTGTGCCCCTTCCCTTCCTGGGCCCTCACTGTAGGTGCCAAGCTGACTCACCTTCTCACACACCATCTATCTCTCTGCCCAGGGAGGAAGAGCAAGGACAAAGACACTTAGAGGTAGGAACGCCCTCACAGACAAAAAGACAGGCACATCTCTATCAAGGCAGTAGGCACAGTGCTCTGAGGGTCTTCAGAGAACCAAGCCAGGGAGAGGTAGTGAGGCTCCGCCCTGAATGGCCCCTGAGGGGCCTCTTGGACAGCCCCTCCCTGCGCACCTTCTTGATAACCCTCCTCCCTGCTCAATCCATAATGCTGAGTCTCCTCCTGACTCAGGCCCACCAGGCATCTTAGTGACCTAAGATGCTCTTTAGTGACCTAAGGGCAGGAAATCGGGCCAACCTGATAATCACCAGGAAACTATTCCCAAATGAACATGACCTGGATGCTTTACCAACTCTTGGCAAACTACAGTTTCTCTTTTCTCTCTATCTCTCACTGCTGCCAAGAGCTTAGCAAGCTCCTGACCAAAACCAGCCAGAGAGCCCAGATGAGAGCTGAGGGACTGGGTACACAACCAAAGCTATCGCTGCGGCCACCATCACCGGTGACTTGGCAGAGGAGACAAAAAGGCATACAGAGTGAGTCTGTCCAGTCCTAAGGGTCAATAAACTTACAGCCAAGGCTCATGGCCACTTCTGATCCTTTCCTGGGAGGGAGAGGGGGCTGGGGAAACAAAAAGAAGGGCTCACTGATCCCCAAAGAAGAGATGCTTAAGAATGCCTGTAGATTTCAACTGTTCAAGCTCTCCCTTTTATCCTCTAAGCACTTAGGAGACAGGAATAAAAGCAGGTGTCTGATATTCTAATAGTTTGGATCACAGAGGACCAGGGTGGGAAGACTATTATTACTGGTGACATGACTGTGTCACTTCCCTGTCACCAATAGTAATCGCAATAATACCACAGCCATGTAGTATCATGATACCACTGAGTCATAACGTGTGGATCGCAGGATGCTCTATAAGCCACATGACAGAACATGAGGAGTCAGCTAAAGTGCGGTGTCATATGCTAGGATGACATGCCACCACATGACAGCTAGCTGGCACTGCCCAGGGTAAAGGTGAGGCAGGGAGGGTGGAGGTCCCATACCCACACCTGGCTCATGGCAAGACCTCCCTCCTCCACTCATGCACTCCATCTGAGATGAAGTCTGGTGTTATGGTGAGGTGGGGAATGGAGGTTACATGAGACACAGAAGGCAGTCCCCCACTTACATGCTGCTCTCTCTACAAATACCTATCTCCGTCTAGCACTGGACTCTTCTCCTCCTCGTTCTCTGAGAACAGGGAACAAAGAGAGGAGACAGGTTACCAACAGGCCTGCATGCTCTTTGTCAGTCACCAAGTGGCTCAGGTACCTGGTGGCTCCAGCTTGATAGAGCCTTTGCGTTTGTGGCCACTGTGTGGGGTTTCTGGTTGAAGCGTGGCCTCTTCATGCCCTTCCTGCTCTCTGAGTCTGGACCTTAATAGCATTCCACCCATCCCAAGGAGACCCATGTAAAGAGAACCCAAGAGGTTGGACTTTGCAGGACAAATGATTTAAATAGAACCTTGGAGGCACCCAGACCTAGCAAGGTGGGAACAGCCTGAATAACTGGCTAGTGGAAAGGTCCTTTTCCACAGGGCTCTTCACTTACATCAGCCCCAGAGTATCATCAGATGGGTCAGATGGCCTGAGAAGAAGGGTCCCTGCCATCACTGATCTGCAGACAGGGCCATATAGGAGGAAATGGTAGCCTAGGAGCCCTCCTCTGCTGAGGACTTAGTGTTCCTTGGTATCATGGACTCAGGCCTCTGAGACTCTCTGCCATACTATCCCAGCCCCAGGATACCAGCAAGGTAGAGACACAATGCTGATTTGTTAGCCCAGCTCCTCACTGACCTGACTCTCAGCTCGAGATGTCCCAGATTCTAGGCCGCCTGCCTCAGGCCCAGGGCCCTCCAAGAAGTTGGATGGAACCAGGCCCCTTTGTCCATTCAACTCCCCCTGAGGAAGAGATGCTGATGAGACTGGGAAGTCCCCAGTCCAGTCCCCTTGACCCTGAGACCCTGGGGAACAGCCTGAGGCCACTAAGGAAAGTAATCCAGCTCATTCCTCCAGCCGTCTGCCAGGAAGGCTTGCCCGTATGCCTACCCAGCCGGTGAACCAGAGTACAGTACACCTTTCTTCCCCCACGAGGATCTTACGTAGTAGAAGCCATCATCATCCATATTCCCAAACACAGTAATGACATCCCCTGCTCTGAAGGGCAGCTCTGCCTGGGAAGGGAGCAAGGGGCAGATGTCAGACCTGGGAAAGCCTTGTGACCCCACTCCCCATCACCGGACATCATCTGAGGCCCTCACCTCCACATCCATATTGGGGGAGTTCTCCCGAGGATTGTAGTCAAATGCAGCCACCATAGGTCGGGAGGTTTTCGGGGCAGCAGAGTGGATCAGCTTAGGAGGACCTACAGAGAGAAGAAAGATGCCCCTGGACTCTTCCATACACTGTCCTCTACACTGAAGACCCATGGCCACCACCCCAAACTCCCCACCAGTCCACTGTCACCACTCTCGAAGAGTGCAGCCTCCCTAGCCCACCTCTTCCCAGACACCCTTGCCCAGAGATGGCTCCTTACCTGGACAGAGCTGTGCAGGACCTTCCAGCTCCACTGTGGAGAGAATGTGACTCTGAGTCCTGCCTGCCTTTCCCTTTGTCCCAGGCTGGGGTGGTGCGGGACAGAGTACTCACCCTCCCATGAAGGACACAGGAGGAGAGATACTTGGAACATCAGCACAGGCCTTTGGTTAAGTAATGAACTGAGACCCAGAGCCAGTAAGAAACATGCTTCAGGGTACTCAGAGCCACAACAAAGACCCCCACTACAGGTGGTCAATGTGGGTGGAAGTCTGCTTTACATCCTGTTAACTATTCAAAATCCTACAGGTGTCTCTTCAGAGAGTCACACGGTGATGCCACACCCCAACCCACATGAGGGATCATAAGGTACCACAGGATGTTGGGGCCTTACCTTTCTTGGACCGGCGAGGTTTGGGGGGAGGCCCAGGTGTGTGTGCTGAGGAGTATACAGAGGGACCATTCCCTGAATGAAGAAGACAGATAGATCTAAGAGAGCAACTGAGGCAGGAGTCAGGAAATAGGGCAGACTAGAGGCCTCTCCCAGGGCTCCCGTGTCATTGTTATCTTGTTTTGCAGTGCTGTGAATCCAGTGCAGGACCTTGCACACTAGGCAAGAGCTCTAAGCCGTTCTCCTGTCCTCTGAGCTTTCTGAGCTAGTTTCTTTCCTCCATTTTATTTTATTTTATTTGCATTTCATACACAAGTTCACTTAAGGACCTGCACCTCATATGTGCAATAAGAGCTAAACTGATCCTCAGGACCTAAATTACATCTTTGTAATCTCTTCCACAGCCAATACCCTGGGGGCAGCTGCAGAAAGATGAGGGACAGGGGAAGGCATGCCAGGCTTCAGTGTCTCCACTACACTCAAGACAAATGAGGCATCACAGATGTATGAGTCTCTCAGGATGGGACAAGCATAGGTGGCAGTGGGTGAGAAGCAGCAGCAGGTCATACCCGAGCCCTCAGTGAGAACATTTGGGGGCAAGAAACCCCGCTGGAGCAGCTGCTGTCTCCCTGCTGGGCTGTCCACAGCCACCTCAGCCACCATGTTGCAGGGGATGTAGCCTGTGCGGCCCCCACTCTCGCCCCGGTAAAAGCCATCAGCATCCTTGTCTCCAAACACCTGGAAGCAGAGGCCGGTTGTCTCAATATGAGTTCTGCCCTCTCCATGCACCCCAGCCCTGATGTAGCACCCCACTTAGAACTGCAGAAGAATGCTCTCCTCTGCAGAGTGGAGCAGAGGAGAGGGCAAGCAGCTAAAACTTGAGGACTAAGAGGAACTTGAGAAAATCGCCTCTTCTGTACCCTCCCCCATCTGCTGTCTACCTCAAAGCTCCCCAGGCTGGATCTCTCCAGCCCCAGGGCACATCAGTCTTCCATCAATACTTGGGGAATAATAAAAATGCTAATATTAACCAGCAGATAATCCCGCTGTGCTGACCATATGGTAGATTAAGGTGCTGTGTGTACCTTGAATCATTCACTCTATAGGCAACTCTGGGAAGTCATAAGGACCATTCCCATTCTACCAGAGAGGAAA
This sequence comes from Grammomys surdaster, assembly GCF_004785775.1. NCBI lineage: Eukaryota > Metazoa > Chordata > Mammalia > Rodentia > Muridae > Grammomys > Grammomys surdaster. The sequence goes on along the minus strand of NW_021604658.1, from coordinate 4,437,744 downwards.
CAGACCCAGAGAGGTTCTACAGCCTATTCAAAGCTACATGGGCAGAAGCAGAAGCTCAACCAAATCCAACCATCAGGCTCTAGAAAGTCATGCTCTCTGAGCCTCCCTCAACCCTATGCAAAAGGAAGTTTGGAGAAGATTCTGGCTAGAGACAGGAGCTCTGGCCCTGCAGGATAAGTTGGTTACCTTGAGGAGTTGGCCCTCCCTGAAGGGCAGTTCCTCTTCTCCAGCATCAGGGTTCGGTGACATTGATACAGGGTCATAGTCAAACAGAGCTACAAAGACCCTCACAGGTAGGTCCTGATGAGATGGTGCCTCTTGAGGGCTCCTTGGAGGGGCTGTGGAGAGGGTTAGGGACATGGCAATGACCTAGTGAGCTCCATCCAAGGTAGGGGAAAAGCTCCCTTAGATACACCCCGGCCACAATCAGGTGCTCACCCAGCTCAGTGGTACCAGACCTAGGCACCCGGGCCCCTCTCCTCTGGGGTCCCCTCCGCACAGAGTTGTCCTGCCCTCTAGACTCCCCAGTTTCTATTGCCTGCAAAGAGAGGGCAACAGAAGGCAGAGGTGACATTCTATCCCCTGTGGTGGCCCACGCTCCCCGGCTCTGGCCCCGGCAGCAGCGTAAGCAACACAGCAGAACAGGAGCACAGAATTCCTCTCCAGGGGCCTGGGCTAGCCTCACCGAGGCACCAGACACCCACACGGTGGGAGGATAGGCGGGAGGCGCCCGGCTCCCCAATGGATGAGTGCAGTAGAGGGGCCTGAGGTGGCCAAGGAGAATGTGAGGGGACAGTCTCCCATCAGCATCAGGGCTCGTGACTCTCTGAACATGGCATCACAGTCAAGTGTTCTGAAGACACAACTAGCTACTCAGAGGAAAGGGCCACCCTGCCCAAGGTGGCATGTGGCCAGCAGCCAGTGATAACAGAATAGTGTGCATCCCAGTTCCGTTCAGCAGAAGCAGAAAGCAGTGGAATGTGGGTGGGAGGAGACAGGTGAGGCAGCCCTGAGGCCCAGCCCCAGCTCTGCTGATGGAGGTGGCAGCGTGGAATGGGAGTGGCTGGCGGGCAGCAAGCAGAGCCACCAGGCAGCAGCAGGCAGGGGGCCGCCCAAAGCAGGGAATGGGCACAGACCCGGGAGGGTGGCTCCTTCGTTCTGCCAATCGCACTGCGGCCTCTCCGCTCTGGTTCCCCTTTCTCCCAGGCTGGGAGGCGCAGGTAGGCGTTGGGGCCTGAATTGACCTTCGGAGGTCCCCTGGGCCTTCCTACCGCTGCTGTACCCCAGGCCTCCCCATCTGTGGGGTAGCAGGAGCTGTTGATGACGACACCCCCGCTGCCCGCCTCCTGCTCATCCTCAGAATCATACTCAATGCTGATCTCCAAACACTTTGGAGAGAGGCAGCTGACCAAGCTGGATTCTGGAGCAGGGCCACGGGGACACCTCCGGGAAAGACCCGGCCGCCCTCTCCCACCAGGCTCCTGTCCAACCCTGGTGCCCTCAATCACAGGGAGGCTGCCCCTCTCCCGTGGAGGAACCAGCCGTGTAGAGGTCTGGGGCCCGCCATTGCCAAGAAGCCGGCTGCAATGTTCTCGGGAGTCCTGAGGTCGCTTGCGGTTTGGGAGTTTCTCAGGGGAGCCACTTCCTCTCCTCCGGCTGCTTCCACCAACTATTCCCAGCACATCCTCCAGGTGCTCCCTAGCCCCAGAGAGCTCAGGAGACAAAGGACACAGGCCAAGTCCCTGTGGCTGACTGCTATCACAGTCCGGCCCTAGCAATGCGAGTTCAGGCTGGCTAGGGTCTTGGGAAGAGCTGCTGGGCCCTGGTTTCTCCAGTCCTTCCTCCTCATCCTCCTCTTCTTCCTCCTCAGGGATGCTGAACAGCTTCTTGCTGCAGAGCCGCTGCAGAGGCAGCTCCAGAATCTGCTCCAAGATCTCCTCGTCGCTGTCAGTCTCACAAAAGGGGTCTGGCTGGGGCTGGGAGTGGGGAGAAGAGAGCAGCAAGGAAGAGACGTCCAGGAGAAAGATGAGAGGTCTGGGACCTTTGCCCTCAGACGAGGACATGGGATTGGGGCCACACACCCAGCCCTCCCTTAGCTTCCTGCCAAGAGGAAAGAATCAGAGGGGACAGTGGCTGGACCAAAGCCACACACATGTCCAGACTGGACAGAGGACGACATAGGTCCCTGTGGGGCAGGAGCATGAGGGAGCAAACTAGGGCAGTCAGAAAAAATTCTCCATTCCCTCCCGAGCCTCCTAGCACAAGGCCCTGTCTAAGAAGGGTTCGGAGAACTAGGATGCTACATCTGAGAGTAGGGGAAAAAATGAAACGTGCTCCCCTCCCCCACTCCATGAGGGCAGCCGCCCTGAGCCTCTTCACATCCACCGCTTAGGACTGGACCCAGGCCACACACCTAGACTTGCTGGAGCAGCTGCCATGGGAGTGGAGCCCTGTGGAGCCTGAGGACTGGGGCCCACCAGCTCCTCCCCACCCCGTTACCTTGGCTTCATTCTCCCTGATGCTGTTGCCAGCCACCTGCTTCTGGGAGGAACAAGGCCTGGAACCCAGTTCCTCTTCCTCTTCTTCCTCGTCTTCCTCTTCTTCCTGGATGTCTGATAAGTCTGAGTTGCGGTGATCCACAAGGGAGTTCACCAGGCGAACTCCAAGCTCTGCCATATCTTCCTTCTGTAAAAGGCAAGGCTGGTGCTTAACGGCTGCAATCCTAATTAATACTCAGAAGGCTACAGCAGGAGGGTGACAGTCCATCTAAGTCATACACATGTCCAGACTGGACAGAGGACGACATAGGTCCCTGTGGGGCAGGAGCATGAGGGAGCAAGCCGGGGCAGTCAGAAAGAATTCTTCACTCCCTCCCGGGAGGGAGTTCAGGCCAGGCTGGACTACAGAATAAGCCCCTGTCTCCAAACAGGAATATCAAATTGAAAAGAAAAAAAAAAAAGCAGAGTTGAGAAGGAAAATCAGAAAGGGCTCTAGGAAGAGTCAGCTCCAGCCAGAATCATAAAAGGTCCCTTGACAGAGGAAAGAGCCGTGGCCAGAATGCACAATATGGTAGGGGTGGAGGAAGGTAAGCCAGAGAGCGTAACAGGTAACAAAATCCAGAAAAATGTAACAAAGAAGCTGACACACAAAGCAAAAGAGCCTATCCGAGTCAGGCCAGGGAAGAGGACCAGCACAAGGAGCTAACGAAGTGTAGAGAGAGGTAAGTCTTGATTCTACACAGCCTGTCTCCAGCTCTACCTCAGATCTGAGGTTCAGCCCAGAGTCCATATCTCCCCTGTGGCAGGCTTCGGTACTTGGCTCCTTCTGGGTCAGTTCTCCTTGGGTGGAACAAGGAGTGGGGCTAGCATCTCCTGAAGTACAGTCCACTGCCTGCTTAGCCAGGGAGGGAGGAGCCACAGGATCAGGGCCTTCCTGGCTCAAAGTTGGCCCAATAGCCCTCTTCTCCTCTGAGATGCTCCGCACAGCTGCCTCAGCCTCTTCCTGGAATGGATGGCATCGAGAATGAGTTCAAACGCCAACCCTTCCTTCAACTTGCACTTCAAGCTTCCCATTAAAGAGATACGTACCTGAGAGCAAGGGGCTGGAGGCTCCTCCTGCGAGCATTTGGACATCTCTGTGGAAAGGCTTGCAGGGGAATCTTGAGTTCCATGGGGGACAGGATGCCGGAGGGGAAAGTTAGTATCCCCAAGCCCTGGGGAGACTGAAGCAAGGGGTGTTCTGACCTCTGGGCTTGGTTGTGGTGAGAGACAGGACATCCTGGCTGGCTGGCAGGCAGAAGCCAGGGCTGGGGCAACAGGGGCCGGGATGGAGTCAGTGGACTCGCCATGGGGTGACATAGTGCGTACAGTCACCTCATGGCAGGCCTGCAGCAGCTGCAGTTGGGACACCTCCACCAGCACACTGCCTGCTGTGGGGGAAGCCACCTCCATAATCTATAGGGAAGAGGGAAAACAGGGAAGGGACACTAAGATAGCCAAGTAGGGGGTCAGGATAGACAGCTGCTGGCATCCTGACAGCATTTTCCCAAGCCCCTTTCTTGGTCCTCCTGACCACATGGCTTCCGAGTACAAGTATTGCAGTCTTTCATAGGCTGCCAACACCCATGCTCTTAACAGGTTTACTATACGGTGCCCAAAGGCCAGGACTGTACATCTCTGCCAGGCCAGGAAGACAGGCTTCTGACTAAGCATAGAAAGGAAGGACCCACATGCTGCCCCTTAGGCTTAATCAGCTGGAGTCCCCAAGCCATACCTTCTGCCCATCAGCATAGATGGCGTAGCCTGTAACCCGGACACCATTGGAGGTACCAGCAGCATCAATGGTGACAGGGAGCCAACTGATCATCAAGATTCCAGGAGAGGGTCCTGGTTCAGCCTGTACATCCAGTGGGGCATCAGGCAGGCCTGGGAGAAGTGGGGCACAAGAAGAAACAAAGTAGGATTCTCCCTGACAGAAATGATAGCCACATCCCTGAGAATGCATACAAAGCCAGTTTCCCATGAGCACTCATGGCCTGGCCTCCTGGGTTTTGGGGACACAATTACCCCCACATACATACCTGCTGGAAGTGTGGTGAACTGCAAGGTAGCAGTTCGATGCTCTGGTCTCTCCCAGCCTGGTTCCCAAGGCCCCTGAGATGGGATCTGAGCCTCCACTCGGGCCTGATAGAGTGTGCCAGGCCTCAGGTTACAAAAGGTTGCCCAGTAGGTGCTGGGACGAGCAGGTGGGCACTCTTCTCCATTGAGGTAGATGGCATGGGCCAAGTTGCTATTCCCTGGCACCCAGGTGACCTCAGCAGACGTGGCTGTCAACCGATGGATCCGTAGCTGGCTGGGTACCACCCCAGCTCCGGCACCCACCGCCAGGCAACAGCGCAAAGGATCTGAGCTGCCCTTGCTGGTTAGGGCCTGGACAGACACATGGAGAGGCCCAGCCCGCAGGTCCATATTTTCAAGCACAGCTTTGGGGGGCACCCCAGGCCCCAAGGCCTGACGAAGTTCCCCATTGACAAAGATATGGAAGCCACGTAGATCTACTCTCTCAGGAGGCAACTCCCAGGCCAGCACCACACTGTGGGCTAGCTGCTTGAGGACCGTGATTTGTCGGGGGTAAGGCACAGCCAGAGGCTCGCCCAGTCCCTCTGGTGGGGGGCTCAGACTGAGTTCATCTCCTGCAGCCTCTTCCTCTGGTCTGGGCTGGCTACGTCCCCCGCTGCTCTGGCCCCCACTACTGCAACCACCCCCGCCTCCACTCAGAAAACTGAGTTCAGGGCCAGAGCTGTGCGATGAATCGGCCAGCTCCCGAGGGAGGGTGGACAGAAGGTCATCATCAGACACACGCTCTACAAAGTTGGAGGGGACCAGGCCCCTTCGACCATCCATGAGCTCCCCTGGCAGAGGAAGGGGGAGGAGGGACCAGGGGAAGGGAAGACAGACAAAGAAGAAGCAAAGAAAAGCTGATCTGGAAATGCGTTTTCTCAATGGCTACTTCATAAGCATCTGATTCTAGTCAACCTTTATCCATCAGTGATTTTAAGTTACAAAGGCAATCAAGATTCTAATTAGAAAAAAAAAAAGATTCTAATTAGAGAGCTACAGTTGGCTTTTGTGGGTGTGGTGGCAGGGTTCTCATCCCTCAGGATGTGGCCACTTAAATCTCACTGTGTTTATGGATCACTTAGACTATGGATCGCTAGGATTCAGATTGTAAGTAAGCCCAGTCTGGGAGGTATCGAGTTTCAGTATTTCCATGCAGCTGCCAGGCAAGGTTGGCACCGCAAGGACCTTCGAGAACATCTGTGTCCTAAAGCAATGAATACTGAACTATTTCTAGGAAAAATGTCATGATGTCCATAACCCACTTAGTTCTTTTTCCCCATTTACATACAGATCAAGCAAGCATGGCAAGGTGCAGACAACTGGAAAATCTAGGTGGGAGGTATGTAGACATTCATAGCACTGGGCTTTGATGTTTTGTTTCACTTCATTCTGTTGTGATTTCATATTGCCCAGGCTGGCCTTGAATTCACTGTGTAACTCAGGATGACTCTGAGCTTCTGATTCCACACCCCACCGCACCCCCCACCCCACACACACACCTCACAAACGCTAGAATAACAAAGGTGAATCACCCATGGTTTTACGCAGTGCTGGGACTAAACCAATAGCTTTGCACATAGTAGGCAGGTGCTCTACCAAATAAGGTACACCCCTACCCCTCTGGATGTATTCTACATATTTAGAAACTTTCATACTAAAAGGCTCAAGTATCTGGGGGCAGTGGTACATGCCTATCATCTTAGCTCTCAGCAGGTCAGAGACAGGTGGATGGGGCTAGCCTGGATTAGATAGCGATATCTCATCTCATAGTGATATCATATCTCAAAAGTGAGGATGGCTCATGAGGGGCTAGAGAGGACTCGGCAGCTGAGAGAGCTGGCTGCTCTTCCAGAGGACCCAGGTCCAATTCCCAGCACCCACATGGTGGCTCACAACTGTCTGTAATTCCAGTTCTAGGGGATCCAATGTCCTCACACAGATGTCACATCAATCCACAAAAAAAATAAAAATAAAACAATCATTTTGCCAGGCAGTGGTAATGTACACCTTTAATCCCAGCACTCAGGAGACAGAGGCAGGCAGATCTCTGTGAGTTTGAGGCCAGCCTGCTCTACAGAGGG
>NW_021604658.1:4404783-4430944 GCF_004785775.1 Grammomys surdaster | reverse complement strand
AAGGAAGGAAGGAAGGAAGGAAGAAAGAAAAACTGAGGTGGCTCATCAGTTACGAGCACTTGCTTACTCTTGCAGAGGACACAAGTTCAGTTCCCAGAACCCACAATGGCTCTGGAGAATCTGATATTATCTTCTGGTCTCTATGGTCCTAGGTACAACCCCACTAAGAACAAAGATCAAAACAAACAAATAAAGAGATAAATTAAGTACAATTCTCCTAGAAGCCATTAACCTAGTTCTTCAGCATCTCCCTTTATGGGGAGGTTAGTTGTTTGGAATACAAAGACAGGTATCACCACACCCAGGAGCTGCTCATGGAGCCCCGGGAAAGGAACTAGGCAGGCTCCAAAGTTCTTGGTGTTCATTCATATCTGACCCATTTCCTCAATCTCTGCACACAGATGCGGTCTCTGCCATGTTCCAAGTACACCTCACTCTACCATCTAACCCTCCCACTGTCAGAGGATGCAGCTTGGAGTGCCAGCCAGTAGCACTCTGGAAGAGGCGGCTGTGGCCATTCACTCCTTCTGAAGGTTCTACCAGCTGACATAGTCTCAGTGAGTCATCGGCCTCACCTGCATGTTGAGCCCTGTGGCTGGCTCCCTTCAGGACCTGGACAACCTCCCTGAAACTCAGTCCTGCCCTGGTCCTGACACCTACCTCCTACCTGCTCAGACCATGTGGGATCTGTCTGAACATGACCCCTTCTCCCCATATCTGACTGGAGTCCAGCATCCAGTGCAGACAGATGCCTGACTGCAATTCTTGCCAGTGTTAAATACTGCCATTCTCTGCCTATTAGCACAAAAATGAATCTAGCCAAAGCATCCTGTGACACTCTTTCTAGCATCTGGACTGTTAGACCCTGGGCTCCTCCAGACCAATCACTTTCTCTTTTCCTGCTGGCTGTCCCAAATCTCAGAGCATCCCTTAGCTGGGCTGGAGTGAGTGTACTGAGGAGTGTGACTGGAAGGACCGAATTCTTCAGGAGCAGGAGAAGGGACAGGGTGATCCCTATAACCGTCCTACCTTCAAAAAAGCCATCCTCGTCCATATTACCATAGATGTAGATGTACTCGCCGGCTGTCAGTGGAAGCTCAGCCTCTGGATTCTCATTGGGACCCTCAAAGGGGTTGTAGCTGTTAAGGTAGTCGCAGAGGAGGAAAACCACATTGGCTGATATTCCATACCCAGCTTCTCGCCATCATGCACCAAGCCCTTCTGGAGATGTGGTTTCTACTGTAGTCAAATCGAGCGAGCACTCACGGTACCCACCTTGCCTTAACTATGCTATAAACACAGGGTCCATCTAGGACTCATGTTCCACCCTCCACTACATCCAGGGGTCTCCATCCTCACCCATACCTGTCTTCCACGTACCCCAATTCTGAGCGTGGCAGAGTAAGAGGGACCCACCTATAGCGTGCTAGGAAGACCTGGATCCTGGCTCCTCCTGCTTGGCCCTCTGGAGCTGCTGGGAGCAGGGAGACACTGTCTACCTCAAGCTCCTCCACCTCACTGGCCGTGTCCACCTGGGGCAGGAAGAAAGAGTTGGTTCTTCTCAAAGGTCTAGGGTTCAAAGGCCAAGACCAAAGACACAGCAGGCAGAGTAGCCAGGGCTTTGAGAAGGGGACATAAAATGTCCACTGCAAGGCCAGTGGCAACAGAGCCTGGAATTTCCTAAGTAAGACTTGAGACAGAAAGTCTATGAAGCACACAGCTGTCCTAGTCTGTGAGTGTGAGAACAACCTGGACCCTTCCCTGAGTCCTGGCTCCAGCCTGGGAAATAAAACATTTCCCAATCTGACTGGTAGCCAGGTCAGAGAACAGGCATCTGTGACAGTTGACTTCCTAAGGTAGAAACTCAGAAGATCATCTCAATTGTAAAGAACTATAAGCAAGAAGGAAAATACCCCTTGTTTTAACCCTGTGACTGTACCTCCTGCTTGAATCCCACTGGAACTCAGAACTTAGGATCCCCTGAGGCTAGCCCAAAGCCAGTGCCATCATTCTATCCCACCAGGGGGCAGCAGAGGCCCGGGGCTGGGTTCTACCACTTTCTGAAACTTGGGTTAGTAGTGTTGTTTCTGGCCTGTCCCCTCTGCTTTGCAGGGTTCATAGGTAGAAAGAGGGGCAAGGCGATCTGAAGAAGTAGATGACATAATAATAACCACGGCTGCCACACATTGGGTATCTCTTGGTGCCTTCATAACAATCTTACAAGGCAGGTTTGTCACCCGCAGTGTACAGATAGGGAAACCAAAGCCCAGAGACACTGTGTGTGACTTTCCTAAGACTAAGCTGGGATCTGAATCCAGAAACCTGTGCCCTTTCTCACATAAGCAACCGCTTCCACTGTGGTTGTGCATATGAACAGACTCATTATGTGAGCCAGGCGCCAAACTGTCTCCTCCACCAAACTCAAGACTCTAGGGCCTCTCTGGACTCCAGAGAGGTACTTCTGGTAGGCAGGCCCTGAGGGGCAGGCTCCACCTGAGTTCCTGCCCATGAGAGGAACCCACAGGCCTTCTATGTCCTAGCTTGGGATCACTAACCACTTAACTCCTTCCACAAGAGGTCAGAACCCACTCCTGCCCCTTCCCTAAGCCATCACCCGAGCCCAAGTGTCTGGCCCGGCGCTAACCTCTGGTGTGGGACACGACTTGGGACTATTGTGGATGGACTCTGAGCGAGAAGAGTTAGAAAGAGACTCCGCCTTCTTAGTTGTCCTTCGAGGGACTCCAGTAAGGGTGGTGAGAGCAGGCTCAGAAGATTTGGGAGTGCAGCGTCCTGGGGAGCCTGGTGGGAGGTCAAGATCTAAAGAGAAGATGCCAATGGGTTTGGGATCTGTGGTCTGAGAAGGGACTGGGGAAATAGGGTGGAGCTTCCTGGATATGGGCGACGGGCCTTTATATCCAGAGTTCTTAACAATAAGGGAAATCTTTGAGGAGAAACTCATTGTGATTCATATATATCAGAATCCTCAGAGTGCTCGATGAAATGCACTGAGTTCTTCCTGCCTCGCGGCTTAGGAATTGATCACTTAGAGAGGTTAAGCAACATGCTAACTCCAATTGACTGGTAAGAGAATGAAGCTAGGGCCACTACATCTGACTGACCTTCAGTCCTCGGCTCTTCCTAAGACCCTGATACTGACTGACAAGGCCTCAACTCCCAGTCAGAGGCAGGCCTGAGACCTTGACTTTAAGGAGTTGTGTCTTTAACTTGCTGAGTGACTTTGTATGAGTGGCTGGCCGCAAATCTTGAACTCTTTGGATTATACAAAGTTCCCAGATCTGAGGATTCCAGACCGTTGTTACTAAAGGACCCCTTACCTTTGGGGCCGGACCCCTGGCAGGGTTGGGGGGTGGAGCAGCAGCAGTGGGGTGGCGGATGGTCCCCAAGGGCATTACAGCCCAGGGCTGAAGTAAGCAGATCCAGAGGGCCTGGGTGCAGACGGAAGGCCTGGAGCTCCTGTGCCAGAAGGCTGAAGCGTTCAGTTTGGCTTCGGCACTGGCCCTCAAGCTCTCGAACCCGGGCCTGAAAGAAGATCCACTCTGGTTGACCAGGCCTAGCAGAGCTGTATAGTGCTAGCCAGCTCTACATAGTGCCACGTCAGGCTTTAGTTTACACATGTGCCTCCGCCACCCCCAGCCTGAGCACCAACCTAGGACACCAACTCTCAGAATCAGGCCAGTGATATACTTGCCTCAGAATACTTATAGGCCAAAGGGATCTCCTCAGTCCATCACCACCAACAACAACAACAAATACTCAAGAGTTTTCTTGCTCTGTGCCTCCTTATTCTCCCATAGGCAGTGACCCTGCCCTCAGAGGAGTGGGCAAGAGGTTCCATGGGAAGCCAGGGATGTCTTTGGGTAAAACAGGCCAGTTCTCATGACCTTTACTCAATTACCAGGCATGTCTCTAGATCAAGGGCTCACCCTCTGACGTCATAAGAAACACGAGTCAATGGGTGACAAACTTCCTCACGGTGTAAGATAACAGGTGGGAAGCCCCTGCATCTGCCAAGATCAGTTCCAGATTTGGATAAGGAGATAGCCCACATGCCCTGTAAGCTCTCTAGCCTATCTCTGGAGTCTCAGGTCTGCCATCAGCGGTGGCCCCTCTATTGGGTATCAGAGTTGGTCCCTGGGGGAAGAGATAGGAGAGGGACGGGGAGGGGACACACCCAGGATGTGGAGAGCATAAACAGACTGTACCTGCATGGAATCCAAGGTAGACTGGTGAGGAAAGAAAGCATGGAGAGATTAGAACACTTACCTCTGTGGGTCAATAACCCAGAGAGGTGAGGAATGAGGGGCCTCTGACAAATGGATACCACCCTGTCAGTGCTGTGAGCTGATAAGGACGTGAAGGACATCTCAAAGTGAGAGCAGCTTCTAAGATTGGTGTCAGTGGGTGACTACTGCCACAAGACTCGAGAACCCTGCCCCTGTGGACCCACCAGTAAATAGGCCACCAGCAAAGGGGGTTCCACCCGGCCTTGCAGCATTAAGGGCCCTCCTTCCGCACCCCCCCCCCCACACTCCTGTACATTCCAAGGCCCCTACCTCCAGCAGCTGCACTGCTCCCTCATGTTCCCTCTTGGCTTCTGCCTGGGCCTACAAACAGGAAGAGGCAAAATGCTGGGATAGAGGCCTGCACAACAGACCCAGGGTGGAGAATAAAGATGTGTGAGGGAGAAGAGGGAGAGGCAAGAAAGACAAGGGGCATGCAGAGTAGGGAGAAAAGGAGAAAGAGTCTGGAGAGCCAGGAGCCACAGGTTTCCTCCAGACTCCTTCTCTGAGCTATACTTTAAACAGGGACAACCCCCCCTTCTGGTGAATGAACCCTATCCAACCTCTCCGTGGCACCTTCTGAGCCTCTTTGCCTGACTCCTGTCTTCTATCCCTCGGACTGTCAAGGTACCCCTGGACACAAGCCTCTCTGCTGTCTTCTGGGCATCTCGTTGATGGCCCCAAATACCCACAAGGTCAGTCTTCCCGTAGCTCCAGACTCATGGCCAGGTTGTCTGTGATGTGTCTGTTTGAATATTTTATCATACCCTCAAACTTGCAAAACTTGAAACTCGAGGTGCCCTGTCCCTCAAAGATGTTGTCCCATCCTAGTTAGTTTTTGACAACTTGACCCAACCTGGAGTCATCTGGAAAGAGGGACTCTCAATTGAAGGGTTGTTTTGATCATACTGGTCTATGAGAATGTCTGTGGGGTGCTGTCTTGATTGCTAATTGATGTAGGAGGGCCTAGCCCACTGTGGGCAGCACCATCCCTAGGCAGGTGGCCCTGTATAAGAAAGATAGCTTAGGGCCAGTTGTGGTGGTATACACCTTTAATCCCAGCATTCGAAAGTCAGCGCTAAAAGGATCTCTGTAAATTCAAGGCTATTCTGCTTTACATAGAGCATTCTAGAACAGCCAGTGTGATATAGTAAGATCATGTCTCAAAAAAGGGAGAACAAAGAAAGAAAGAAAGGAAGGAAGGAAGAAAGAAAGAAAGAAAGAAAGAAAGAAAGAAAGAAAGAAGAAAGAAAGAGAAAGCTAGTTGAGCATAAGACATTGGGAAAGGCAGAGAGAGAGCCAGTAAGGACCATTCCTCCACAGTCTCTGCTTCAGTTTCTCCCTGGACTTCTCTCAATGGTGGACTATCACCTAGAAGTGTAAAGTAAAATAAACTCTTTCCTCCCCTAACTTGCTTTTTGTTCTGGTGTTTGTCACAGCAACAAACTAGACTACCATAGTTTACCTTCATCCTTCCCATGCTGAGATGGGAGAGATGAAAACCTATCCTCCCCAGGATTCGAGTAGACAAGGGGTGATACCACAGGAGTCTTATGTATTATTCCCCAAACTATATTTCCGGTCCACGCACCTGTCTACCCTACACTGTTACTTGCGCCCGCCTAGACCACTGTCATCTCTCATCTGCTCACCTGCTGGAGGCCACGCCCAGTACCCCTCCCACCAGCACGATCTTGTGAAGTCAGGTGTTCTTTTATGTCACTTCTTGCAGAGAATCCATCTTATTTTTTCCCTTTTATTTTTCTAAGACAGGGTCACACTACATGACCCACACTGGCCTCCAATTCAGGAATGTCTGTTTGGTCGCTTGCCTGGTCAGGAACCCTTATTTTGCTCCCTGCTATCTCCCCAGTGTTTAGCATATGGTAGTGGGTAAACTAAAAATGCTTACTGGATGAGTAGGAGGCAAAGCTGGGGTTCAGTCACCCAACATCCACTCTTCCCTGGCTCCTGATCTCACCTGCTGCAGCCTCCGGACCTCCTCCTGCTTCTCCTGCAGGCTGAGCCTAGCCTGCTCATGCTCCACCTCCAGCTGCTGCCGCCGCTGGGCCACCTCCCGCATATGCTGAAACACAAGACGGTGGGTTAAGGCCAGAGCTTTCCCACCCCACCATTTCCACAGAAGACTGAAGACCGGGGAACCTCAGCTACCAGCTGCTCCCTGTTAAAACAAAAATCCAAGCTGGAAGTGAGAGGCTGGCAGCCCCTGGCCTCCCTCAGACCCTAAAGCCCCACACCACATATGGCTTCTCGACCCACCTTCTCTTTATGCCGCCTACACAAGCCCCTCACCTTCAGCACCTGCTCCAGACTCTCCAGCTTGCTTTGCAGGCCCTGGCTCTTACGAAGGGCTGAGTCCCTCTCCTGTGTGACCCCCAGAAGCTGTCCCTTCAGCTCTGCATTCTCCCACTCCACCTGGAGAGAGAGCACATTGACAGGGAAGTGTGTGTGTGTAAACTTTGTCCCACGTGCAACTAGCCAAGGGATGGGTGGACAGTTCCCTTCAAACTTCACCCCAAGAGGAGACCAGGCCTCACTGAGGCCCAACTCTCTCTAGAGACATGGCAGAAACCGAACCTGTTCCTTCTCTGTGGCTCTCCCACTGAGGCGAGAGTTCTCCTCCACCAGCCGAGCATTTTCATTCTGGGCTGCCCTCAGCTGTAGTTCCTGTGGGGTGGGGTCACACAAGTGCTGAGGAAGGGGCCTCTCATGGTAAAGGATCCTCCCTCCCAGGCAAGGCCTCCTGTGGAACCATGCCACAGTCAGGAAAGAAAAGCTTAAGAACAAGTGGGTTCCACAGTTCCTGAGGATCTGGAGATGCAAGCGGAGCTGAGGGAGCCTGGGAGAAAGAGGGGAGCTGGATCCCAGGTAACCGGAACTTACCAGCTCCTCACATCGCTTCTGCTTCTTCCTGGCTTCCTGTTCCAGACTCTCACATTTCTTTCGCTTCTTGCAGAGCTCAGACTCCTGTGGGGTCAGAACCGAGGGCCTCCCATGGGCAAAAATACAACTGGCCAGAGTAGGCTGCCTCCGGCCCTCAACCTAGGACTTACCAGCTGTTGCACCCTTTGCTGTTTCTCTGGTTCCCCTAGGACCACCTGTGGGCTATCCGCATCATCCTGAAGTATGGCCTGCAAATATCCAGGAGCAGGAGTCATGGCACCAGAGAACAGAGCCTCAGCGCAAGCAGCCTGTCCCCAACCTAGCCTGCCAATGGGAAGGTCTCACCTCATGACCAGGTCAACGATGACATCTCTGTCTAGGAAGTGGATGAGGGGTGCTATCTGCCCACCCCTCTCAACATCTCCGGCTGACATGGAAGGATAAAGGTTGCAGCTTGCATCTGTGAGTCACAGTGCTTTGAGATCCCAGGACCCATGTGTGCCCTGGGAGATGGGTCCTTTATCCAGGCCAAAGTGTTCCCGTTTTAGCTTCCAACAGCCGCACTGCTCTGCACTCAATAACTGTCCTGGACGTCCTTCAGTGACTAGCAGAGAATCAGGAGGCTGCTTGGATCCCCAGAGATATATGTGGTGTTCTTAGACCTAGGGTTCTGGATCATCCTGTCTGAGCTTGGCCTAGAGTAGTATAAGCCTAGCCAGACCCTCCTAGCTTCCGCCAAGCCCACCCTCATCAGCTTCCCATTTATTCCTGAAAACTTCAGAGGACAAATTTTGATAGGCGGTGCATCTTCCTTCCTCCATGGGTCAGTCAGACTGAGGAGCAGAATCTGAGCAACCAGCATCACCCCTTCCTGCACCCCAACCCCGTGGTCACTATCAGGTCTTCCTCCCATCCAACCTTCTTTCCAGGAGGCTAATCTAAACGCTGCCCACCTAGGATAGTGACTAGGAGCAGGCCCCTGGGTCCTGAATATGGGGACCAGGCCCTACGGGCAGGAGCTGCTTAGCCCCTCACTCAATGTAGGTCTGCCGTACCTGGAACTGAGTCGTATGCACCTCCCCGCCGGGGTAACCCCAGGCCAGACCTGGTCGCCTGGCGGACGCTGAAGGGGGCGTCCCCGCTCTACCGCAGCTGAGGGAGGAGGCGGTGCGGGCTGGGCCCCGGGCGGCTGCCAGGGCAACCAGGGATTTGCGGCCGGGCTGTACCACTATCCACACGGCAGGGGCGGCCAGGCCGGCCCCGTGGGGAACAGCCCTACGGAGGGAGAAACCCCGAAACCCCCAGGGGTAGGGCGCGGCGCAGGTACCAGCGCGGGAGGCTTGGACAAGTCCCTGTTCCCTAGTCAGGAAGGCTCCCTAGACCTTTGGAAAGCGTGCATGTCACCACAGGGTCCCCATCAGAGTATCGGGCAAGGAGAGACTCCCGGATCGCCCTGAACCCCGCATCTGAGCACACTCACACACCTGCCCTTGCGCAGACGCTCACCTCTCCAGGGGCCCCGGGAGCCGGCGCCCCTACTCTGGAGGGGGCAGTAGGACACGGGGACCGGGCTGGCCGGAGCGGCTCCCGCTGGTTGCGCAGGGCGATCTGCCTCTGCAGTCTCAGAACCTCCCGTTGGGACTCGCGCAGCAACCGGTCGAAGTCCCGCATATGCAGCCACTGGGGACCTTCCTGGGGTAGGGCGATCAGGAGCCGAGTCAGCCCTAACCCCTTCCTGGCCCCTGATCACCTTCAGCAGTGCTCGCTTTCTACGGTACTGGGTGGGTTCGGCTGCGCGGGAAAGTGTGCATATTTCCATGCATATATGGCTGGTCATATAAGCATGAGTATGCAGCCACATGCCGCTCCCGCCCGGTGGGCAGACATTCACAACAACTCGTTCACTGGGCGCTCGCCATGTGCCTGCACTGTGCTAAATGCCTCGTGAACAATCCTTCACACAAGTGTGAACTATGTGTGGATTCCTACAGACAGATCCACTGCCACACAGCTTCAAGCCTGGAGCACTGAAATGTCCAGGTCTGGGACTCATGCATGGCTCCACCCCCTTTGGTTCAGGCGCCTTCTCCCCACTCCCACCTGGGTCGTTGCCAGGGGAACCTACTCCCGAGCAGCCTCCACCTCTCCGTTTCATTTGCATCTCATTAACATCTGGTCCACATCCCACACTCCAAGCCGATATCCTTGTGTAGGATCCAGCAGCAAGAGAAGCCAAGGGCCCCTTCGCACCTTGCCCACCAGAGAGAGTCTGGCCTGCAGCTCCCTGCACTCCCGCTGCAAGGCAGCAATCTGTTTGTCCTTGGCCAGCAGTGCACTAGCTGTCTCACTGAGGTCTCGGGCTCGCTGGCGAGCTAGAGCCTTACGGCACAACTCCAAACTGGATCCGGGTCGGGGCACAGGGGCACTCACCTAGCCAGAGGTGGGGTAAAGCCAGTGGTTATCTGAGGGCTTAAGGTACAGCTCCAATTCCTCATCTACCGGAGAATTACAATGAAACCCAGTCTGGGGCCTCAGAGAAACTGAATCCTCATTGAACCCCATGCAGACAGTCCCCAACCAGGATCGAAAGCGTTAACACTACTTCTTAGTTTAGGCTTGAGGATACTGCTAATTCAGGGCTGCCACTATGATGGGTCTTCTCCCTGCCCCCCACTCCAGCTCCACACCCCAGATGAGCTCAGCAGGAGGCTGCAACCAGCTCCAACACGTGTTAATCTAGAATTCTGCTCCCTGACGTCTCCGGAGCCTCCTCATCCATGCCTTTCCCTCTGGCAGCTCCAGACACCTTCAGGCTTCCCCAGGGCCAGCATTCCTCTTTCTTACGAGCCCCTAGACTCTTGATTTCCTGGGTAGTAAGTCTATGACTCCCAAGCCCACTCCTTGGGGCCCAGCCTTGGTTCTCCTCTTCCCAAGTCACCCAAGCCTCCACCCCGCAATCTGTCCTCACCACCCTCATGTTCGTTTCCTGTAGTTTCTGTGCCCTCTCCTCCAGGCGCTTGGCAATGACCGCCAGTTCAGCATTCTTCCGCTTTAGCCTCCGTACCTTCTCCTCCGTCTCTGGGAAGCTGCTTTTTCTCTGACAAGGAGTCAGCCAGAATTGGACTGTGTAGGGAGAATCCCACAGACCCATTCCTACTACCCAGGTCCTAGGCTAGAGCCTGGGCACACAGTAAGATCCTTGGCAGTACTCAGCAAGGGTTCACTGGGGTTGGGACATGTGATTATGTCACCCGTGGGTGCCTCCCCCTTGGAGAGATGTTTATGGGGTGATCAGGGTGCTGAGAGGGAGACTTCACTCTCCAGGCCTCACCAGCATCTGGTTTTCCTCCTTCAGGATGGTACAGCGCTGCTGCAGCTCCCCTAGGACCCTCAGCAGCTCCAGATTAGGCCTGTCCCCGAAGCCTATGTTGAACTTGGTCTGGTATAGGGAAGGACCAGGTACAGTGTCTCAGAAACCTACTCAACCTAGCCAGAGTCTTCTGTGTGAAACATCTCCCCTCTATAACCCAAGGAGTGAAAAAGGTTCTCTCTTATGTCCCAGGCCTTCAGAGAGGGGTACTACCGGGACCTAAGACGAAGGGACAGTCCTGACCTCCATGCCTTCAGATGCAGCCTCACACCATTCTGGGGCATTTCCTGCTGTTCCTCTATGCTTGTCTTTCCACCCATAGCCTTCTAGGTAATTCCAGCTCAAACTCCCTCCCCATCCCTCCAGACATCTTGGGTCTCTAGAGTCTCCTGCCCTCCCCTACAGTCTTGCTTCCTTCATCTTCTTCAGCAGACCACTCACACCCATCCACAGCATCCTTGGCTCAGCCCAGCACTGAGCCCACCTCCACACCCCCCAACATACCCAAGATCCCCCAAACAGACAGACTCGTGGTGGAGGAGACCTAACATAATCAGAGAGAGACACATGCACACACACACTGAGAGGCAGAGACAGAGAGAACGAACGAGACCACTTAGATTCCCGTCCAGTGAAGGGAGGACACATAATCACATAGACAGACTCACAAACAGAGAAAGCCAAGACAAGAAACGTGGGCAGTGGGGCTACAGGTTATGGCCAGCTCATCTTGCAGCCCTCCTCAGCCTCTCTTACCTTATAAGCCTGTGCGTCCTCATCCTCCTGCCTGCAGCTGCTGTACCCAGGGTTCTCTGCTTGCTGCCCCAGCTTGGGCAGCCCGACCTCTGTTCCTTCAGGGTCTGTATTCCCAATAGGCCCAGGGCTATGAGCTCCCTCAAGCTCGGAACTCTCTTCAGACCTCAATCCTTTAACCTGCAGAGCTGTCGGAGTATCAGCAATGCTTGGAGATGCGTCTCCAGGTTTGCACCCCTGACCCTGAGTCCAGGGCTGCCAGGCAGGCAGTGCCCATGGCTCCATGGCTCCAGGGTCTCCAAGCCGTGGAAGGGTTGTCAGTTGCTCCATGGTTTTGGCAAGGGGCCCCAGAACCTGGACCTGGGGACATCACCCAGCCAAGCCGGGAGACTGACAAGGGTCATACCAGACTAGACCATTCTCCCTGTTAGCGGTTGGCTTCACCGAGGCTCCATCAGAGGTTGGCTGAGCTCTTCCCACCCACGAAGGAGGCTTCAGAAGGTATTGGGGCTGCCAGACTGGAGCTGGGGGTATGTCAGCTATGTTTGCTCATGGTTCTGTGTGTGTGTGTACATGTGTGTGGGGGTGAGAAGCAAGGGTGTCCCTGGGGTAGGGGGTGCAGAGGCCACCACCAGGATTGCCTGGCTGAAGGTATGTGTGTGTGTGGCTCCAGGTCTGTCCCTGCAGGTCAGTGATGTTTTAGTATGTGACTGGAGGATGAGTGCCCCCACTTGTGTATGTTGAGAAGGGTGTTGTGCTATGTGTCACTGTCTGTGCCTATTTAAGAGTTACCAGTTGTTTCTGCGTGGGGTAGGGGCTGTCTGTATTGCAGGGATGTGGCAGTGTGTGATGCTGTCGCTGGTCCTATCTCAGTGTTCTAAAGCCCCGTGTATCTGTAGTGGTGTGTGTCTTTCAGTGTCTGTGAGTCTGGCCATCATCCATCATAACCCCTCTGCCTGGATAGGGTCCTCAGGAGTTTCTGGGAATGATCCCCAGTGGTCCACTGTGGTCCTTTATCTCCAGCTCTTCTCTCCGCTGCCGCTGATCACTTGCTTGCTGGGTGGCTGGGCGGTCCTAAGGAGGCCTGGGTCGATGCGCTGCTTGCCTCATAGTCTCTGCCTCAGCTAGTCTCAGCTCGAGGGACTGCAGGGGTCCCTCATGGTCCCGGAGCTCCCCAAATGAGATGGTGGGCACGAAGGAGGGCAGAGCCTCAGAATGGGGAGGGGGGAGCAGGGGAGAATCATCATCCCTCCCTCCCTTCCCCCTCCTCCTCCCCTCCTGCCCACCAATAGGAAGTCAGCTGCTGGTTTCCATGGTGATGGCGCTGGACTGGTGGGCTGGACCGGCTGGCAGGCTGGCAGGGTCGGGACAGAGGAAAGAGGAGGTTCCTTGCTGGATGGTAGCTTAGAAAGCTGACCCCCAGACACCCAAAATGGCCTCTTCATCCTCTTGACCCCACAGACCCTCACTTCCAGGGTGTAAAGGAAAGGGAGTAGGGACGGCCCTCTTTCAGGCAAGACGGATGGAGATAGGACAATGTGACAGAGACCTAGCTGTAGAAAAGGGCAGAGCTGGAATGGTGGAATTTGGAATAAAACAAAGAAATAAAAGGCTGAAAATAGAAAGACAAGCAAAACGGCAGAGGTTGAAATAGGCTGAAAAATTACTTCAGCTTCTCCACGGCAGATCACATCTGGGGGACAGCCCAGCCTTCACATCTGGGGGACAGCCCAACCTTCACAGGCCAGCAGGGGAGGACACAAAACAGGGCCTGTTGGGATGGTTTTACCCTCAACCATCAGGAAGTTCATATTCTGTCTAGCCTTAGGCTTTATTTATTTATTTATTTATTTATTTACTTTTGCTATGAGAAAATGGCTTTGGGGAACAAGGGACGTAGGAACTGCCCCACCCAGGTGTCTGCCTGTATGTGGGGCACCTAGATCTCTAGAGATAAGAATTTTGCTCCTGGACACAGCAAGACAAGCCAGTCTCAAGCCAAGGTCGAGGGCCCTCATGTGGCACCCCTATGGAATAGCAGCTAAACCATAGAGAACACCCCCCCACACACAGACAGACGGTAGGCTCCACCCAAGACAGAGCCAATGGGACTGGGTAGGGGTGGGGGCTGCATAAGGAGAAGGTAACATCCATTTCTCTAAAGCACTGTAAACACCAGCAAACGTGCTATGTCATGTCTGCCATGTAACTTTAGGTCAGCATGTATATGCATGTCGTATATATAATATGTATTATAGAATCTATACATAGTATGTATGTTTAGTATCTATGCCTGTGTACACATGGAGATCATTGCATGTATGTATGCTATTTTGTCTATGAATCTCATTGGATGTATATCTGGGTACGTTTTTGTGTCACTGTATGTCTACTTGCCACAATGTCTATGTGCATACAGTTATGTGCATGAGTCTATCATTGTATTTTGCCATAAATCACAGATATCTGTGCCATTATACAGCATTAACACATTATGACATCCATTGTCATGTAATATCATACAAAGGCATACAGTGATAAATGTATATAATGATACACTAGCCAGGCATGATGTGCATGCTGTCTCCATGTATATATATATTTTTTCACACACACCCCATGGCTAAGGGGATTGTCTATAGGATCCTCTCAGGATGCTCCACCAAGTTCTCACTTAAGTCCTTTTATGTAACATAATGAAATATCTGCACACGGCTTATACACATCCTTCTGTATACCCAAGGTCTTCTGCAAACTAGGCAAGCACTCTACCACTGAGCTATAGCCTCAGCCCTCCTTTATGCTTTAAATCATCTGTAGATTGTTTATGATACCTATTTCACAATACAATGTAAATGCTAAGGAAATAATTGTACTGTACTATGGAAGAGATCATGAGAACGGCAAGAGAAGTCTATGCATTGTAAAGAGACAGCTTCCTTTCTGACAGGGTCTAACTTAGCTCTAGCCTGCCCTCCCCCTTCCAGCTTCTGAGGTTACAGATATCTACAATTGGCTTGCAATTAAAAACATTTTTTTCTCAATCTGTTTAGATGGCTCTGTGGGTGGACATACTTGCCACCAAGCCTAACCACTGGAGTTTGATCCCCAGAAACCACATGACCAAAGTGGAGAACGAACTCCTCCATTCAAGGTGTTCTCTGGTCCTATATGTACACCACAGCACCTGAGTACACACACACACACATACAAATAAACAAAAAAGTTTCAATTCGATGTGGAAATCCAGAGATCTTGGCGATCTTGCTGTGTCATATGTACATGAAGCCACTGGATGTTAATGTCACTAATGGGTATATTTTTTGGCATGATATATGTGTAAGTACTATTGAACATGTGTTTGCCCTAGGTGACTGTATAGCCATGTAGCAGCTATGTCTCATTGTCTATGTCACAACTCATGCATGTGGCTGGCATGCGTGTACAGGCCCTGGTGAAATGCAATGTTGGTGAATGTGTGCTTTATCGATTAACACCAAGGACCTGTGTCAATGTGTACAATGCAGGTGAGCACACACCGTGTTAGTGTGGTTTTGTCCGACTCTTACACCAATAAGGATCCTCTAGACCAGTGGTTCTCAAGCTATGAGTTGCAAGCCCTTGGGAGGCAAACAACCCTTTTACAGGGGTTGCCCAAGACCATCAGAAAGCACAGATATTACATTACGACTTGTAACAGTAGCAAGATTACACTTATGAAGTAGCAACGAAAATAATTTTATGGTTGGGGGTCACTACAACCATGAGGAATTGTATTAAAGGGTCGCAGGATTAGGAAGGTTGAGAATCACTGCTCTAGACTTTTTTAGACCAAAACCAGAGGCAAGCAGTCTTCATTTTGGAGGTATTAGAGTAACAGGAAGCTGTCGCAGAAATAAGGGTCAAAGGTAGAGGCCCCCTAATACCCTTTGTTCGCGTTGCCAAAAAGTCTGCTTCCGGTGGCCCAAGCCTTTCCACCCCCAGGCTGTGTCCTAGTCAAGCCATCTTCTGCTCATGTCAGCAAAGCCAGCCTCTCTTGGTCAGTTCTGTTCCCAGGCATCCGGGGAACTCACATAACCCCAATAACAGAGTCTCAGACAAAAGTGAAACAAGTCCATTCTTTATTAAGTGTTGAGGGCCCTGTAGCCCTTACCTATTCCCATCCAACTGGTCTCCCTTCTGGAATCCCCAGTCTGCCTGCGGTGCAGGACCAAGACACTCACATCCAGCTCCACCCCATATCCTCACGGACTTGAATGCGAGAGAGCGGCAGTGGTATTTCCCCAAGTATCTGGGGTCAGGAAGCACAGTGCTTTGGGGGAGGCGTGAAGGTCTTCCGGGGGCCTGGCCAAATGAGGAGGTGGAGAGATACTCACCTGTCTCCTTGATGTTGGGGTGGAGGGTGGTGGCAGGGGGCCGCGGCGTGGCGTGGTCTCCGAAGCCCACAGTACACTCATCCATAAAGTAGGAAACACTACACCCTCCAGTGCTGTTAGTAGTGCTTTCTACTTTATGGGTGACTGCACTGTCTGTCTGTCCACGGGGATTCTTCAGGCCACCTGCTCTTCTTGCCGACTCCTGCTTAATAAAGGCCCCTGCTCCCTCTCCTTGTAACTTCCCAAGGACCCCTCCACCCTGCCTGTGGCCCCCAAGAGGGCCCGCCCTGGGCCTTGTGGGTGGTGACTCAGCATGGCGCCAGACTAGCCTCTTCTTCCCCCGCCCAACTTCCTCTTTGTAACCTTCTTCCTCCACCCCAGGGTTCCACCCTATTCTCTCCCTTCTCAGGGCCACTCAGGTAGACACCATGGCCACACCAGAGGGCTCACCCCCATCTTTAGAACTGCAACATCCTGGGTGGTACCTCCCAGCCATAAG
This sequence comes from Grammomys surdaster, assembly GCF_004785775.1. NCBI lineage: Eukaryota > Metazoa > Chordata > Mammalia > Rodentia > Muridae > Grammomys > Grammomys surdaster. Next base: position 4,414,741 of record NW_021604658.1, on the reverse strand, counting down.
ACCCACAGCCTTGAATCCAACGGAGGCAGCCACAGCCTCCTCTCTTAAAGGCATTGGTGCCCAGCCTTCCCATTAGACAGAGGCCTCGACTCTCAGAAGCCTATACCCCTAGTCTCCCCAATGGACCAAGGCCGCTGACTCCCTCACTCCTGGCTGCTCCTCAAGCTGGAATCCAAAAGTGTGTTACCAGAAATGGCGGCCATGTTGGGTGGAACAAATAACCGGGCACCAATTGCTGATACGGGTCTCATTTTTTTAGCCTTCGCCCACTCTCCCAACTCCACCCTACTCTCCAACCCTCCTAAGAGCTTTAGATGCCTCTCTCTCTTATTTTTTTTATCCTGTCGGGGGGAAGAAGTCCGTTTTCCTTTTTTTTTTTTTTTGTTCTTCTGTGGACCAGGCTGGCCTGGAACTCAGAAATCCGCCTGCCTCTGCCTCCCAAGTGCTGGGATTAAAGGCGTGCGCCACCACCGCCCGGCTAGTTTTCATTTTTTAATTCTGCTTTTAAAAGATTGAAAAGATAGGATTGGGGGATTTAGCTCAGTGGTAGAGCGCTTGCCTAGCAAGCCCGAGGCCCTCGATTTGGTCCTTGGATCCCGAAAAGAAAAAAAAAGAAAAAAGAAAAAGACAAAGACACAGTAAGAAGATTTAAAGCTTTTAAAAGTTGTCCCCAATGATGGCCGGTGGATCCAAGCGTCAGTTTTCCTTTGCCTAAAGCTTTGTTAGGGAGCCTGGCACCCAACCCCGCAGCCTCCTGCAGTCCCGAACTTCCACTTAGAACCTGCACCCAAGCCCTTCACTGTCCCTTAGGCCCAGAATTAAAGAGCCCTGGTTGGGGCCAGAGTGAAGATTTAGGTCTTACCTGATGCTGCAGAGCTGAGAAGAACAGGCTCCAAAGTGGGGTTCCCTTCAGGGTGGGCAGGGCTTATAACCCTGAGGCCACGTGGGTCAGATCTCAGGGCGCCCAACGGTCTTGGAGCCCGCCTCCACAACGCATCAGAGATTAGCCACCCCTCCCCTCCCTGGGGGAGTGCAGACTGACAGGAAACCAGAGACAAGGCTGGGTACTGGCGGGAGGGGTGGGGGGAGCTGAAGAGGCCATTTCACATGCCCTAGGCAGGTGGCTTCCTGGATCCCAGGCTTGCCCTTCCCCAATGGCACCAGCCACAGGAGATGGTTCAAGAGTTGACACTGACTCATTGGAGGTGACCCCAGTAGACAACACTTCCCTGCTAGGGCCTTTATGGAGTGCCCAGAAAAAAACTTCTGAATCCTAACACTAGAAAAATAGTTGTCTGGGCCCTACCCCCACTCATGGCCTTTCTCCTGGTCATTGAGACCAAGCAAGGCATAGCTGTTCTGTATGTTCTCCTGAGAGGCTGTGGAAGGTGCAGAGGCATGAAGGAAAGTCGGAACCCAGACACTATCATCTTCCTTAGGTTCAGTGTTCTCAACATCCCTGAAAGCCACCACCTCCCCAGGGGAGCCTAGCCCCTCAGGTGACACACAGTACACACACTGTAGGGGTGTGTGTCACAACCGGGTTGGGTCTTCATGCTGTTTTTAGGGCCCACAAGGATGCAAGAACAGGGCATGTCAGGATAATGGCCCTGGGGTAGAGTATAGGTACCTGGAGTCTTGGCGGGGGGAGGGGAGGAAAAGGGTTCTGACAGGAGGTTCTTCTGGCCACCGGATGTGGGCACAGGCCCGCCCACCTGCATGTCAACCCCCACTTTCCCCATGGGGAAGACAGGAAACTGCCCAACCTAGGGCCCCTAGCTGGGGGATGGGAGCAAGGTGAGAGTCTGGGCAGGAGTTTAGGGAGCTGAGTATGAGCCCCATATGTTTCCCCCGGCTTCCCCAAGCCTCTCAGCGAGCCTGACTCTGGAATCAAGAATGGCCTTGAGGGGCAGTCAGAAGAGGCAGGAGGAAATAGGAAGAACCACTAATATCTCCTTTGAGAAAGCCATGAGCATCTTCTCTGGGAACTCCGTTTAGCCACAGGTCCACACTGGCTTCAGGGAATACAGATTCAAGGCCCAGAAGGGAATTGGAGGAGGGTCAGACAGAGAATGGGAGACTGTGTCACACGCTTTCCTTCTGCAAGAGGTGCTGTGAACCCGGTACCCTCAAGTGGGAGTAGGAAGGAAAGAACATGAATCTTCACCCCTAAGGTCTAGAGGAACAGTGGTAAACAGTCTTGCAAGGCTAGCTGGTCAAAAATAGGTCAGTGTTCCTTTAAGAGACCACCACCAGGCCTCAGACCTGGGTGGAGGGGAAGTGGCTGCCCCAGGAGATAAGAGGATAAGAATATCAAAGTTGTGCAGTAACCTGGGTTTCTGGACCCCTATCCTTCAGGGCCTAGGACAGCCTAGAGCTATCACTGGGGAGGCACCCTGTCCTAGAGAAGATGTGTCACAGAATGAAAGGCAGGGCCTGGCTTCTGGCCCCTGTTGTGCTGTAGGTGTCTTGAGTATGTGACAAGTTGTAACAAGGAGCACTCCAGCTCCTCTTCTGTCCTGAGCAGGGTGGTGGGTGCTCCCTCCGAGAAGCTGTGTCCCATCTGTGGACAGTCTTTACTACCCATACTACCCAGGGCTCATCTCTAGCTATAGAATGTCTGGGATCAGGGAGTTTCTTGGAGGGCCTGGAATTTTCTGTGGTTCCCCTCTTGAGGTTGGGGCTGAAGAACAAAGGAACTGAGGAGAAGTTCAGGGCCCCTGTGCCTTGGGCTTCACCACTGCTGAGCCTGAAACCCCCTAAATATGAGAACCAGAGAAGAGAGACAGTGGAAGGCAGGGAAAGAGGCAGAATCTTAGGCAAGGACAGGGGGACAGTAAGTGTTAGAAGAGTGGGTGCGTGCCGTGAGGAACGGGGTGCACACCTGTGAGCCGTTGACATCCTAGAACCACACACAACAGATGCAGCCAGCTCAGCAGGAAGGCTTCCTATCTGCTCTTGGACATCTCTGCCTCTTGCAAGGACACAGGAAGCTCCACCTAGGACTTGGGCCAGTGACCTGACTGACAGATGTCCTAGAGCACACAGGTGTCTCTGAAGGATAGGCCTAACCCACTCTGTTGCCCCCAAAGCTTCCTGCTGCCGGAGTCCCCTGTGCCCCAAGAGACAATCAAAACCATCAGTGGTGGTCTGGAGCTGAAAGGGGTCTTATTTATGTATATATGTATTTATTGATTTTCTATATGTGAGGACACTGTTGCTGTCTCAGACACACCAGAAGAGGGCATCAGATCCCATTACAGATGGTTGTGAGCCATCATGTGGTTGCTGGGAATTGAACTCAGAACCTCTGGAAGAGCAGTCAGTGCTCTTAACCACTGAGCCATCTCTCCAGCCCAAAAGAGGAGATCTTAATGGCTTTCTTGGTTAAGGAAAGATTGTCGACCCTTGGGAACTCGTCCAGACACGGTGAGGCACATAGGAGGCAGCTGCCACCGTTTAAAGTCTGTGGAAGAATATCCTCCAAAGTGCTTTCTGGTTTTCACTTAACTGTTTGTTGAGACAGGGTTTCTTTTTGTAGTTCTGGTTATCCTGGAATTCACTATGTAGATGAGGTTGGTCTCAAACTCACAAAGATCCTCCTGCCTCTGCCTCTCCAGTGCTGAGATCAAAGATCTACACCACTGTGCTTGGCTGTTTTTTTGTGCTTATTTTGTTTTATTATTTTTAAAAAATAATTTATTTTTATTTTATATACATTGGTGTTTTGCCTGCGTGTTTGTCTATATGAAGGGGTCAGATCCCCTGGAATTAGAGTAACAGACAGTTGTGAGCTGCCATGCAGATGTTGAGAATTGAACCCAGACCCCCTGGAGGAGCAGCTAGTGAATGGTCTTAATTGCTGAGCCATCTCTCTACCCACCCCACCCCCCTTTTTAAAGACAGGATCCTAAGCAGCTCAGGCTGGTCTTGAACTTGCTATATAATAAAGGATGACCTTGAACTTTGATCCTCCTGCCCCTCCCTTAAGTGCTGGGACTACAGGCTTAGTGCATTCTAGGCAAGTATTCTACCAACGAGGCTCCATCTCCAGCCCCTTGTTCTGGGAGATTCTTATTTCCTGGGATATCTCCCTTAAATGAAAGTGGGGCTGCGGAGAATGGGGACAGGAAGCAAAACCTATTCACTTAGTGGATGAGTCCCAGACCTGGAAAGTTCCAGACTGTCTTTTCCTCCCACCCCTTCCTAACTCTGAGGACAGCCACCTTTTATCTGAGATGAGAGTTGCGGTCCTAAAGAGAACACACGACCCACTGTGGAGGACTCTCGGTTTCTGGGAAGGGTGGAGTTGAGGAGGAACTTGGGGTCACTGTAGGGGAATTCTGTGTATATATGTACTATGGGTAGGTACCAGGTAGTCCTCCCTTGGTGCTGAGGGGGCCTTTGGGGTGACCTGGGGAGAGGAGCAGGAGGGATATCAGCAAAGGCCTTCTGGAAGAAGTAAATGCAAGTGGGAGAGAGTTTGGAAGGGGTAACTGGGCAAAGAGAAGAAGCAGAGAAAGGTCTTTCGAAGGCCTTTGCCTTAGAAGGAGCGAGGGCCCAGAGTGAAAGCATTGAGACAGAAACCAAGACTTCACTCCAGCTGCATGGGCCTGGGCCTCACTCAGTGGGCAGACAGACAGGCAGGCAGAGATGGCAGGCCAGATAACCTGCCACAGGAGCTAACCACTCACAAACAGGAAGTGGAGAAGGCTGAGAGGCCCACCCTTCAGGGAACCAGTGTTGAGGCAGGAGTGCCACAAAGGAGGGAAACTGATCCCCCAGCACTACAAAACCGGATAAAGCCAATCACAAGGAAAAGAAAAGCAAGGGACAGTGGTCAGAAGTGCCTCAACCAAGTCCCCAGTAGAGGTCAGCTCAGCACCTGGAGGATCCTCAGTGTCACCTCAGTGCCTTGGGAGCTTGAGGCTCACTTCTTGTCAGACCAGGGGAGTGGACAGGCTGTCTCCTGGCCTCTGCCTCCTCTGTCCGACACACACGGCTCGTTGTAGGAAGTTGTTTTATGGGGCTTTAGCTCAGCTGCTCTGAGAGCATAGGAGAGGGGATTCAAGTGGCAAGCCAGCCCTTAGGAAGCCAAGTTGCAAGAGAGAAACAGAAGGCGGGCTGAGCTGAGGGCCAAGTGCAGGACTCTTTCCACAGTGTCTGGGAAGAAGCAGAAAGTCTGGGTAAGAAGGGGGGGGTGCTTGTGGAAGGGAGAAAGGCACCCTCACCACAGCTGTGGGAGTGGTTACGAAACCAGAAACATTCTCCTCTGGGATCTCCTAGGGATGCTGGCAAGAAAAGGAAAGTTCTCTCTATACATGGGTGCAAGGCCTTATGTACATGACTGTTCCGGCTCCCAGTTAAACAATATTTTCCTCTCTTTGTCTCTCTCCTCTCTCTCTCTGTCTCTCTCTCCCTCTCTCTCCCCACCCATGCCCTGGGGTGTGTGTGTGTGTGTGTGTGTGTGCGCACATGTAGGATCCAGCCTGTGTTCCACACGTCCGCCTCTCCATGCCATAAGGGAGTCCAGGACAAACACTGTGACTGAAATGCATGTTAGGACTGCATCTCATTTGATCACACTGACACAGGAAAGCAAACAAGGAGAGGGGTGGGGGGGGAGAGAGAGAAAGGGAGGGGAAGGGGGGGAGGTGCCTGCTACCATCTGTCAATTAATCTAGGACAGCCAAGAGCACAAAATGGAGGGACAAGATTCTTGGAGCTTTCCTTTTTCTTTCTTTTTTTTTTTTTTGGTTTTTTCGAGACAGGGTTTCTCTGTGTAGCCTTGGCTGTCCTGGAACTCACTCTGTAGACCAGGCTGGCCTCGAACTCAGAAATCCGCCTGCCTCTGCTTCCCAAGTGCTGGGATTAAAGGCATGCACCACCACCGCCCGGCCTTTTGGAGCTTTCACAATGTAACTTTGGGCCTGTTACTGAATCTACCCTGAGCCCCTGTCCTGCCTGTTTCTTTGACTATAGAATGGGGGAGAGAGTTGATTGAAGGATCTGTTTTTACTCTGGAATATCCCCAAGGACAAAGGTCCAAAGCCCTTAATGGTAGGAGGAAGCAATAGTGCCATGTTCGAAACGTGCCAAGCCACAGGGCAGCTGTACATCTTCCCAGATGGACGTACAGTAGATATCCTAAAGTCCAGAGAGGGCTCCGGTGGCAGAAGGCCTCGCTAGCTCTTCTGCCAACCTCCTGCCCTCCACAGGATTGCTCATGCCCCAGACACAGCTGGAAATACAAGACACGGTGTGGGAAGAGGAGAGCATCACGTGCTGGAGCTAGCCTGGGTTCCATGTAGTCGCTCTCCGCACCATAGGAGTGTCCAGCAGGGCACCCAGTAAACAGGAGGAGCACATTTGATCTGCGTCTCTTTTGATCGCGCTGACCCAGTAAGGCAAATGTCAGTATCCCCATTTTGAATTGAGGAACCGGAATCTCAGCCAGGTTAAATTTCTTCTTCCTAAATGTCAGTGGACAGTCTGCACTGTTTTTCTGTTCCCCCAAAGAAGTCAACTCCAATTGCCCCCAAAGTAACAGTTCTCCCATGAAGACCTGTCTGTCCCCAAAATCCCAGTCTAAGGAAGGAGCTGGAAAAGCTATGGGAGGGGCTCGAGGCCCACTGCCCTGTCCCAGGCTTTTGAGTAGGGACAGTGGATGTGACTAAATGGGTCACCAAGTGGTCTGTAAAACCTGCCCAAGGTCCCCATCCACCCAGCCCTCTTCAGCAGTCAGGTGGGGGAGGGTTAGCCACCAAGACTAGAGGCTGCCCGGGAGCAGAGCAGAGCAAACAGTAACAGCCCCAAGTAGTTCACAGCACTGAGCCGTTAAAAGTGACTCAACCAGAAAGTGCGTTTGAAGTGACGCCCACTGGGCCCCACAGCCAAACCTCAAAAAGACGAAGTGAGAGAGACAGGCCTGTGGGGGTTGGGCTGGAGGTGGAGGCCCAGCCTGAAGCTGGCCTAGCCAAATAAGGGCAAATGTTCTACATGTAGGCCAATGGAGCATGAGTGTCAGCGTCATGGGGCTGTGGTTTCAAGAGGGGGAGGTGAGAAGCTGGGGACAAATGGAGGTGGGAGATGAGGGCAGGGCATCCAAGCCCTCCTCCTCTAAGGGTCTGAGGGTTAGTGAACATCGCTGGGTATTGAGGGCCTGACTCAATTAAAGGGACCTTGATGCTGAGGATGCCTGATGCAGACTTACAGCTACACACTCCCCGGGCCCCAACTGCATGTCGGGGTTCCAGGAGGCAAAAGGAACACAAGTAGGACTGCCCTCCTCTAACCCTGCCCGTTGCTGCCCCCAGAATGGCCGTAAGCACGCGGCGATGGCAAGGGGAAAGGCTAATTCAGTGAGCTGCTCAGTGCGTTCTCATCTGTGAGAGGGTAATACTAATGTCTTGAGGGATCCTCACTGAGGACCTGATGTAGTTTTGAACCTGGAAATTGCCACATATGAAAGTAGCCTTGCTATGAAGGAACCACAGGCCACCGACAGTTTCCCACCATGGTTCTTGCCTCCAGTTGCCAGGAAAAGATCCTTTTGCAAGGACATCGGTTCAATTCCGGCCCTGGTACTTGTAAGGGGATAGAGTGGTGATGACTCTCTCCTTCGGTAGGAGAGACTGATCATTGCCTAATCCGGGGACATGCCTGCCTCCACTACCTCATCTATGCCAGCAGAAGCCTGGATTCCAGGTCATGCTCCACCTCTCGGTCTGAGACCCGCCCTCCATCTTTCTGCTACTCTAGGGGGCAGGGCTGAGGAAGTGAGTCTCTGCAGCTGCCCAGAGAAAGTGCTGCAGCTGCCTTTACCGGGTGGGGAAGCTGCCAGGTTGTCTCTGGGCTTTCCCATCATTCCGTTGTCTCAGGTCATCCAGTCCCTGCCAGGTCCAGAGCTCCAGAGAAAACTAGGTTGTTCCTGGCACCGTCTCCCTCCCAGAGCTCTTTCCCCTCCCAAGTTCTGTTTTTCCCTTTGGACTTTTGCTATTCAATCAACAGTTACCACACCACGCCATCACCAGCACCCACGAGTGCCACCATCCTTTTCTGGCTAGTGGCTCTTACAGGGTGTTTTGTTTTGTTTTTTTCAAAGGAAAAAAAATCGAGGGTGGCAGATGCTGGGTTTGGGGAGAAGGAAGGAAGGAGAAACACCTTTTGGAAAGCAACTAGGGGGCCTGCCTTGGTGTCTGAAGCTCTTCCCTCTGCTCAGTCTGCAGGGAGGAGGTACACCTACAGAAGTAACACACAGAGCTCTGGAAATGGGCCTGCTAGCTCCCTAACTTACAGGCACGGGCAACTGTCAACCATGGGACGAACCCTGAGAGCTCTGTGGGTCTCAAGTCCTCTGTATCATGCTGCCTGTCCTTGCCCCAAAGGGCCTGTTGAGATGGAGCGCCAGAACACAACGGGGCAATAGTTTTCATCCTAATTCTCAAGATCTCAACATGTTGATGTCAACAACACAGGGCAGCATGGTGTGCCCTTGGTTCCTGTTCCTGGGACATTCGCAAAGTATGGCAGCACCTTGAAGCAAAACCTCTGAGGACAAACCACACAGCCATGGTTCCCGGGAGTCAGGCTAATGTGGTCTGGTCCTATCACTCATAAGGTGGAGGCCTTAATAATACTCCGCTAGCCCCAGTATTCTGTCTGCCTTCAACTCTACAGCCTCAGAGGTCAGAGTTTACCCTCCCACTGATGGAGGTCTCTGCACCCAAAGACCCAGGCAAGCAGCCATGTGCTTTTCTTGATCTAAGCCTTACTTATTCACCCGCCACACTACAGTATGTACCGAATGTAGCTGTCTATTCCTTCAGCTCAAGGAAAACTAGAAGGGAGACAGCCATGAATGAATGACAGACACGACAGCTGACAGGCTGTGAATCCAAGAGGTAGAAAAATAATTAGTCCTGAAACCATTTTACCACAGGATACAAATATAGAGGCTCCTAACAATGACTTTGAGCTAAGTAGAGGTTAAGTCGTATCCTGATTCTTGTGTGCAGATGGCAAAGTATGCAATACATTAAAAAATAAGACTAGGCATATATTTCTTTTTGTTTTGTTTTGTTTTGTTTTTCGAGACAGGGTTTCTCTGTGTAGCCCTGGCTGTCCTGGAACTCACTCTGTAGACCAGGCTAGCCTTGAACTCAGAAATCCGCCTGCCTCTGCCTCCCAAGTGCTGGGATTAAAGGCGTGCCACCACCGCCCAGCCAGGCATACATTTCAATGGTAGAACATTGTCTGTTATGTACAAGAACCCTGGTTCAATCCTCAGCAACACACACACGGGGGAGTTGGGGGAGAGGAAAGGAGAAAGAAAGGGAGTAGAGAGGAAAAGAGAGAGAAAGAGAGAGGAGGAAGGGAGGGGGCCAATTGAGATGTGCAGAATGGCAATGTCAGCTACTAGGGAGGATTAAAAGTTCAAAGCATGCCAGGCAGTGGTGGTATACACCTTTAGTCCCAGCACTAGCAGAAGCAGGCATATCTCTGTAAGTTCAAGGCCAGCCTGGGCTACAGAGTAAGTTCTACACCAGTTTGAATAATTTAGTGAACTGTCTCAAAGCTTAACAAGGCAGGGGAGTATAGCTCAGTGGTAGAGTGCATGGTTGAGAAGAAGAAGGGAAATAATATACCTTCCTGGCCTTTTGGTCATGCTCTCTCCCTCGTGTGCCTAACACAGGTACATCTGTCTTGCCAATTGGACTTAGAGCTTTGTCAGCTGGGTTTTGTAGAGCTTTGTACTGAGTACAGTGGCACATACTTCTAGTCCCAGCTCTTGGGAGGCAGAGGAAGGTGGATCTCTGAGTTCAACTGCAGTCTGTTCCAGTGAGTTCTAGATTAACCAGGAAGGGTTACAATAGTGAGACTCTGTCTCAAAAAAAAGAAAAAGAAAAGGGAGGAAGGAAGGAAGGAAGGAAGGAAGGAAGGAAGGAAGGAAGGAAGG
>NW_021604658.1:4378047-4404773 GCF_004785775.1 Grammomys surdaster | reverse complement strand
AGGAAGGAAGGAAGGAAGGAAGGAAGGAAGGAAGGAAGGAAGGAAGGAAGGAAGAGAGAAAAAAGGCAAGAAGAAGGAAAAAGAAAACAAGAGAAGGGAAAGGAAAAGAAGAAAGGAAATGTGTAGACGCCATGATTTAAAAGTCATTGGGTCAGGGTTGGCAGAGGCTGCAGGTCTGGGTCACAGGGTTCTTGCCCTCAGTAGGAACGTTTTCATCACACACAGGGTCTGTGTCCCATCAGGTTGTGGTGGAAGCCACAATCAGGCTCAGGTGGGGGAGGGCAGGGAAGACAATGCAGAAGAGGATAGGGATGTGGACACATGTTGGCAGGTGCCTAGGACTTGGAGATGAATGGAAGATGCTGCTGAAGAGAACTGAAGGGCTGGCCCCATTTCCCTTTGACCCCCTCTCTGGCCCAGTACTCCACTGTCTTGTGGCTTAGAGATCGGGGACTAGAGGCGTTAAGTAGGGAGGTTAGCAGGGTCTGGGGTGGAGGGACGAGGTGTTATGACTTCAAACGAAAAGCTACTGCCTCACAGTTCTGCCTAATCCTCACACCAGTAACCAGATGAGAAACATCAGTGTTCAACTGTGGACTTTGTATGAGCTAAGGCTCCACTACTTAATCATGGCTAAGCCACTTTAACCCTCACAGCTTGTCTCTTTGTTGCTAAACAAGGACTATGTTCCAGGAGTTTCGTAAAGATGAGATCATGGATGTCAAAGACATTCGTCAACTATCAAATACTATTTACATGAAAGTCTTTATGGATACTAAGTGGGAGCTAGATTACCAGTCAAGTCTGTCTACCTGCCTACCTGCCTCTGATATACTCAGAGATCAGTCGTCTGACAGGTGCCAGGCCTGGAGACCGAGCAGCTGGCTGTAGACAGACTGAGGGTAACATGGTGGCTACCTGAAGAGCTGGGTCTGGCCCTAACCTGGCAAACCATCCTGTCACCCTTATTCTTAGGGAAACTGCTCTCTGCTGAGACATAGTGATTCTTGCTCTACCAGCTTCCGGTCACCACTGTGCTGCCACTGTCCCCATCAGCTTTGAGGAGACCAATCAATACCAGAGGCAGAACATGATGATGAGGCAGCAGTCTTTTTTTTTTTAAATTTATCTTTTATATTTATTTATGTGATGTATATGAGTACACTGTAGCTGTCTTCAGACACACCAGAAGAGTGCATCAGATCCCATTACAGATGGTTGTGGGCCACCATGTGGTTGCTGGGAAGTGAACTCAGGACCTCTGGAAGAGCAGTCAGTGCTCTTAACTGCTAAACCATCCCTCCAGCCCGAGGCAGCAGTCTTAAAGCAGCTCGGTGGGTGCTGTTTCTAGTTTTGTCTGCGCTGAATCTACCAGATTGAAGGGGAGGAGCCTTGTCCCCTTCGAGGGACAGGGGTCAAACCACTGAACAAGACACCAAGAGGATCCAGGCCTCGTAGTGCATGCCTGCCTTCACAGTTACTTGGGAGGCAGGGGGATCCCAAGTTCAAAGCCAGCCTGCATTAGAGTGACTTTCTAGCCAGTGTAGAAAATTAGTGAGGTGTGACCCCAAAAGTGTAAGGGCTGGGGATAGCTCAGTGGTAGAATGCTTGCCTAGCATGTATGAGGCTTGAGGTTTAACCCCCAGCACTGAAGGAGTTGGAGGTAATGGCTTAAGACCGGGGCCCACTCAAACCTCCTAAGCTAGGGTGGGTCTAAACTTCAGCAAGCACTTAACACTTAAGGAGGTAGAATGCAGATAGCAGTCCTGGAATTTGAAAGGCCTCTGTGCCACAGGACAGCCTACCCTGCGAGCTCAGAACCTGTCTTAAGCGTCTTTTGGCTCAAAGGAATGGTGGGACTCTAGCACATTCTTGCCTGTCTGGGCTGCTGGGCAGGATGCTAATCTGGGTTCCAGTACAAGATGAGAGGGATGGAAAGCAGCTCCCAGGTGGGGGAAGCTGCAACAAGACCCATGCCCCTCATGGCGAACAGCGGTCGCCTTTCACTTCCTGTGAGATTGACAGTTGGGGCCCAGGAGGTGTGGGACTCAAGCAGCCCCAGTGTGGTTATTCGTGCAGGTTCTTCTTGTCTCCCCTCCCCACAACTGTTTCCATTCTCAGCACACAGTCGCATCCGGGTCATGTACACAGAACAGCGGCTGGGGCTTTCCAGGGGACTTCTGAGCAAGCCAGTGAAAGCTGAGGTGTTGGTTCCACAGTCTAGTCCCTCTTGGGGAAACGTTTGTTCCCTCCAGGAGGTAAGTTCCAGCCTGACAGAGTTACTCTGGCTAGCCAAGGCCCCTTCCAAATGAAACTCACTGAAGAACTTGCCAGTGATGGTGTTTTAATTTTAGATGGCTGGGCTAGAGAACTCCTTCAACAGCTCGGCTTGGGATGGAGAGTGATGATCTGTTCCCTCAGAGCTTGATGGTGCAAGTGAACACACTCCTGGTGGGGAGCTGTTGAGTGGATGTGAGTAGCCTAGTCACTACCAGCTTGTGTTCCACGGGCTGGGACGACAAGCACAGGGTCAAGAGATAGCCACTGGGGTCAGCAGATCTTCCTTCTCATCCTTTCTACAGGTGACAACTATCTGAGACAGAGCCCAGTGCAGGAACCTCCACTAGCAAGGTGGCGCTCCCCCAGCAGGAAGGTTCTGGGCATCACCCCCAATGTTGACTAATTGTGAAGACGGTGTAAGTACTGAAGAATAGCAGAATATATTCTTCATTTCTAGTCCTTTCAACCCCGAAATACAGAGACAGGGTAAACAGGAGTAATCACTCCTACTTTACAGATGGAAACTAAAGAGAAACCAAACTGGGGATACAATTTCTATGATTTAAGTGAGACTATCTGGTAAATGTTTTATTATAAAAACGACATTGGCCAATGTGACATTACCCCGGCTCCCTTCTTAGCCAGAGGAGGGCCTGTTTCCATGGAAGCACAAAAACCCAGATCAAGACCCAGCAGCCACTAAGGGTACCAAGGGGAATGTGAACTGAGACTGACAAAGGTACAGCAAGAGCAAAGAGAAGACACAAAGGAAGAAAGAGAAGTTAAAGAGTGTCAAGGGTGAAGGCAGAGCCTTGGATTCCTCCAAAAGAGGGTGCGCACCAGGTTTACAGGACAGAACTGACTTCCAGTCAGCACAGGACAGCAGGTCTTCCCATGATACAACAGCAAGCACAGCAGAGCAGCCGTACTCCTCAAAGGCAGGCCAGAGAGAGGACGTCAGCTGAGCTGCCTCAGAGCTCACCAGGCAAGTGAGGCCTCACTGTAAGAGAAAAAGGCACACAAGGCACGGGCCTTAGTACCCTTTTAAGTATGTTCCAAAGGTTCATTTTATTGTTATTACACCAAAGTCCTGCCCATGGACAAAGGCAAAACTCTGAACGGAGGTGGGAAATCAGCATCTGACTCTCCTGATCCAGCCTCTGAGAATCCACCCAGACACTTCACCAGTGGTCAGACAGTGAGATGACTTAAGGCCGGATGCGCTGCTTCCACAGAGTCTGCTGATCCTGAGACGGAGGGCAGGGGAGTCTTTGGGGTCCCACCTGTTTAGTTCCACAAGAAAACAAGTATAGGAGTAGAGAACAAGATGCTATGGCCTGCACCTAGCTAGGTCTTTATTGCTGTGTCTCTGGATTTGTAGGCCACTCCTCGACTTTTCAGTTCCCGCACAATTCCTATGACAGAAAAAGAAACAGTCCCATGAGAGAGTCACGAGGATGAAGATGGCCCCGCCCCACCCCTGGCACTGGAGTTGCCTATCACCTACGATCCAGGCAAAGAGCTACTGGGACACAGGCTTCTGCTGGGCCTGGCAGATGCCCACTGCTGCTGTTACAACTATTACCTTGGGGCAAGCGACCAGTGACTGACACAGCATATACACCTGGCTTGAAGTTACCTGAGGAAGAGAGGAGATTAAAACAGGAATGAGTTAAGACTGAAAACCAATGAAGAATTAAGTCAGAAGAGAGGCAGGGTGCACGTGAGTGGTCTAGAACACTCCACGGTGCACATGTGGAGGTGAGAAGACAGTCTGCAGTCAGCTCTCTCCTTCCAACATGTGGGTCCCCAAGAGCAGACTCAAGTTGGCTAGTCTGGCGCTGCTGAGCCATTTTGCCAGTCCCAAGACTTGGCTTTTCTCTACCCCCATCTTTCCCACATGGCACCATGCACCCTGCTGATTTAAGACATCCTTGCAGACCCTTAGGCACATTCTCAACACTGCATGAGCCAGGATAAGAAAGACACTTACTGACACGCTGCCACTTGGAGACCCAGCTGTCCTCTGGACTCATCATCGCAATGATTCTAGAGAGGGAAGATGAAGAGTCAGCCTGAGCCTGCCCTGCTAGAGGGGGCTACTGAGCAAAGCAACAGCTCCAGGAGAGGCACCTGAGGAGAAAGTCACCATGGGAAAGCTGGGACGCAGTTCTAACCCTGGAAAGGAGCTGACTTAGGAAGGGAGTGACAAAGGCCTTTCAGTCTATGTCCATAGACCACCAGTTAGACGTGCTTTACCTGTGGATATCCAGCACTGACGACAACCAGTCCAATTACTAGGCATCTGGAACCTGGTGCAAAGGAATCCAAACAATGGATCCGCTTCCTGGAAGGAATCCCTTCCTTCAATGAGCTGTGCAGTCTCAAGTACAGTTGGAGACATTTCACAGATTTTCACCAGTGAGACTCAGGTTGAGATAGTGCATGCAAAGTACCTAGTACAGATACTGACAGAGTAGATGCCAAGGGTCCCTTTCCATTCCATCAGTCCTTTGGCAGATAGCTCTGCTTCCATAGGCTAAGGAGCAGAAAGCCTACTCAAGGGCTAGAAAGCCACTATGTGAGGAGGCAGGTGCTATAAGGAGCTATGGAGGTTATCTGATAATCATCCAATCAAATAGTTTTTTAGGAACTGACACTGCTGACTGCCTCTCCATGGCCACCCCCATTTTCATGGCAACAATGCTGACGTCCAAGAGAGGAAGAAGGGTGAGACAGCAAGTAGCTCTTCAGACTGATCCTGGGCAGGCAGTTACACAGGCTTTCCCCCCCAGCTCCAGTACTTCCTCTGCCCTTCACAATCGACCTTCTCAATAATAATATTTGAAATGCCCTTTCTACCGCATCTCAACCTCCTCTGAAATCCTACAATTCTAGTCAGGCCTGATCAGGTAGCTTACAATTCCAGCTACTCTGGAGGCTAAAGCAGAAGATTTCAGTCCAAGGTCTATTTGGACAACTTAAAAATAACCCAGTTTCCAAAATAAATTTAAAAAGAGGGTTGTTCTACAATGGTAACAATTAAAAGATATAATCTACACTCAGCAGGATGGCGCTACAAAAACAACAAACAAGAAAGCCAGGAGTAATACACATCCATAATCCCAAGGCTCTGGAGACAGAGGCAGGTGGATCTCTGTGAGTTCAAGGCCAGCCAGGAGACAGAGAAACCCTGTCTCAAAACAACAAAAAAAAAATCCACAAAATACATAAATAAATTAATATAAAACCCAAACAAACAACAAAAAAACAAAAACCCAGAAAGCAAGAGGAGCTAGGAAAGAGGGGAGAAACTGGAACCTTAAAGTACTGCTTTTAGGTTCCTGAAACAACTAGTTGCTACATTATGATACAGCAATTCTATGAACAGATATGTACCCAAAAGCTCTGAATCAGGGATTTAAGCAGGTATGTGTAGTTAACCTACATAAGTGTATTCTTCACAATGGCCAGACAGTAAGTTATGGCATCAACAGATAATTTTTTTAAAAAAAATCTATCTATCTATCTATCTCAAACTTTAAAAAGAAAGAAACTTTTAGAAACTGAAGAGGCAGCTCGGTGATTAACAGTACAAACTGTTCTTCAAGAGGACCCAAGTGTAGTTCCCTGCACTCACACAGGGCAGGTCTCACTGCCTGTAACTCTAGCTCCAAGGGGATCTGAGGACTCTGGCCTTCTTGGGCACTTGTATTCATGTGCACATAGCCATACACATACATAACTTTAAAAACAAAGCACATCTTTAAAATAATTTTTAAATAGGTTAAATTGGTAAGGATTCAAAGTGACTTTTTGCTTTTATCTTACTGTGTACCTCTTAGCATCTCTCAAACAGGTGTTCCCTTACAGATGGGAGTGAGTCCATTTTACATTTTGTATTTTTAGATGAGGTCCTCGAGATGCAGCCGAGAGCTACCTAACACTTGTGTCCCCCTGCCTCAGCTTGAGAGCTAGGTCTAAAGGCTGTATCAACACAGCTTCGTCTTTAATCATCAACCTTGAATGGCTAGTGAAAAAACAAAGGGACAAGAAGACAGGAATGTGCATTTGCACACACAGGAACTGAAGGTTCCAAATCAGTATCTCTTTGCCCAATCTTTTATTCTCCCCAAAATGACATCAGCCACACCTTCATAGAACTTTAACAAACACTAGGCTTAAGCCCAGCTTATGTGAGGATCTTTAGCTGGCCTGCAGTCCAGAAGAAACTTAGCAATGCTGCCGCCTTGGGGAAAAAAACCAGACCACTCTTGCTTCTCTCACTGTTTAATTTTTCTAGTTAACTTGAGGGGCATGTGTGCACACATGTGTGTGTGCCCTGTCTCTCACATATGCATGCCAGGGTGAATGTGCTGAGGTCAGAAAACAATTCTAGGAACTTAGTTCTCTCCTGCCACCTTGTGGGATCCAGGGATTGAGGTTAAGGTTATCTGCCCTGCCATCAGGTATCTTAACCTGCTGAGATATCTAGCTGGTCTCATTTGAGACAGGGTCTCCTGTAGCTCAAACTGTGTATCTGAGGCTTGCTCTGAACCCCAAGTTCTCTGGTGTCTCCCTCTTAGATGATAGGATTATAGGTGCAAGCCACTGTATCACTAAGATACTATAGGAGGGAGTAGATTACTGTACCTGTAGCCCTTCATTTTCCAAACAGATCTTTCACGTAGCCAACACTTTTGGAGAGCATTAGGAATCAAACCCAGGGCCTTGCACATGGTAGTCACATGCTCTACTGCTGTGTTATACTTCCAACTCTTCAGCATTTAGGATCTACCACTTTGGACATCCCATGTCAAGCACTAGTATACAACATAAACACAATCACTATAATTGAGCAGACAAGAGTTGTGAAGCGTTACTAAATAGGACTACAGAAAAAGTACACACCATTTAAAATGTCCTCCTAGCCACTGTTTAAAACAGTAAAGATGAAAATAACTTCAATATTTATTAACCAAATAACCCTAAAACACTATTTCAACATTTAACGAATCTTTAAAAAATTCTTATTATTTGACATTCTTTTTCTTCATGCTGAGTCTTTGTTTGCTGGTATGTATTAGACACTTAAGCATATTCTAATGTGAACTAGCCACCATGTCAATTACTCAGTTACAGAAGTTCACAGCTTCTGGGCTGGACACTAAGAATTAGTAGCTCTCCGAAGAACTGCCGAGACCAGCTAGTCTTACGTCGTCAAAAATCTGACCCATATTAATTTCTTGGGTCACAGCCAAGATGGTGCAGAAGTAAATAAAGGAGCACGACAGGGGCTTACCCATCAAATGAAGAGCTGGTGCAGTCATAAACCATCTCTCTGTTGCCTTTCATTTGTAGGTATGCATCGCAATTGTCACACCCATCATATTCAAACTGGTCTATGGTCTGAAAAGGAAAAAAAAAGTGAGTATGAGTAAAACAACGTATTAGTATTTCGACAAAGTCAATCCCTTCCTTCCCTATATAACCCAACACCTACTGCTCTCCAAACTATTCCTAAACTCCACCTTCACACCTTTTTGCTCTCGTTCCTAACTCGGCTTATACATTTTCTCTAGTCTCTTTGGGGTCAGGTACCCTCTCCGGCTACTCTCTCTGCTGCTTTGGCACCAAGCGTCTTCTCAGTCCAACACAGCATGTTTACCGAACGTCTGTTGGGGCGACAAACCTGTGCTAGGTTAAGCTGAGAGCTGAAACACAGCCCTCAGCAGGCACAGACGCCCAGCTCACGCTCCCTGGACGTTAACAACGGCTTCCTTAGGCTTCCCATTCACTGACTCTCAGTCCTTTTCTTTCCTGTGTCTGAATCCATTTCACTCTCTTTCTCCAATTTTGCCTCCCCAATTGCTCCTACAAACAAGGCCCCGACAGATACCTTGACTAAGGAGCACAGCAAACAAGCCCGCAGATGCCGCAGGTCCTTCGGCACCGTCTCCAGGGCCATCCTCACCGATATGACAATACAGGCTCCACCGCCACAGGAAGTAAACAGACCATTACCCAGAATGCCAGCCGCTTCCTTTATGTAACTTCCGTTTCCGGTGCAGGCACTCGCAGGCCCCACCCCTCCCCCCTTGGAGAAGATGGTTTCTCCCGCAGGAGCGCTGGGCGGGGCACCCGACAGCCACCTGAGCCGCGCGCGCCCTAGTCACCTGGACTCGCGAGAGCGAGCGGAAGACGGAGCGCAGGGGTAGTTGGGCCCGAAGGGGCGGAGTAGCAGAGTGCGGTGGGTGCATGCGCAGGAAGCGTGGCGCGGAGCGACTTGCGGAACTGCGCACCACTACGCGGGCCTTTTGATGTCGCCGTCTGGCTGCAGGCCCGGGTTCTCTCCAGATTCTCCAGCAGAACCTAGATTGTTTTGTCTGCTTGTTTTAATTTGTTTGCTTATTTATTGAGACAGTAAATGGTAATTCCTATGGTGCTCCTACTATCTAAGTACCGGACGGTGACCTTGAACTTCTGATCTTCCTGCCTTCACTTTCCGGGTGCTGGGATTATGGGCGCGCACCACCACGCTTGGGTATTTGACTTTTTTGACACAAGGCCGGCTTGGTTCTCCCGGCCCTCATCTCAGTCCCCGGAATGCTCAGAATACAAGCCCGCCGCTTCACCCTAGGTCGTTTTAAAGCTTGAGGCAATGAGTCTTGCCTTTCTGGTTGTCTACAGAGACAAAAAAAAAAAAAACAACCAACGAGGCCCCACCCCTTCTTGTAACTGCGAGAGCGTGATAGGGTTTCGTTTGCGGTCCACTGGATTGCTTGCGGGGGCCGCGCCGAGGGGGGGGGGGTGGGGGGGCGGTGTTGGGTTGGGGGAAATGCTTATTTAATTCTTCCTAAAAGCCTCTCGATTGCGCGCCTGGCTCATAATTTACGTACGCTTTGTAAACTCTTGGCACATTTAGACATAATTCCTTGAGAACATCTGTAGATATCTCACGTCTCATACTCTTTCCTCCACCCCAGCTAGCCAATGTACTGTTTAGGACGCAAAATTCCTTGTCTTCTGAAGTGGCACCCAGACACTATCCTGAGCAAACCAGACAGAAGTACGAGGTCTGGTGCAGTGTGAACAGAGCAAAGGCTCTTCCCGACTCCCCCACAGGAATGGATACAGAGAAAAGCACCATTTCTCTTGGAGTGTAGGCAAAAGCCTGGTCATTTGTGTTTATCTGAATTGGAGCGCTGGGATAGAAATAGTTGCAGTCTCTGCTGTTTGCCTTCAGCCCTTCTAATTGAAACTGAACTACAGCTAGACTGATTCTTGGCTTTGTCTCAAGGTGCGTTCAAATGGGGTCAGTGACTGGGCTTTAGATACTCTCTAGCACTCTTTTCCGTTTGGAATATATTTTCAGTGTGCTATCTCATGTAAGTCTTGTATCAACTCTGAAGGAGGATCATTTTATTTATGGAAAAAGGCAGGCACCCTGCTGAGGAGCTGGCTCAGGACCCACCACATAAAAGCTGGGCATGATGGTATGCTACTATAATCATAGTACTGGGGCCTGAGATAGGCAGATCCCTGGAACTCCAGGCAAGTTCAAGTGAGAGACCCTTTTTGTTGTTTGTTTGTTTTCAAAGTCTTTATTTTGTAGCTCTGGCTGCCCTGGAACTTGCTATATAGATTAGACTACCGTCACACTCATGTGAATACACGTGTATGCACATTAGACTACCCTCACACTCATGTGAATACACGTGTATGCACACATACCAAGGATCAGTATTTGCTTACAATATTGTAAGGTCACAAAGTCACTGCAGCATCAGAGTCATCAACAGTCCAATACAGATAAATTACTGAATCATGATGAGAACCAGGCATGCTGTTCTCTCTGATCTTTCTGGGGATTTAAAACTACCCTATCCTGACTAGCTTTTGACATCACCAGTAGCATATGAAATCAGAGGGAATAATGGTAAATGCTTATAATTCCAGTAACTGGGAGTGGGAAGAGGATCGCTTTGAGGCTAGATCTCAGATGTCCAGTGAATTGGGGGTTAGGCTGGGCCTCAAAAATCCAACAAAAGAAAATAGAGATGATGGAATTGTTATCCTGAGTGAAAAATCATAAACAAAACCACAAAGCCAGATCATATTTATGGATAAATATATATTAGCAAATAAATACATTTTTCAACATAGTGCCTGATTCAAGCATCTTTCTGTCTGGTTCAGATATAAATACCATGTGGGTGCCTGGATGCCAGTCTCCCCATTGACTCTGAGGCGGGAAGGTTCCCAAGGAAGATCCCGTGTCCATCTTGTCCCCACATTCACATTCCAGGCAAGGATGCTGCCTGAGGGGCTGACAATGGTTAGGATGCCGGGGCGAAGAGGCACAGGAGGCCCATCAGCCCTTGCCCACTTGGTACAAGCTGCCCAGACCAACTTTTTGCTCCAGTTCCACTTGCATCCTTTCAGTCGGGTCACTGGTTTGTATGGCTTATAGGTCACACTTTATCTTCTCCATCTGTGCTCCACAAACCCCTCGGAGAAGACTCCTGTCCCTGCTCGGCTCTAGCTGTGCTTCCTCTGCCTTCATCTCATCCCCCGTCTTCCCAGATGAGGTTTAGTAGACATTCCTTTCTGCCTGCCTTGGACTTAGAGGCAGAAGAACTTCAAGGAGCACTAATTCTCTCCACTCCTGTTCTCAACCTCAGAGGAACTGGGAGTTGCCGGAGTGACAAGGAGTTTGATAATCAAAAGATGGATCCCAGGTCTCTCACAGTCCCCACCTCTGGGACAGAACTCTATTCCTTGGCTCCCTAAAGCCTGCAGGGTAAGATTGGTTTAAGAACAGGAAGGAAGAACTACTCCTCTAACTAGGATAGTAGTTCAGGGTCCCCAACACCTCCCTGAGCACCAAGCAGTCAGGTACAGGCTGGAGAAGATACAGAGACCTCTCTTGGGACTGAGGCTCACCTAAACTCCTTGTTCTTTTGTGAAGACAGGAAATGATAAACCTGAAGTTGCCTCAGTGAAAGGAGGTGAGATGTGGTCATGGTCATGCACTCAGCTTGTGTGAGCTTGAAGCCTGGGGCAAAGGAGACCCAGCCGGGAACCCGGCAGGGCTTGAGGAAAGAGCAGCACCTTTAGGACATCTAGATAGTCACTCATAGCTTCCTGTCAAAAACTCAGCCTTTAGGAGTCTACCCCACAAATGCATACTGGATACTGGCTGGTTGTCTAGCTGGACACAAGACTTTCTGCACTGTAGGTGTGTTCTGCAGACAAGATTGGGAGCTGGGGGCAGGAAATAGCACCTCCCATCACCCACCATCACCACTCTTCTTCCAGTGGTCCCAGGAGGTACTGGCAAAAAGAGATGCTTGCTAAGGTCCTGGCTCCTCCCAGGAGCAGGACCCTGTGCCAGGGAGAACCCTGAGTCGTCTGGAGCACTCTGGAACTCGCCGTTGGAGCTTCATCTGACCATCTCACATCACACAGCCTGTTCACACAGCTCCTCAAGCTCCTCCTCTGAGCCTGTATGAGAAGAGAGGGGAGAGAAGAGGTCACCGAGGGTCCAGCTAATCTCCTGCTTCTCCCACCTGTGGAGGCTGTGGCAGGGAAGGGAACCACAGAGAGGGAGAAGCAGGAAATATGTCTGCGAAGGTGACTAGGTTGAAAGCTGAGAGGAGCCCACTGGGAAATGGGAGAGAAAAACAAACCTAGAGAAGTACTCACAGCAACCGCTGTGACTAGTACTTACTATTCATTCATTCACCTGATAAATATTTATTAGACATTCATTGTGAACTTGGCTTGCTACCACTTGCTGAACAGAATATCCAAAAGAATAGGCTAGCAGAGAAAGCATGCAAGCACATGGATATTATGTGTACGTGGATATTATGTGCACATGGATATTATGGCAGTGAGAGAGAAGTAAGGTCCTAAGAGACATATTGAAGAAAGAATGCACATCTGAGTAGCAGAGAGGAAAAACTTTCTGACAGTGAGTATGCACGAGTTGGTTTTACAGAAATGGTAAGAATTGGGTTTATAGGGACAGGGTAGTCAGTGGGACATTCTGGGCGGCAGGAACTATAATTCGTGTTTACCCAACTTGATTAAAGCAGAGGGCAGAGGAAGGGAAGGGAGCTAGAAGGACGTAGATGGTGCTGGAGCACTGAAGGCCACATCAGGTTAGATTTCTCCTGCCTGTGGGCATAACACCATTTGATTCTAGATAGTTCACTGAAAGGCTGACAGTCCTGACAGTGGCGTGGAGGGACAGAGGGAGCTGGGCTGCACAACTCTATGGGACGCAACACTAGGTGTGCAGGCCTCTCAATTTCATGACCCTGTCAGAGGGAGGCTCCTGCTTCGACCTTCAGGCTGTGCTCCCTATGGGCAGGGGCCATCAGCAGCAGACCTGAGACAATGACAGACCTGACAGAGGCACAGGAAACAATGAGCGTGACGGTCAAACAAGATGGAAGCACTGAATTTAGAGCAAAAGGTGGTCTGACTCTGCCAGCACTGGAAGCAGATGTGACAGAGTCCAAAGGAACCATCAAACACCTGGTCCATGCTCATATCACATGACCGTGGACACTGATCCTACATACTAACTATTTGCATGCTTGTCTCTCCGTGGACCTAGGTGTCCTGGATGGCAAGCTCCACGTCCTCAGATGCCTGCCTAGGACCTAGCATATAGCTAGCATGTAATCAGGAGGAGGAAATGAATGAATGAATGAATGAATGAATGAATGAATGAATGACAGTAGCTCTCAAGCCCTGCCTATAGGATTCTAGGATTTGTATTTCAGGATCTCTGGGGTCTTCCTTTGAGGTAAAAGGGTCCTTCTAGCAATGGCTATAGGCAAAGAGGTATACCATCCGTACAGTGTCTCTCAAAGGTGGGAAGTAGTGAGTCTTGGAAAGGATGGATGGTTTACACAGACAAATGTGCAAAGCTTTGTCTTAGAGCTGAGGATTCAGAGTTCCCATGACTACGTGGCTGGCCTTATTAACAAGAATGCTTGGAAGAGAAGCCTTAGTGGTTTCTTCTCTCTCTCTCTCTCTCTCTCTCTCTCTCTCTCTCTCTCTCTCTCTCTCTCGTTTGTTGTTTTGTTTTTTAGACAGAGTTTCTCTGTGTAGTCCTGGCTGTTCTGGAACTCACTCTGTGGACCAGGCTGGCCTTGAACTCACAGATCTGCCTTTCTCTGCCTCCGTAGTGCTGGGATTACAGGCATGTGCCGATACTGCCAGGTACCTTAATGGTTCCTTTACCAAAACCCAAGGCCCCTGAAAAGCTGAGAACCACCTATGATTTCTGTGCTTCAGGTGAGTAATAATCTCCTCAACCCCTTGGCTCTTTTCACCTGCCCTCCAACATCCAGATTCAGTTTCCTCTTCCCAGAACACCAGCTTCCCTGAACACTCACCAGGCTGGGCTGGCAGCACCTGATAGTGTGAGTAAGGACATCTCCTGTCCTCTGGGGTGTCAAAACTCCACTTGGAATGTCCCTCTCCAGGTAAGCATGGTCCCAGAGGCTGGCGGGGATTCAGATACAACCACACTGGCTGTGAACTTGAGTAACAGGGGCCTGGGACTTCATGTAGCAGCCTCCTCTCCAGGCCTGGAGGTCTGAACATCAATGGAGGAACTTCTGGGGGCCAAGGGTATGCAAGACTGGGGCTATAGTGGGGGGAAACTGTGGGGCAAGCTGTGTGCATAGTCAAGTCCTGGGGCAGAGAGGTTGGCAGGGGTTCTGAGGGGCCACCCCGCCGTTTTCTCTGTGAGTGTCTGACAGTGAGGCTGGATTTCTGCAAGTTCAAAAGGCTGCAGGGGTTGGGGCTGGGACAGGGGCTAGGGCTGGCAGCTTCTGCTAGGCCAGGGGCTGGCTCTGTAAGGGCCCTGGGCCGTTGTGGGTCGGGGAACATTGAAGGAGCTGTTGGGTTGGGTGCGGTGAGCTGAGATGGCTCCAGCTGAGTGTGAGAAGCAGCAGGCCTGGACAGTGGGATCTCAGTTTCTGGGCCAGGCTTCCTGCCACGCCACTGCAATTGCTTTTTGTAGTGGTGGTGGCGGTGACGGTGATAGTGTATGTGGCTGGAAACCTGGGTCTCCTCCGTGGGTACCACTGAGTCCAGTGAGCGGGGTCGAGAGGTCACACTAGTTTGCATCCCTTTCCCTTGGAGATCCCCTTCAGGGCTACAGTATACCAAGGGGTCAAAGTCACTGCTCAGGGAGCTTCGGAAGGTAGAGCTGCTGCCATGGATGCCCTGCAGGCTGATGTCCGTGCAGTTGACCACTGAGTCACTGGAAGAGCCATGACAGGGCCCTGAGCTGGAGTCACTGGCTGGCCCATCTGCCAAGTAACCACTTCGTTCTGTACAGTAGCTTTCTCCAGACCCGCTGCTGTCGTGAGGCCTGGCCCATCGTAGGGCCCCTGGGCAAGCTGTGGGATGCTGAGAAGTACATCGGAGGCGATTCAGCCCCCAGCCCTGTGCATACCGGTGCGGAGATACTGCCAAGTGCTGCTGTTCTTCTGGTGCCCGGAGATGTGAAGCCCTGGGAAGGCGCTGATGCCGAGAGCCCATACTTGACTCCTGGGAGGCTAGAAAGGGTCTAGGTCTTGGGGTCTGGGCAACCGAATTCCTAGAAGGGCCCAACAGGTAGGCAGAAGGGAGATGATAGTGGGCATGGCCAGGATGCTGGCGAATGAGGTGGAGTCTTCTGCCTGGTTCCTGGTAAGATGGTGAGGCACCCAGAGCCTGGGAAAATGAATCTCCCTCTGGGAAAAGAATACAGAATATGGACATTTGGTTTCACAAGCATAGACTTCATACAGAGAATGAACTCAGAAAGTTGTAGGTACCCATCTGATCCTGTATAGCTTCTGAGCTCAGTTTGGGGAACAAAGAACATCTAATCTACAATATACCCACACCTGGCCTTAACCTGCTCCTTGTGGCCAGGCTGTCCATCCCTGCTCCTGCCACCATTCGCTCTTTCACCCAGGACTACCATGAGCTCACACTGTCCTCTTGGCTGGACTAGCACAAGTTTCTTTTTCCTTAAGATGTTGATTTCACTTCCATCTTTTAGAAAATTGCTATACCAATTTTACTAGAATAGGGTCCTTTATGGCCAGATCATTAGAATAACAAATTTGCAAACAAATCAGATTTAGAAGCAACACTGCTGTGAAAACATATTCTTTAAGAAAACAAAGAGGGCTTCAGTATGGACAATCCTTCCCGACAGACAAGGTGCTCTCAAGCAGTTCGCAGCTGAAGCTAACATGGTGGAAACTGCTTTTCCTTAGCCTCACAAGAGGAACCCTTTCCCACAGACAAATTTGTCTGTACACACAGAAGGGCCCTCAGTTCACCTCCTACCTATGATGTTGAACATGCAGAGGGGGCAAGTCCGGTGCTGGTGTAGCCAGGGGTCCACACAGGTTCGATGAAACTCATGGAGGCAGGAAATGACCCGGAGCTCCTGAGGCAAACAAGAGTGCCCCAACCAAAGGTTACAAAGACCTCCCTAGCCCCCTCTTGGCCTTCCCTTCCTGCAGTCACCTCCTTGTAAAGGAACAGAGAGTAATGGTGGTGTGGACTTTGGTAGCTGGTAGATTTGTGTGACTCTGGGCAAGTTTTTGGTTTTACTTTTTTTTGAGACAGTTTTACATAGTTCTTTTCCTATCACCCCAAGGCTGGATCAGAGTCACGTGCCACAATGCCTGGCTCAAATTTCTTAACAGTTTCTGCTGTCAGTAAGGATAAGCACCCAATCTATTCTCCAGCCTCCTCTGTCATGTGGCTAACGTGAGATAATGTGTTTAAAGCGCCACTGTGGCCCAACACAAGTCTCCCTCTCAACAATTCTGCTGCTTGTTCTTAGAAACTCAGCAAAATGGCCAAATCTTAGAGTGATCTCTGCCTTGGAGGACACATAGACTCAGGTATAGTTGTGATGTAGTCATACCTAGACCTGTCCACCCCAGCCCCAGCTACCTTCCCCATCTCCAGCCCGGCCCACCTCACCTGTCCCTCTGAGAACTCTTCCAGACAGATGGCACACACGGGGGCTGAGCTGCAGCTACTCCCTGAGTCTGGCCACTCGGCTCGAGCCCGTCTACAGCTGGCTTGGTACCTCCTGGTGGCCAGCTGGCTGATGGCCCGGGCTGTCCGCTGCTGAAGAGGATCCTGGGAAGAGGAATGGAGTTCATATTGAAGCAAGAGCTCTGCTTTCCTCTCTCCTGGGCCCCAGCATGGACTCAGTTCCATCACTCCATTAGATGGAACAGCCAAATGAGTGCCCTCGAGGGGGCACCCCTTCTGAGCCCCTGCACAGCTGGGACCGTTCATCCTACTAGTTCACTACATTCCATTAGGCCTTTCTTCCTTTGATGACACAGGATATTATTATGTGGGGCTGGAGAGATGGCTCAGTGGTTAAGAGCACTGACCGCCCTCCCAGAGGTCCTGAGTTCAAGTCTCAGCAACCACATGGTGGCTCCCAAACATTTATAATGGGATCCGATGCCCTCTTCTGGTGTATCTGAAGAGAGTGACAGTGTACTCACATCAGACAAATGATTCTTTTAAAAAGTATTACTATACTATTCGTGTGGATGGGTATTTTGTCTGCATGTATGTCTGTGCACCTGGGGCACGAAAGGGTGTTGGATCCTCCTGAACTGGAGTTACAGACAGTAACTCCCATGCTCACCCATTGCTGGTCGGTGCTACATCATTAATTTCTTGATGCAGACTCGCCTGGACTGGTTTAGAAAAGGTTAACCCTGTCTCTCCAGCACGCCTGTTCCTCTTTGCCATTTCACTGTTGTGTGTAGCAAGCATATGCTAACATCAAAAATATTATACATCCTGCTTCCTTTGTCTGCTTTCCCTGCTCCCCCCCCCCCCCATGAAAGCTGATGTTTTGTTTGTTTTGTTTGTTTGTTCCTTTGTTTTGTTGAGACAGGGTTTCTCTGTGGAGCCCTGGCTGTCCTGGAACTTGCTCTGTAGACCAGGCTGGCTTCTAACTCAGAGAGATCCACCTGCCTCTGCCTCGAGTCTTGGGATTAAAGGTGTGTGTCACCACCACTACCCTGCTGGATGATAGCTTCTTAAGAGTGGAGGGTTTTGTTTTATTTTGTGTTTTTTGGTCGTTTTTATTCATGGTGCTGTTCCCAACACTTGGAACTGGTATATATTACTCGGTATATATGATGAATGAGTGGGTGGACGGATGGATGGATGGATGGTTGGATGGACAGATGGATAAGAGCTATGAGGAGAGGCTGCTAAAACCAACAGAGAGCCTAGAGTTTTCATTTAAATGGAGGCACTCTCATGGTCATAAAGACCCCTGTCTGTCTCACACCCTTCTTTCTCCCTCCACACTTATACCCACACCAACTTCTATTAGGCAACCCAGACTGCTCACCGGTCTGCTATGGTGGGGGCGGCACCTGATGCGCAGCACTGAAGCCAGGATGATCACAAAGATGGTACCCACCACAGTCAGGAGGATCCACGCGTCATAATTTGCCTGGGGATGTGGGTGGGGGAAGCAGAGAAGAAAAGGGTCATACTCTAGAAAGAGCCAGGCCAAGTTGGGAAGGAATATAGGAGTAAAGAGAGGGGCTGAGAGCCGTGGGCTTCCCACCCGAGGGATGAAGAGATGGAAGATGGATTAGGCAGTCCTCCCTGCTTGGGGCTGCAGGAAAGAAATCTCTAGATCCAGCTATGAGAAGTGTTATCTGGGAAGCTATGTTTGCAGGCAAAGGAGGAAACAATCCATTTGTGAGGTGCGAGCTACTTGCTGGAGAGCACTTAGGGGTCAGAGCCTGGGAGCCTGGCAGGCAGACTTCTCTTCTCCATGCCATTAAACCACAGAGCTGAAAACTGTTTCAGGACCCATCAGGCCCAATCTGTTCATCTTGTAGATGAGGCTCAGAGAGTGGGAGAAACTCCCCGAGACACAGGGGTTGAAGGTGGAGTAGAGGGTTTCCAGGGGGCTAGTGGATAAAGTGGAGGTGACTGCACATGCAAGGCTGAGACCTGAGGTGCTTACCCAAGCTGGGGGCTCCTTCAGCTCAATCCACACATAGGCCTTCCGATTCTTGTACACAAACTCCATCAGCTTCTCGGCATCATTACCCCAGATCAGCACCACTGGCTTAGTCAGCCCCAGGGGCTGCTGCAGCTGCAGAGAACAAAGCCCCAGCAGGGCTGTTGTGACTTCTGCTCCCACCCCAAGAACCCGACCTTCCTCCATCCAGACCCTCCCTGGAACACCCTCATGTCCCTAAGCACCTGCTCGGCAGCTGATCGATCCTCCGTGATGTCAAAGAGTACTGCATTGGCTCCTCGCTCGCCAGCCATCCTGGCCTGCAGAAACAGAGCAGAGGCTTGTCCCACCCCAACCACGGCTCGCACATTCATCTCTCCCTAGGATGCATGCCCTGATCCCTCACAAGTACCTGTGCAAGGAGTCAGGGAACTCACGTGTATATGTGCAAAGAGTCAGGGAGCCAGGGATTCCTGGCAGACCCAGTTCACTGCCTTCAAAGAATAGCATTCATTCTTTTGTTTTGAAATGGACCCCTCACTCAGGCTTCACTGGGTACCAGATGGTGGCTTTGGCTCTAGGGTAAGACACAGCCCCTGCTTAGGGATCAAACAGTGAGAACAAAGGGCAGGGAGTGACTAGGAGTTGGAGAAAGATAAAGTTGAAAAGAGAAGAGCAGAGGACCCAACCCTGCCTAGCCAGAGGCAGCTATGGAATGACAACCTCCAGGAGTGAGGCCCAGGCATAGTGCTGAGAGCCTGAGACACTGTTCTGACTTCCATGGGAGATCTTCAACCTCAGTGTGTCACCCAGGGGTGCTCTCTCCCTGTTACCCTCTAGCTTGCCAAACTCTTTGGTTCCAATTCAGGGCCTTAAAGAGTCCTTGTCCAGTGCTTGACCCCTTCGTCCTTTCCCTTAGGATGGCCCGACTGAAGAGGGACTAAAGGGCTGCTCCCACAAGGACACGGGACACGCCTGCGCACAGGTGCACATGTACGTTCACCAAGGGCTCCCAGACCCTTTCTGAGGCAGCACAATCTAGCCAGCCACGTAGCAGCAGCAACACAGATAAGAGTCAAAGACAGAACAAGAGGAGGGAACCTGGGGGCCTTCGAGGGGGTGAGAGGAGGAAGATAAGAGAAAAGAAGCCACAACCAACTGTCAAGTACAGGCGCTGTGAAGGAGCTGCTCCCGGCCTGCTATCAGACCTCCCAGACTTCAGGCTCAAAGGCTGCTGCCTCTACTACCATCTCCCTCCCAGGGACCCTGCTGAATCTCTGAGGCCTTCCTGCAGGCACTGAAGGAGTTAACTCTTCTGCAAGTCACAGTGGCAGGAAGAGGAGCCGGGGTTGGGACTCACACTCCCAGTTCTTTTGATCTATGCTGCCTTCCCAGGGAGAGCCTGTTGGGGCAGGTCTCCTGCCAGGTAGGCTGGGAACAGCTTTGTCCTCTGCTTTCTGCTCCCCACTCCCCAAGCAGTGGCAGGGGCTAGTGGGCCCCTCAGACCCCCCTGCAGGCAGGGGACAGGGAGAGGGCATTGAGACACATTTGAGCAGGTGTGTGTGTGTGTGTGTGTGTGTGTGTGTGTGTGTGTGTGTGTCTGTATGTCTTATTTTGGTTAGGATAAGTTTTTTTTTTTTCTCTCTCTTGCTCCAGGGAGTTGGGCTGGTCCCTCTACAGGCCCTGCCTAGCCTAATTGACTCCCATCCAAGCCCTGAGGAGATTCTCGGACTCTACAATGGACTGGAGAAGAAATTGAGAAACTGCAGCTTCTCAACCACTTCCTCTCTGAAAGACCAGCCCAGCTGAGCTCCCCCAGATAAATTGTCAGGGCCCTGCAAACAAGGGCTTCCAAGGAGTGCTGAGAGAGGAGCCCTTGATAGGGGGATCCTACTGATAATTTCAGTCCAGGGATGGGTGAGGAGTGGGAGGGGTACCCTAGCAGTCACAGAACGAGAGTCTCAGGGCCTCTAAGCCCAGTGTAGCCTGGCTTGGGGATTCCCTTCTTTAGAGATATTCCTACTTCTTTGAAGAACTGGGGTAGGAGCAATAGAAAACAATTACTGATGAAGTTCAAACGCCCTAGCCCATTACAGCCCATAATTATAAAGTTGTAAAAGTGATCAAAGAACCCAGAGAGTTTGCCAACAGGAGAAAATAAACAGGATTTTCTGGCAGTGGGTTCCTGAGTCCAGTGTTCTGGGGACAGAAAGCAAGATTTGGGGCTGAGTAGTCCAGACGGGACTCTCTGTAACCCCTGCTCACTCGCACCCAAGAGTAGAAACTATAGTCTGAGGTGTGGAATCTGGGAGACAGAAAGGATGAGTAAGCTCCTACAGCCAGAAACCCAGGCTTAGAAAGACAGCTCAGAGACCTCTCTGGATGCCTTGGACCAGCAAACAAGCAAGGCTCCACCAGGACCCAACTCGGAGGGAGCTGAGATCCTGTCTCTTGATCCACTAGACAGCTGTTACATTTTCCTCTACAGACCACAGTGGCTGTTTCCATACATCTTCTGTTTATCCATAATATAACTGCGCCTACTACGCCCAAGTCAGCAGTTAGAAGGTCAAGACTCCCCATGCACATAAAACTAAAATGCTCACGACAATATTTTAGAGCAGTGGTTCTCAACCTTCCTAATGCTGCAACCCTTTAACACAGTTCCTCATGTTGTGGTGGCCTCCAGCCATAAAATAATTTTGTTGCTGCTTCATGACTGTAAATTTGCTACTGTTATGAATCGTAGTGTAAATATCTGATATTCAGGACGGTCTTAGGCGTCCCTTGTGAAAAAGTTATTTGACCCATCAAAAGGGGTTGAGACCCACAGGTTAAGAATCACTGCTCTGGAGCATAAACGAAAGGAACACTTCAGAATGCTCTTCAGAATGGTCACAATCTGACACAAATACTTAACACACACACACACACACACACAAAAAAAAAAAACCAGATACATGCGAAGCAGCTCCCTCTGATGGGGAAATGGCCTTCTTCTACCTGCTCCAGGCACCTCCAAGAAACACAGACTTAGCAGAATATTGTGTTACAAGTTCATTTGGCCAAAGAGCTGCTGGGAGGAATGCCAGAAGGGATTTCTGCCTCTACAGAGCTGGGTCAGGCTACAAAGATTCAACAGGACCAGTGGCAAGAGCCAGAGAGCAAGGGCAGAGAGAAGAAGGCGTATGTTCCTTACTGAGATCTGCCCTTCCCAGAGTGCCAAAGCGTGAATCCCGGCTCTGCTCCCACTATTAGCTGTGAGACTTTGGGGCAACTCCTCAGGGCTTCCGTTTTCTTTCCTGTAAACTGGGACAATAACGGACCCTGCTGCAGAGAGCTACTGTGACATTAATTACTCCATGTAAAGTACTTAAACTTATGCCTCGTGTGCTGCTATTATATCAACTATTGTATATGGTTTGTGTCCGTGAGTTCATTTATTCCTTAAGATTCCCTAAGACAGTCAGGAACCCAAGACTCAGGTCTGCGGACACGAACACTGCCCGTGGACATGGTGACAGCTGTGCTTCATCCAGAACTTCAGCCCCCACAGTACCTACTTTCTGGTCTGTTTTGTCTTAAGGTGAGGTCTCACTGTGTAGCCCAGGTTAGCCTTAAACCCCACAGTCATACTACTGACTTAACATTCCTGTATGCTGTGATCATAGGTGCATGCTACCACATCTAGCTTGAGAGTACCTTCTCTTAACCATAGGGTGGTGATCATCTTGGTACCCAGCTACATGTCCCTGAATCTAATTCCTCCTGTTAGGTAAAAGGCCATTGTGCTTGTCCAGCCATGATAGGGGGAGTGGAGACGAGAGAGAAGCAGATGCTAATCCAGGTGCCATGGCAGGAGCAGTCATAAAAACAAAAACGTCAAACAGAATTACAGGGAGGGTTTCAGAGAAGAGCAAGAAGATACTCTAGAAACAGACAGACAGCTTTTGTGAACTCTAAGAACACACAAGTGAAGATTGTCCAGTGGTGGGGCACACACTTGGCATGTGCAAGGCTCTGCATTGAATCCCCGGTACCAGAAAAGAACAAACCCAAATGAAACAAAACAAGCCAGCAACATTGAAGGTGACTGATGTCTGTCTGAGACAACAGAATGGTCACTGTCGTCATTTATTGAACGATTGGTACTGAATTATGCGTTTGCATCTCTACTGTCCCATTAGATCCCCATAACTAGGGCAGGAGAGATGGCTCAATGGTTAAGAACACTGGCAGCCATTTCCAGAGAACCCAGGTTCAATTCCTAGCACCCCCACATGGTGGCTCATGGTCATCTACAACTTCAGTTCCGGAGGATCTGATGCCCTCTTCTGGCCTCCGAGGGCACCAGGCATGGATGCCTATGGTACACAGACATGCATGCAGACAGAACACTAATATCCATAAAAAATTAATTAATTAAAAATATCTCATGCTTATTCATGTATAAATCCCATTATTACTCATTCTCCTTTCACAGATAAGGGATCAAAGTCCAGTTCAGATGGGTGAGCCAGAGTAGATGGTTATACTGAAGGGTAGCTGCTGAGCCGCAGGTCAACTGTTCAGAGCTCCAATCCTACCAGGGATGGAGCTTGCTCTCGCCCCGTTTTCCCTCCCCTTTCTCTTCGGTTTTACTTATTAATTTTTACAATTTTTATTTTATATGTATGAGTATGCTGTCACTGACACACCAGAAGAGGGCATTGGATCCCATTACAGATGGTTGTGAGCCACCGTGTGGTTGCTAGGACTTGAACTCAGGACCTCTGAAAGAGCAACCGGTTCTCTTAACTGCTGAGCCATCTCTCCAGCTCCATTATTTGTTTTGAGAGGGTCTCATATTTCCTAGGCTAGACTTGAACTTGATATGTAGTCGAGAATGACCTCAGACTTCTAATCCTCCTGCCTCTACCTCCTGAGTGCAAGGATTATAAGCACATACCACCACACCTGACTTACCATTAATATTAAGGGAAAACCAGAACAGAGACCAATCTGGGAGAGTGATTTTAATTTTTTTCTTTATCAAAGACCTTATCTTTCCATTACACTTCCTAAGAGCCATAATGTGTATGCGTGTGTCTCTGTGTGTGTCTGTGTGTGTGTTCCACTAAACCATCTATATGCATTATTTGTCTTATTGTATAATTTGTATTAACATACTGAACTTAAGAGAATTCTAGAAAGCCAAAGCAAAAGTAAGTATTTTAGTTTGGCCTTTGAGATTTCTGAGACATTTGCAGACTTTTGAGCAGGGAACTCTAGGAAAGCTCCCGTTGGCTGAGTCAGGTGATAGGACCTGACTGGCATGCTTGGGGAAAGGGCAATTCCCTTAGCAGTGAGAGAGGAACCAGGTGCGATGGCTCATCCTCGAAGTCAGTGTAACTTGACTGAGAAGCTCCTAGGGGATTAGGAAAGGGTACCGCTGGGTGTGTCTGTGAAGATGTTTCTGGAGAGCTTAATTAAAGGGGAAGACATGCCCTGATGTGGGCTGCCCCATCCCACAGACTGGGGCCACAGATGCAATGGAGGGGAGGAAAGGACAAGTCCCACTAGCATAGCTTTGGTGTGTGTGTGTGTGTGTGTATGTGTGTGTGTGTGTGTGTGTGTGTGTGTGCTTCTCTACGCACCATGCTCTCCTATCATGGTGCCTCAGCATGGGCATAGAAACACTAAAGTTATCTACTACTGTCTGAAGCTTCTGAAGACATGGGCGAAAATAAATCCCCATCTCTTAACTTGTTCTTGTAGCTATTTTGCCACTGCCACCAAAAGTCTAATGCACTAGGCAAGGGTGGCCTTCACAGAAGAACAGGACCTGTGGTTACCAGGTATAGTGGCCAGGCACTCCCTTAGATCCTTGCCATGCTTTCTGATGTTGTTTTATTTTTACTCTTCTTTGGACATGGTCTTATGTAGAGTATGGTCTAATCAGACACTGTTAAAACAACTGCAGGGAGCTGGGTGTGGTGCTGTACACCTGCAACCCCGGCACGGAAGGGTGGAGGCAGAACAGGGACTCTTAAAGCCAGCCTAGCCTACACTGTGAGACCCTTGTTTTAAACATCAAAGACGTCGGGTGCCCTGGGTGGGAGAGTCAGAGTTAGATGTCACACTTGCTGTGAAGTTTCCAGAATAAGATATGCCCCTTCTGCAGAAAGTAAAGAGAAGCTGGGGAAACTCCCTCTGAGCCTCTCTGAATTCTCCGTCCACTCCCAGCTCTCTACTCACGCAGAGCAAGCCCCGAGCCTGTGCTTCCTGAACAAACATTTCTCCAGATTTTGTAAAGCAGGAGAAATTCAATATTCATAAGTAGGGTAGCCCCAGTCCAAAGAAAATCCGCAGCTGTAAAGGTCTGTGGCCTGCAGCCTGTGGTGCTGTGAATGAGAAAGGCCTTCGTGGGCTCAGAGGCTCACACATGTGGTCCCCAGTTGGCAGAACTACAGAGGAGAGGCAGAGGCCAGCCTGGGCTACCGAGTGAGACTTTGTCTCAAAATCCAAAATACAGAGGATCTGGCCCATGTTCCCCCTGGGTATGGAGGTAACTGTCATTATCAGTGAAGGGTCACAGGTGGCAGGTAGCAGGCCAGCAAACCAGAGAGCCCAGGATAGCTGGGCCACTGCACCCGGGAGACGGGAGGCTGCGCGGTGAGGCTGCGCGGTGAGCGCTGCTGAGCCTCCGTACTCCCATCTAGGGCTTCTCTTGTTTGTTTAGCTTAGTTTGGGTTTTGGAGACAGTTCTCTATGTAGCCCAGGCTGGTCTCAAGCTTGTGATCTGTCTGCCACAGCCTCCTGAGTTCTGACATTTTAAATTATTTTAAGCATTCATTTTATTTATTTATTATTTTTGAGACAAGGTTTCTCTGTGTCACCCTGCCTGTCCTGGAACTCAGTGATCTGCCCACCTCTGCTGAGAGTAAAGTCATGCACCACCACCTTCTGGCTTATTTTCAGGTTTTGTGTTTTCCAAGACTGGGTTTTTCTGTGTAACCCTGACTGTCCTAGAACTCACTCTGTAGACCAGGCTGGCCTCAGACTCAGAGATCTGCCTGTCTCTGCCTCCTGAGTGCTGGGATTAAAGGCGTGCGCCACCATGCCCAGCCTATTTTCAGTTTTATTTGTGGCAATTAACTTACATTTTAGTGGGAGGTTGTTTTCGTTTTCTTCTTTGAGTTTTTGTTTTGTTTTTGAGACAGAGTCTCATATATCCTAGGCTGGCCCTACAGTGTGTGATTAAGGTGACAGAATTTCTAATTGTTTTGCCTTCGTCCTGAAGGGCTGGGATTATAAGCACCAAGCCTGGCTTCATGCATTGTTAGAGAATAAACCCAGGGCCTGGTGCAGTTTAGGTAAGGCTCTCTGCCACACAAGCCAGATCCCCCGCCCTAATTTACACAGATCCCTTGCGCAAGCCAAAGTTATCTTGCAGTGAAGTAACAAACCTCACAGAAGACATGTAAAGGCTGTATGGAGAGTGATGGCTTCTACTTAGTATTTCGTTTTCCTTTTCTGAGCTGAGGTTTTCTTATACCGCACTGACTGATCTGGTACTTACTATACAGCCCCAGCTGGCCTCGAATGCTCAGTAACCCTAGCTCTGCCTCTTGAGTGCTGGGCTCGAAGGCAAGAGCCATCACACCTGGCTCTGCTTTGCTGTTCATGTGAAAGAGTGCTCAGATGCTTCTGTGGCAATGAAACAAAGTGACACCCCACCCCATATGTCCCAATCGATTGTCCTTGTACTGAGGTAGGGAAAATCCTCAGGAATTTCTAAGAGATGGAGTGGGGTGAAGGTGTATAGGGCAGGGGTGGGGTAGGAGCTCATGCTGGGATGAAACTCCAGAAAGTTCTAGGACTGGTCAGCGGACTTAAAGACAAAAGCATGGATCTCAGCCTCTCTTGGATGGGTTGTGAGCTAGACGAACTTCCGGGAGTCAGGCTTAGCATTCTTTTTTTGTTGTTTTTGTTTTTCGAGGCAGGGTTTCTCTGTTTAGCCCTGGCTGTCCTGGAACTCACTCTGTAGACCAGGCTAGCCTCGAACTCTCAAACTCAGAAATCCACCTGCCTCTGCCTCCCAAGTGCTGGGATTAAAGGCGTGCGCCACCACCGCCCTGCCAGGCTTAGCATTCTTAAAATGATTTGCTATTATTTTCTGTGTATGGGTGTTTTGCCAGAATGTGTGTGTTTGTGTACCTGTGTTCCTGGATCGTGTACAGGCCAGAAGAGGGCATCAGAGTCCCTGAAACTGAGTTACAGATGGTTGTGAGTGCTGAGAATTGAACCCAGATCTTCTGGTAGGGCAGCTAGAGTTCTTAACCACTGAGCTGAGCCACCTTCCCAGCCTTAAGGGTTGTATCATTCTTTCTATCTATCTTTCTTTCTT
>NW_021604658.1:4349829-4377947 GCF_004785775.1 Grammomys surdaster | reverse complement strand
TAGACCAGGCTGGCCTCAAACTCAGAAATCCACCTGCCTCTGCCTCC
Organism: Grammomys surdaster; assembly: GCF_004785775.1. Taxonomy (NCBI): domain Eukaryota; kingdom Metazoa; phylum Chordata; class Mammalia; order Rodentia; family Muridae; genus Grammomys; species Grammomys surdaster. Next base: position 4,377,900 of record NW_021604658.1, on the reverse strand, counting down.
TGAGTGCTGGGATTAAAGGTGTGCGCCACTATTGCCCAGTGGGCTTATCATTCCTGAGTCAGGAGAGCTGGGGGTCCTCACAGTGCATGCTGGGTGCAGCTGAGGAGTGTGGCGTGAGGCTCTACCTTACTGGCCAGTGACAGGCAGGGGCGAGGAGCTCGTCGAGGGCTCTCCAGCTTGACGATGCTGATGAATCCAGGTTCTAGGTTGTCATCATCACTGGCGTTGCACAGGTACAGGGGGTGGGACTGCAGAGAGATGGACATCTGGATTAGATGAGCTCAAGCAGGTAGCTGTGAGCTATGGACAAGAACCACGCATAGCAAAGTATTCTTGGCAATTTCCAGGTTGGCCTCTTCTGTCTTCCTTCCTTCCTTCCTTCCTTCCTTCCTTCCATCCTTCCTTCCTTTCTTTTTTTTTTTTTAAAGATTTATTTATTTATTATATATGAATACACTGTAGCTGTCTTCAGACACACCAGAAGAGGGCATCAGATCTCATTACAGATGTTTGTGAGCCACCATGTGGTTGCTGGGATTTGAACTCAGGACCTCTGGAAGTGCAGTCAGTGCTCTTAACCACTGAGCCATCTCTCCAGCCCCCCCTTCCTTTCTTGTTTTAATTTAATTTTTTCAAGACAGGGTTTCTCTGTGTAACAGCCCTAGCTGTCCTGGAACTCTCTTTCTAGACCAGACTGGCCTCGAACTCACAAAGATCCTCCTGTCTCTGCTTCCAGTGTTCTGGGATTGAAGGATTAGGCCACCACTCCCAACTTAGGTTGGCTTCTTTTGAAATTTTTAAAAATAAATGTATTATTATTGTATTCGTGTGTGACGGGCAGGGGCAAGGCACATATGTGCCGTGGTATGCACATGGGGGTCAGAGGACAAGTCTCGGGGGACTTGTTTTTCTCTTTCCACCTTGGAATCAGGTTTTCAGACTTGCACTGCAAGTGCTCTACTTGGCCCCGAGTAGGTAGGTCTCTTGGGACTATAAAAGAATAGACATTAACCGGGCATGGTGCCGGGCAGTGGTGGCGCACGCCTTTAATCCCAGCACTTGGCAGGCAGAGGCAGGCGGATTTCTGAGTTTGAGGCCAGCCTGGTCTACAGAGTGAGTTCCAGGACAGCCAGGGATACACAGAGAAACCCTGTCTCGAAAAAAACCCAAAAAACGAAACAAAACAAACAAAACAAAACAAAACAAAACCAGGCAAGGTGATCGATGACCTAGAACTCCAAATTCAGGAGGCAGGAGGTTTGTCAGAAGTATGAGGCCAGCCTGGGTTACATAGTGAGTTTCGGGCTTTCTCATCTCAAAAAGGGTGACCCTTACTACTAGATTGCTTCATATTAAATAGAAATCATTGTTTGTCACTTCAGAGGTGCTGGAGGTAGAGGGGATGGGGGCTGGTGGGAAGGAGACATATCACAGTGGGGACCTAAATGAGCCTGCTGTCAAATAGCTGTAAGGACCCTTAAGGCATACCAAACAAACCAAATACAGCCGGCTCCTTTCCTGACCACAGCTTCTGCTGTGTCCTCCTTCTACTTGCTCCCAAACCTCTAAGCTCTGAGAGCACTCCCCTGCTCCTCTAGGTACCAGGCTTTTGAGAGTGCTGCAGCTGCACCTTCTGCTGATCCCGAGGCCATGCCAGATGCTATCAGTGCCTCTTTGGCTCGCCCCAATAGTTGTTGGCCTGCTGTCCTGTCCTGTGTCTTGTAACTCTGTATACCCACCCCTGCTGTTCTCACTTTGCATGTGCGTGCCCATCTTGGGATCAAGAAGGCTGCCGAAAGAGGCTGTCAATCAATATGGACTACTTTGCTTTACATCATAGCCTTGATAGGGGTGCTGGGATTCCAGAACTTAAAAATTACTGGGCTGGTGGTAATGGACATTTAGTGCGGGAGAAAAGTTGTTATATGCTCTTGTTTCCAGAAAATGAAGGGCATGAGGTTGACCTCTCTCTTCAGTGAATACACTGGCTTTAGCTTGCCTATCCAACCATCCATCCATTCCTTTCATATGTGTATGCATGTGTGTATGTGTGCATGCGTGTGTGTGTGTGCATGTGTGTGTGTGTATGCTCATTTTTGTGCACATGTGTACCATATCCAGAGGCTGATATTGGAATTTTCAACCCATTTCTCTCTACCTTACTTTTTGAGACTAGGTCTCTCATTGAGTCTGGAGCTTGTCAACTAGGCTAGGTTGGCTAGGCAGCATGCCCCAGGGACTTGCCTGTCTCTCTGTCTCCTCAGTACTCAGATTACTTGTGTACATCACCATGCTGACCAAGCTGGCCTCAGACATAGAGTTTCGCCTGCCTCTGCCTCCCAAATGCTGAGATTAAAAGCGTGAGCTATCACCGCATGGCAGGATTTATATTCCTATTTTGTATATATGAATGCTTGCCTGAACATGCACAACTTGTGTATCTGGTGCCTGTGGAGGCCAGAAGAGGGCATCACATCCTGTACACTGGAGTTATAGACAGCTGTGAGCTGCCATGTGGGTGCTGAAAACCAAACTCGGGTTCTCTGCAAGAGCGGCCAGTGTTCTGAATGAAGTGATGTTTCTTCAGCTGGTGGCCAGCTGGGGAGGTGAAACTCCAGTCCTCACCTTGTGTGACAAGCACTGTACTGACTAAGCCATCTCCCCTACCTTCCCCTCATCTCTTCATTCTACCAAGCAGGAAGGCTCCCACCATGCCATGGAAACACACCGCCTTGTGGTGTCATGATGCTAGTGTGTCCGAGAGACAGCGGGAAGATACAAGAAGCAGAGACAATAATTCCATATAAGGAAGAGAGCATTTATCACAAGGATGACTCAGTAGCCTTGCTGGGGACTGATTAAATGTGTTCACCTGGAAGACCAAAAGAAGAGGTGAGGGTGGAGAGGTCATTCCGGCAGATGAAGCAGCAGGTTGAGATGGGACTCTAGGACGATGGGCCAGGTGTGAGGAGATGACAGGAGGTGAGGCCAGAAAGAATGCAGTGGGAACCACAGGCTCACACACGAGGAGGAGTTCCCTGGTGATTCAGAGAGAATCTGTGTGGAGGAAAGTCAGACATGGCCACTCTGACACAACAGAAACTCTTGGGACGTCGACATTAACCACAGAAGTGTACTTCTTTGACTAGCTTGTCCTTCCTTCACAGGCCAGCTCTCTAAAATCCCAAGACCCCCTCACACTGAGCAGAGGGTGGATCAGGAAAGGGCAAGGTGTACAAATATTTACCCACTACTCCATTCCAGCCTTAACCCAGAACCGCCATCCAGAGCAGCGCTGTTGGAGGATGTCCCTGTCAGGTGGAAGGGAAGGAGGACCTAGAGAAGAAGTCATCAGATTGTCTGACTCTGCACCAGCGACCAAGGGTATGAGAACCTGAGGCAGCTGCCATTTAAGTGTGTCTTGCCTTTCAGGGCTTCAGGCCCTATCTCACTGAGACACAGGTACTGCCTCCTGGGGCACAAGAAGCCAAGGTCATGCAGGACTAGGACTTAGCTCACCTGACTCCATACTCTGCAGTCATGGGGCTCGCTATGAATACAGGGTGAGCCTGCACTGACCTGGCTGACAGTGATCATGAAGAACGTATGGTTTGCACTGATCTGTTTGCACTGACTGTTCTAAGCACCTGTATATCGCTATGAAGTAGAAAGCTGTTGTCCCTTCTTTGAAGATGAGGAACACATGCACCAAAAGGCTAAGTAAGGTCCCCAAGAAGATGCAGCTGGTCCCAGCACTCAGGAGGCAGAGGCAGGTAAATTTTTGTGAGCTCAAGGCCAGCCTGGTCTATATAAAGCCAGTTAGTTCCAGGACAGCCAGGGCTTGGTTACACAGAGAAACTCTGTTCTTGAAAACCAGATTAAAAAAAAAAATGTACACGGCTGGTAACTGACACCACCAGGATCAGAGCAAACAGGAGAATTCGCTGAAGGAAGAAAGGAGAAACAAACCAAAGAGCTGGGCCCAGGATCACAGGCCGGCAGTCACAGTACTGGGGGCTGAGACAGAAGGAAAGCTGAGGGGCCCAGGCCAGCCTGAGCTACAATGTGAGCATCTGTTTGTAAATGTTTACATTTGACTTTGAAAGCTTGCTATCATCCCCCAACTTAAGACAAAATTACTTGCTTTACTAATTTATATGGAGTCTTTTCCATTTTTTTGTTTGTTTTTTGTTTTTTTTTTTTCTTTTTTGAGTTAGGGGTTCACTGTGTAGACTAGCTACTTGCAGCAAGCCTTCTTGTCTCTGCCTTCCAAGTACTGAGATTAGTGTGCACCATCCTTCTCAGCCAATCAAAAGGCCCAAGTACAAATTACAAGTCTCTAGAATGCTGGTGACCCCAGGATGTTGTCCTAGATGCTACACACACACACACACACACACACACACACACACACACACACACACTCCTTTTTTGCCGGAGTTTGAAGGGATAGGGTCTCTTGGCTGTCCTGCACTTGCTTTGTAGACCAGGCTGGCCTCGAACTCACAGAGATCTACCCTCCTCTGCCTTCTGGAGTGCTGAGATTAAATCCATGTGCCACCACCACCTGGCCCACCCACTGGGTGGGCTGTGCAGACCCAACCGACCCACAGCCATGGTTCTCCACACACACAGCCTCATCTTCTCTAGAGCGCCAGTCCCTTATGTCCAAATGACCTCTAGATCCTTCTGAGGGAAGGATCTTAAATGAGATATCTCAAACCCAGCCTGCTCAAGCCTGAACACATCACTGTGTGGGCTATAACTGGCTCCCCAGTGTTCCCTCTCAGGAGTCAGAAGCCTGGTGTCAACTAGCTAGGGGCTAACCTCCCAGTCTCCTCAGTTCCTTCAAATGTCAACATGTAAGAAATCAATAAACTGCCAGGTCCCAGCACTCAGGAGGCAGAGGCAGAAGGATCTTTGTGAGTTCCAGGACAGCTAGAGTTACATAGTGAGACCCTGTCTCAAAAATCAATAAAGGAAAGAAAGGAAGAAAGAAAGAAAGAAAGAAAGAAAGAAAGAAAGAAAGAAAGACTGACTCACCAATTTTTTTGTTTGTTTGTTTGTTTTTCGAGACAGGGTTTCTCTGTATATCTCGGTCTGTCCTGGAACTCACTCTGTAGACCAGGCTGGCCTCCAACTCAGAAATCTGCCTGCCTTTGCCTCCCAAGTGCTGGGATTAAAGGCATGTGCCACCATCACCCGGCGACTCACCAAATTTTATCAGTTCTATACAAATTCTTCTCCACTTTGATCCTTCTCACTATGGCTGCCCTGGAGAGCCCTCTCCTGCAGCCCCAGGCAGAGAGGAACTATCTAGTCTTTGTTCCAGGATCATCAGAAGGTGGGAGGGTCAGGAGACCATTCAGTTCCCTGCCTGTCTCTTTACTCCTGTTTCTTCCAACTCCACCTTGCTCCTTATTTACACCTGCCACCACTGCCATCCGCCTGCCACTGCCATCCGCCTGGCACCACCGCCATCTGCCTGCCACCACCATCACTGCCCTGGGTTACTAGAAACCTAACTAGGGTTGCCTTACCCCACCCATCCCTTCGTACAGTGGCCTTCAATACTAATTTGAGCATGCTTGTCTCTATGGAGGGTTCTCACTAGGCTCCTTGAAGCTCTTGGGGTGAAGTCTGCACTCTTGACCAACTGGCCTGGGTTCGGGGACGTGGCTTGGTGGGTAAAGGCACTTGTGTGAGCCTCAATCCGGGAACCCACAGAAAGGTAGAAGGAGAGAGATAACTCTACAAAGTTGGCCACCTGACCTCCACAGGTATGCTATGGCACACATGCCCATATGTATAAATCATGTGTGTGTGTGCATGCACAGCATACAGAGAGAGACACATGGACACATTTTTAAAAGGCTGCATCTGGACTAGCCTTACCTCATGGCTTACTCTCTTCCTATACTCCTATGTCCAAAAATAACAACCTGCTTCACTTCCCTAAACACAGTTTTGGCATTTGCCAATCTGACCTGCATTTCCCTAACCATAGTCTTGACCCCACTGTAGTGCATTTGTTTGCCATCTTTCCTCCCCCGCCTCCAGGACAACTGTTCCCCCACTTTCCTATCTGTGCCCACTGTGCGTGGGGTACTCGGGATTTGTTGAGTAGTTACTGAGGGTCTATAACCAGATGGCTGACACCAGGACCCTGGCAATGGCTGCTCTGAGAAAGACGGGTGAGAAGAGTGGGTACTCTGGAACTGGAGGACCAAGAAACAACAAGAACATTCCTATTCTTTCTGAATTTCCTTTCCTGTCTTTTCTCTCCATCTCCTGGCCTCAGGAGCGTTTGCCAAAGACCAATCCTGGCTAAGGACCTCTCTTCTTGGCTTCAGTGAAAAACGAACTCTTTGAGGAAGTGCAGGTGTCCTGAAGGCAGAAAGAAGGGGAGTGTGGCGGGAGGATCCTGTCTCCAGAACCTTAAAGGGAAGGGCAGGACCTAGATGCACCTCAAAGGGAAGGGTAGGACCTAGATGCACCTGGCAGTGGGAATCTGAAGCCTGTGTCCCAGGAGGCTGGTCCCTGCAGAATGACCAAACAACAGATACACACAGACTGGCCCCAGCAGAGAAGTATTGACTCAGAGTTTCCCTCTTTCCTTTCCTCCATTCCTCCTTTCTCTTCTCTTCTTGGAAGAGACAAGGTCTCATGTAGCCCAGGTTAGCCATAAACTCAATAAGTAGCTGAGGATGGCTGCATTTCTGATTTTCCCAGAGTGCTGAGGTTACAGGTGTGTGTTCCAACATCTGGAGTACTGAGGTTGCAGGCGTGTGCCCCAACATCTGGTTGCCTCAGGGGTAGAACCCAGGCTTCATGCTGCTAGGTAAGCACTTTACCAAGCCACATCCACAGACAGGAACTATATCCAAACCTTTCTTTTCGTCCAGTGCTGGAGATGGGGCCCAGGACCTTGCACACACCACATAAATGCTTTTCTCTGAGCTATAGCCCCAGCTCTTCCTCCTCTAATCTCAAAGAGCACATGCATCTGAATAAGACATTTGTGGTAAGCTTGGGTACCAGAGGGTTGCCTGGCTAGTCTAGGTTTCCCGGGTTTTTGTGCTACTTTGTGAAGGGATGCTCCCTTGAACCAAATTTCTGCTTACTGAGAGATAGGGCCTTGGAGTCCAATTTAACAAATATGTGTCATTTCTTGGACAGTCCCATCAGTACTGTAAGAAACACACTAGCCACATTCTGCATGGTTTGACTTAGTGACAATGAGCGCTTTGCAAGTATCCTCAGATTAAACATGAAAACCAGTTATTCCTACCAAGACACTTCATTTCCTAGCTAGGAAGCTTGTTGCTGGGGGACACCTTCCAGCCGAAAGGATGACTCCTGGGGAGACAGCAGATCTAGGGGACAAGGGCTCCTTAACCACAAATAGAAAAGCACTCACCCACCCATTCTTTCAGGACACTAGAAGAGGAGAGCTTTTAAAACCCAGTGAGGGCAGGGCTAGGCGAGGCTCCCAGAAACTGGAGGAAATTACGGATTAGTGACTGGTGCGTCCCTAAGAAAGGCCTTGAGTTGGGATGCACCTGTCCTAGAGGTGCCACAAGGGAGAAGTCAGAAGGAATGCTTGCCAGGTGCAGATCACTCAGGTTTCGAGTTGGCTTTGCACACCCAACCACTTGGCAAAGAAGTGTAAACCAGTGCAAGTGTTTGTGCGAGTATGTGCGTGCCTTGTGTTAAAATCCTTTTGTTCTAAGAGACATGGTACTTAGAACATGGCTGTGTTGCTTGGGGTTGCCATGAACTCCTGGGCTCGAGCGGCCCTTCTGCTTTAGCCTCTGGAGTAGCTAGGACTACGGGTGTAGAATGCAAGCTCACACTGTTTTAGAGACAGGGTCTTGCTATGTGGCTTGGGTTGACTGAGACGCCTGTCTCTCCTGTACCCGCCTACTCAGTGCTAGAATGACAGGCACGTCCGTTGCACCCAGCTGTATTTCATAGCTTTAAGTCCATCGTTCTTCCTTGAACTTATTCTTTCTGGTTTAACTTCCACCCAAGACAGAGGTGAGGTTCAAAATGATCTCACCGTTTACCAGGGGACCTCGGGCAAGTTACTTTCTGCGCATCATAACCTTCATTTCAGGATGGGAACAACAAGGAAAAAAAATGATTTCTGCTTGTCCCCAAGACTAGAGGTAATGACTAGTAAGTGCTCAGCACAGACCAACACCTAGCAAGTGCTCATTAAACGGGAGCTGGCTTTATTATTGTACTTGCAATAATAATTCTCTTCTTATTCCTGGAAGAGACAAAGCCCTTTATGACTCCTTCCTCCCTGGGCGGTCAATGGTGCCCCTCAAAGGCAGCTTTCTGCCAGGTACAGTCTGGGGCGGCTCATTATCCTCGGTCACTTCCCTCCTGTTCTCAGCCCTGCAAACCCCACCAAACAAGCTCTTCCAGTTTCCAGCCCGCCTTCTTCCCGTGTGACCTCATGACGGCCTCAGAGGGCATTCCAGGCTCCACTGAGCTCTGGACTTTACTGCTGGTCTTCGTTCTTCGGGCATCTCTCTCCTCCTCTTTTTTGGGCGTGGCTTTTGCAAACTATCCTGTCCTCTTTCCCGTCTCCCGGCCCTCTCCTCCCCCTACCTTTCCTGCAATAATCTTTCAGTTCTCTGATTCCACACTCAGACCTTCACCCAAGGCCTTGGACAGGTAACTTCACCGCCCGCTACAATTTTGCCTTTGTAATCAGGAGCATTGGCCAGACATCAAAGGCGCCCTTCTCCCTACTTCCTCTTTCTAGATTTTATAATCATCCTCAGCAGTGCAACCTCCATTGCTTGAACTTAGAACTACCTGACTTTTATCTCGGGCGGCAGGACACACCAGCATCATAAAATAAAGCTCCTGCTGCTTGGTGGCTGGAGAAAGCAGACCCAGCCTGTGGGTTTGGTTCTCCTGGCTCTCACACTACAGCTACTTCACAGAGGCTCTGGGTTTGCTCACCTGGCCCTCTCTTTAAAGAGGTTGATGCTCACCTGCTGCAAACTAGATCCTAACAGTGATTGGATCTGGAAACTCTGAGAACTGTTTCTCGCTCCCACGAGAACCTGTCGCTGGGAAGGCGGTTTCCCAATGAAATCGAGATGCTGGGGAATTGCCAAGAAGATTTTCTCTTTGTTATCATCTCCTTTATAAAGAAAATTTTTTTATTTTATAGTTTATTTTGATTTGAGGCAGGGTTTTATATAGCTAGGCCGGCCTCAGATTCATTATATAGTTGAGGCTAGCCTTGGATGATCCTTGCGCCTCTACTTCTCAAGTCCTGGGATGGCCTCCCTGGACACTGTGTACTTTTTTAAGCTACAGAAGACCATGTTGGTTGTGGGGCGGGGGAGGGGGAGCTCCCTGTGGAGCGGAGATGCTACTGAGGAAAGGGCAGACCAGAGCAGATGTACTAGAACGGATTAGTCAAGTGCAAAGGCCGAAGAAGAAAAGGCTTGTTCATAGGAAGTCTGCTTTGGGGTTTTACACATCACAGGCCTGGTGTAAGAATGAGAAAACGGGACTGGAGTGATGGCCCAATGGTTAAGAGCACTGTTTCCTCTTGCAGAGGTCCTGGGTTTGAGTGACTCACAATTGCCTGTAACTACAGTTCAAGGGAAACTGACCCCCTCTTCAGGCCTCAATGGGTACTAAGCACATGTAGTGCACATACATACACACAGGCAAAACACTCATATCCATAAATAAGACAAACCTGCCTTTTCACAGAAGAAAATGGAACTCTAGGAGGTTACATTCTAGACTGAGTCCCTATCCTGTCTGCATCACCACGCCTCCAGGACTCCAAGTCAGAGAGGTAGGCCTCCTTCCCATGAGAGCACATAGTCCCCCTCACAGAGCTGCAGTACAGGCAACTGGGCCCAAAGGCTTCAGAATCTAGGCTTGTCGGCTTAGCAAGCCAGAGCCTGGATCTATCTGCTTTTTTGCCTCTGGGCCTCTCTCTGCACTTGGCCTCCCAGGCCTAGCTTCCTTCTTCCTGATAGGATTTAATATCGTCTCTTCTTACAACCCCTCTCACCCCCCTCAAGAGACAGGGCTTCTCTGTGTAGCCCTGGCTGTCCTAGAACTGGCTCTGTAGACCAGGCTAGCCTCAGACTCACAGATGTGCCTGCCTCTGCCTCTCAGTGCTGAGATTAAAGGGGGTGCCACTACAGTGTGGCTTGCTTCTAGCTACAACAAGGGCAGACTCTGTGCAGAGATGCTTTTCTGGTGAATAATCCCTGTTGGTTTGGGATGGGAAAGGTGTGTCCTGAAATTAGAGGTCACAGAAGCTCAGACCAAAACAACGGTCCTTCTCCCAGGCTCTCCTCCCTCTAGCTCCCCCACCCCGTAGGAAAGACCTCATCTGAAAATGTATCTGCCCCGTCTCTGACTTTGTCAAAGCTCCATGATGCAATTTAGACCTTTTGATATGAGAACAGCTTTGGTGGGGTTTTCCTACTCCATACTCTGCAGAGCCTCTTTGTGTGGAAGATTCACAAGCAGAAGAAACAGGAGCTGGTTACTTGGGGTTGCTTCAGGAATGCCTTGAATGTAATCGAAGACCATGTGGCAGTGTCAGGGCAGAGGAGAAGCTCTCAGCCGCCACTCCATATGCAGATTTTATGCCATTACTTAGTCACACACCCACACAAAGATGTTCCCATCATTGCCGACTGCCTTGTGACAGCGGTCCAATGAGGCTGCCATGGAGGTTACGCAGCTGGAGCGCAGCCCATCCTGGTGTTCCCGGTAATGCTGATGGAAACAAATCCATGGTGTTGACAGTTGTAAAAGGTACACCACGTACGCACACAGACTGACACTGATGATAAACCACTGTGCTAAGGGCTCATGTATCTCCTACACCCTGTTTTTTTTTTTAAATCATTATTTTAACACCTTAGAAAGTTTGCTGTAAAACTGTGCCATGTTATATTGGCAGCAGCTTGCTACGTTTTATTTTTACCTTGTCTCTTGAGCACATCAAGAAGCCATGCTGAGGAGGGCATGCTGGCACATGCCTGCAATCCCAGCACTCGGGAGGCAAAGGCAGGAGGAATGATGCCACAAGGTTAAGACTAGCCCAGTCTACATAGTGACTTTCAGGCCAGCTAGGGCTACATAGTAAGATTTCAAAAACCCTTCCTAGTCATATGCTAAGGAGAGAGAGAGAGAGAGAGAAAGACAGAGACAGAGACAGACACAGAGAGACACACAGAGAGACAGAGACAGAAAGATACACAGAGAGAGAGACAGAGACCCTTTGCCTCCAAAAAGAAGCCACAAAAGTACACATATAATCCTTGTAACTGGTAGGCTGAGGCAGAATAATAACCGGGAGTTTTCGTCTTGTCTGGGCTATAGACATCCACACCTGGGTTGTGGTTCAAAACAACAACAACAACATCCCCCAAACAAGAGATTTCATTGCCATCTGTACAAGCTGGGTGTGATGGCACTTCAGGAGACAAAGGCAGGAAGGAGTTCAAGGCCAGCCTCAGGTACACAATGAGCTTGAGAACAGCTTGTATTACAGGAGACCTCTGGAGGGAGAGAAGGAGGAGGAAAAGAATCTACCTCAAAGGACTGTCTTGTAACTATGTCAAAATGCCCATCACGTTTCTCAGAATATCCCTTCTGTTAGGAACAATTTCCAGGTACAGAGAGGTACTAGGAAGTTACAGTTCTGAGTAAATAAGAGGGGCCTATCAAGGCTTAGTGGTTACATCAAGTATCTCGAAGGCTGAGAAAAAATACTAAATTTAAAGCTCACAAAGGTTAAAATCTTAAAAGATGCTGGGCCCTTAGGGTCTGAGGCAAGAGAATGGTTAGGTTTGAGGCCCGTCTGGGCTACAGAGTGGCCTTTTCCCAATATATATATGCACAGGCGTGTGCGCTCGCACACACACACATACACACACACACACACTTCTTAAATGGCACCCTAGTCATGTGATTTGGACACCCATTCTCTACCAGGTGAAGTACTCAAGACTCAACTTCCAAGAATCCCACGAAGCTGAAGCCCTGCAGACCGCTGAGTTCTGACACAGTCCTGGGACTTTGCAGTACAGGAAGCAGCCCTGAGGCGAGTTAGTTCTATTCAACCCTATCGCAAGAGGCCCTTTGCAGAGAAGCCAAGGTCTAAGTCAAGTGGCTGTTTCTAGGGAGAATACCTAATGCTTTCATTTCCAAGATGAAAGCTTCTGGAAGCTTTGCCTAAGGCCCTTCCGAGGCAGGGCCTTACTTACCTCTTCCCACAGCAAGTTAACTGACTGTCCTTAACTAGTAGACTGTTTCAAACAGCTTCGCCATGATCTGCCTTATGCTTTCAGTGTTTCTATTCTGGCCAAACTCAGGTTCAAGGTGGTAGGAATTTAGAAACTGATGGAAGTAGGTAGTGTTTGCTTCTAATTCATCATTAAGGTTAAGACTTTGGCTGGATGTGTGGCACATGCCCTTAATCCTAGCACTCGGGAGGCAGAAGCAGGTGGATCTTGTGAGTTCAAGGCCAACCTGGATCGAGTTCCAGGACAGCCAAGGACTCCACAGGGAAACCCTATCTCAAAAACAAAACAAAACAAAAAAGGTTAAGACTTTGACGTTTAAAAGGCCCAAGACTAAAGCCAGACAATTACGAAAATACTAAAAGAGCTGGGTGTGGTGGTACGTGCCTTTAATTCCAGCACTCAGAAAGTAGAAGCAGGCAGATCTCTGGGAGTTCTAAGACACCCAAAATCATACAGAGAAATTCTCTCTCAAACCAAACCAATAATAAACAAAACAAAAACAAAAAAAAAAAAGAAAGAAAAGAATAAAATCTAAGGATACCAGAGTATCTACTTAAATGTGCCAGAGGCTCATCTGAACTCGCAGTGGAACCAGTGAGCATAGCTTCAAGGCAAGCATGTGAAAGGGCTTAACTTCAACTGGTCAACTTCACACTCGTTCAGTGTCCTTCAGTCTAGTCTCCAGCTGTGTTCCAGCTGCCGTCTTTATACAGCCAGCTTCCTTTGTAGCTGAAAAGCTTGGAAAAAGCAGATATTGTCTCCAAATGGACCGGTTCGACTAAGTCTTCTCAGCCCACCACGTAAGTGCCATCTGAACGGGAATGGGTGACACTCTATGGTTCAACTTGGTTGATTCCAGTCTCTGGCTCCTGGGCAGTATCATGGATTACATTTATATTCAAAATGGAAACGTTGTGAGGAATGGGCCTGAGCTTCAGTAAAGAAACAATAGCTGGAACACAGGGTGGTTGCACTTACAAATTACATCAGGAGGAAATACACACAGATTATTCAAGCTACCAGCCAACTCCGATGCTCAGTGTACCCTCAGAAGCTATTGGGAGCCTGACATCAGGCCAAAGAGGCTTCTGTTCAGAAGAGACAACGGCCAGGAAAGGCTTGTGTTGGAGACAGCCCAAAGGCTCCAGCCCAACAGCCTTTGACCACAGCTCTGATTCCTTGTCCATGGGGTGGCCCCGGGGGAAGAGGCCTGTCTTGGGGGGACTGTTTAATGATTTGCCAGCAAAGAACACAGCAAACAGAGTGCTGGCAGCTGCAGGGACGACACAGGAGAGTAGATGTTTTATTCCCACCCGCAGTATAACCTTCCTGGTAGGGAATAAAGAAAACAGCGAGATGGTGTTGGGAGAGCCTAGGGTGTGGATGCCATTTGGGGCTCAGCATCTCACTGGGTCTCACAGCACTCATACCAGCCAGTGTGGCCATGTTCTGAGTAGTTCAGAGATATCTATTGGCATCTCTTTAGCTCCTAGGAACTAATAACATACACAAGATGTTTTCATTCATCTATCAATTCCTAAGATAGCTCTGGTGTTTTAAAATTTATGTGCGTGTGCCTGCCTGAGTGATCTCAGAGGCCAGAGGTGTTACATCCCCTGGGAGCTGCATGTCGTTTGTGAGATGCCTGGTGTAGGTGCTGGGAATTGAACTCAGGTCTTCTGGAAGGGCCCTATGTGTTCTGAATCACTGAGGCATCTCTCTGGCCCAGTACATTTTTTTTTTGTTTACTTGATTTTTTTATGGTAGAATTCTAAGAATTAAGGAGCAGAAAAACAGTCTTATCTCGTGTGTACAGAAGTATATAGTGTGCATGCCACTGGAGAGGTGTTGCAGGGGCAAGGGGTAAAAAGCACTTGCATTTGTTGTTCTTGCAAAAGACCCAGATTCGGTTCCCAGCACCCACACGGTGTCTAATTAATCCCCAGTAGTTCCAGAGAAGCAGACGCCCTCTTACTGGTCTCCATAGGCCCTTGCATGCCCGTGGTGCAGAGATGCTAACCCAGGTGCATAAAATTTAAAGTCTCTCTCTCTCTTTCTTTCTCTCTCTCTCTCTCTCTCTCTCTCGATTTATTTATTTTATGTGAGTACATTGTCACCCTCTTCAGACACACCAAAAGAGGGCATCAGATTCCATTACAGATGGTTGTGTTGGTTGCTGGGTATTGAACTCAGGACTTCTGGAAGAGCAGTCAGTGCTCTTAACCTCTGAGCCATCTCTCCAGCCCCTAAAGTAAGTCTTTTAAAAAAAAAATATTTAAAAAGTATGATGGGAGAGTTTGTTGTATACTAAAGTCCTTTTTCTTTCACTTCCTACGGGCCTTGCCTTATCTCTTTTACTCCACAGATCAGGGGACAAATGGCACCTCCACTATGTCCTGTGAGCCAAAGACTCCCATAATCTTACACTAGTTTTTGCCTTCAACTCCTCAAAACAAGGTCCTTCCCTACCCCTCTGACGAGCTCCTTGATCCTAGATTTGAGCACTTTCCATTTATTTTCCTAGAGCCATCCATCTGATCTATTTAAAATTCCTGGAGAACAGAAGATGTTGGATCTCCTGGAGCAGCTGGAGTTACAGGCCATTACAAAACACCTCGGTGGATGCTGGAAATTGAACTTGGGTCCTTTAAAAGAACAGCACATACTCTTAACCACTGATCTGCCTCCCCACCCCCTATACAAAATTCTCAAGTGGCTGTTAGTATTAATCAGTGTTCCACTGTGGCCCCTCCCCTTAATCACTTCCTGTATGAGAGGTCCTGGTTATATAGTAGCTGTTCAATAAAGTATTAGTCATGTTCTCCTTCCTGCAGAGTAAGTACATCCTGAGCTCCTCAGAGTCAGAGGCGAGGTCTCATTTCACGGCTTGCATCATGCCAAGCTCAGGCAGGTGTGAGGAGAAACGCATGCTAAGTCATGTTCTAACAAACAAGCGACACAAATTTGGTGAGCACCTTTTCATTTGATCAGGAAATGACTATTTTCAGATTCCTGCTTTCTCTTCAGAAACCTGCAAACTCCCCAGCCCTCCACATTGGAGTCTGGCCTTGAACGCTTCCTCCCCGTGGCTGTTCTACAACCATGTGTATACTGTCTATGGACTCCTTATAAACTCAAAGTCAGCTCCACAGATTTTGGCCCTCATAAAAAGAGAGAGAGAGTTCTCGCCTCTCCTTTTACCCAGCCTCCTTGATTACTGTGAGAAAGACTCACCTTTTCCAGAAAGACCTTCCTAGTGGCCTCCTCCTCTCTAGGTCTAGTGTGGAGAACCAAGAAAAATTACAAGAAGTCCTTCCACCAACACCTGCCAAAGGGACAGCCCTGTGCAGTCAGACGCCTACCACAGTCCAGTATATGCATGTACACAAACAGGGCCTTAAACCCACATGCCAATAGGGAAGGAAATGCAATTCACAGAGGGAGAGGTCCACATTGAGACTGGAGGAATGTGGAATTCATGCCTAGACTAATTTGGTCTCTGCCTTTGGCTTTGGAAGCACTCTCTTGTCATTTGGGGCCCTGAAGAGAATCTCCAGGTTTGACTCGAAGCTATCTTGGGGGAGAAGTCACTAAAAGACAATTAAATCAGTTTAAGAAAACATCCCTTTAACATTGCCCAAAAGAAGCTCTTGCTTTCCACAGGGACGGGCTTTAGCTTTAGTTGGCTGAGTGTCTTGGTTGAATTTCAATCCCTACTAAGATTTTATGATGATCAGGCCCAGGGGTTGCACAGACAAGGTCTGGGAACTTCAGTTCAGTCCCTGTACTATTCTGAGTTTTTTTTTTCCGCCGAGGAAGTCTTTTTGCTTACCTGTGAGAGATGAATTAATTTCTTTCTCTTTCCTTTATACTCAAAAAAAAAAAAAAAACTGATATATATGAAGCCCATGATTACCACTGCCACCCTTTGTTTCAGCTTCCCAAGGGCCTGCAGCCTGCAGCCTGCCCAGCCCCTGAGGATGTCTATAGCTACCTCACACTGAAGGCACATGTATGTGCAAATATTCCAAACATCCCTTAACTTGGTGGGTTTTTTTTTTTTTTTTTTTTGGTGGACTCTGAGCTGTTTGCTATTTCCTAATTGCTCAAACCTCTCTATTTTCTTGCTAGGCACAGATAGTTAAGAGAGACTGAGGAGATAACCAAGAGCTGGTAACCGGAAGAAGATGCCACTCAGCTGTCAGGCTGGCCCTGAACAGAAGTTCCTGTTGACATTGGTCAGGAGACTCAGAGAAACGCCATGGGCATACTGAGTGGGTAGAGGTGCTTCGAGAGTCAGGGAGGGGAGCCAGATTCCTAGGTTGGAGAGTTCACAGGGCAACGGCGATCAATACAGCACTTTTGATCTGCACAGTTACTCAGGTACCAAGCACCACTACCCTTTGTCCTTCTTTATGTTTCCCTCCGCTAATGGAACTCTTTACCCTAAATTAAGATCATTATTTAGCTTTGATGCTGCCTTTATATTTGCAAAGTGCTTTATAATCCCCCATTAGCTCTTTTATTCTCTTCTCATTAGCGCCACCCACTTTGTAAAGCAGATAGCTCAAGACTGAGGAGACAACACAGTGGGTGCTGAGCTTTGAATCCTGGCCATAGACGGCCCAGCCTCAAGCTAAGGGTGCTTGGCAGACTACACGAGGAAGCACGGAATGAAAGGGCCGAGATCTTTACTAGAGTTTTCTGGAGGAGGAGGACGACCCAACCGCTCTCCAGTGATCTGATAAAAGCCTGCACATTTTTACTTTAATTTGTTGGCAATAAAGTTGAGAGTTTCTCACCAGCGCAAATTAAAAGAGTGTGGCAACTAAGCGCATCTTTACTAGTAAAACAGCCCTCTTGACTGACTCATTGCCTCCATAAACGGGGCTGAGAACAGAGAAAAAAAGTATCTCAGCATAATGGTGTCCGTTGTTTCTTGAGAAAGAGATCAACACTAATTGCAGAGAAGCGTCCCTTGGTGATTCTGAGCCTGGACACTGTCTGGATCCTCCTCACTGTCGGTGACAGTGGGCTGGCACTGCTCCTCTGACTCCTCTCCCTTGTTATGCTTTCCTCTTCCTTCCTTTCCTTTGCCTCTCATGGAAACAGACCCACACTTCCTGAGGATATACTCTGTCATCTCTGGTAGGCGCTCTCTTCAAGTGTCCCATACACTCTAGTGTTTTCAGACGATTCCTACATCAGGTCTCTAAGGTCAACCTGGCCTGTAGTTCCATAGGCCCACAAGACATCATTTGTTGTCTTAATGGTACCCTCGAACTCAGATATATGGAACCTAAATAATACCTTCTCTCAGCATGCCACCCTAAGTCAATAACCCTTCTTGTCTGACTTACCTTTGTTAGTGCCTCCACCCTTTCCCTGGAGACTCAGACTGAGCACCCCAGAGCAACTATGAATCCTTCCCGTATCTAATCACTAGTCTTGGAGAACTACCCTTTCTGTCCCTAACTAGTCTCTCAGCATTCTAAATGTCTGTTTCAGTGTAGGAACAATCTTCCTAAACAAAATGCTAGCTCTATCATTCTTCTGCCCAGATATCAACAATCTTTTGAACTAAATTCAGGCCATAGCCTATGAATTCGAGGTATTGCTATACAGCCTCTGGAAGCAGTAAACTTGGTTTTGCATTACAACTCTGGCACTTCTAAAATGTGACTGATCTTCTCTATCTGAACTTTATCAAAAAAAAAAAAGGGGGGGGGAGAAGCAGGGCTAGAGAGATGTCCTAAGCAGTTAAGAAGTGTGTATTGCTTTTTCAGAGAATCTGAGTTAAGTTCCTAGTGCTGTGTCAGGCGGCACACACTGCCTGTAATTACAGCTCCAGGGAGATCCAATGCCTCTGGTCTCAGAGGGCATCCATACTCACATGTGTGTACCCAAATACAGGTCCACATACACACAATTAAAAATAAAGTTAGTTGGTTAGGTGTGGTGGTGTATGCTTTTAATTCCAGCACTGAAGAGGCAGAGGCAGGTGGAACTCTGAGTTCAAGGCCAGCCTGGTCTACATAGTGAGTTCCTGGCCTGTTTATAACAACAACAATAATAAAATTAAGCAAAAACAACTGTTTGGTTTCGGACCCTGGGACAAGGGACTGAGGTACAGACTTTAGACATCAAAGCAGACCTGGCCTCCAGGTTCTCCCAGCATCCCTCAGTCCCTACCTGGCATATCCTGTCCCCAATCCTTAACTTTCCAGTCTAGAGGCCGGGCTGCCCTTCCCCAGGGGTACCATAGAGTCTCTTCCCTATAAAATCCAGACATTTTGGTCTCCTCTTTCTTTTCCTTGTCTCTCTTCTCCTCGCCCTCTCTCTGAGAGTACTCTTTCTCCCTTTCTCTCTTCCCCCTCCTCTCTCTCTCTCCTTTCCCATGGTGACTTCTCTGGCCTTTGTCCTTGTGGCCAGTGACTCCTCAGAGCAGCTTCCCAATAAACCTGCATTTAATATAATCTGATTTGGCTTGAATTGGCTCATTTCACTGGCAGAGAAATAACCTATCAATAATAACAATAATAATAAATTTTAAAAGAGAACAATATCCAAAAAGATCTCTGTAGAGATGAAATTCTGTATTTAAGACTATTTGAGCTGGGCGGTGGTGGCGCACACCTTTAATCCCAGCACTTGGGAGGCAGAGGCAGGTGGATTTCTGAGTTCGAGGCCAGCCTGGTCTACAGAGTGAGTTCCAGGACAGCCAGGGCTACACAGAGAAACCCTATCTCGAAAAAACAAAAACAAAACAAAACAAGCAAAAAAAAGACTATTTGATGCTATTTTCTACACACAGTATGGCTACAAAGTATGACTTCTGCTCGTTTCCCTGGTGTCATCTCTGTTTCTTTCCTGAGTGTACCTCTTGCCCATAACAAATGGTAAGGCAGTTCTCACACTCTGTTGGAATAAGACATGTGAAAATCCCAGTTAGCCTTCAAGTGTATACACATGTATGCACTGCTTCTTTCATGGGGAATCTCTTCTTCTACAGAAATGCCCCAAACATCTGTGTCCTTTTTAAATATTGTATACTATTTTTTACTTTCTGCTTTATAGAAGAGGGTAATTTCAGGGGAAGCTTGTCTTCATATCTCACCCAGGAGTGTCCTAACATAATGATCAATAAATGAATGCTTTATTGATATTAAAAGCTTGAGCTTTTGGTCTCCCAAGAGTGTGTTTGTTTGAATTACATACTAAACACTTTTTAAAATAGCAAACAATTGAAAGAGAAGCTAAGTGAATCTGGAACTCAATCCAATCCTACGTTGGCCAACAGGAATGGTCCAGACCTTGTTCCCACTTAAGATACAATATGTTGGTTATTGGGTGAGCCACAGAAACCCATTTGCATGCTTCCATTTTTTTTTATTCTACTTTACTTTGCATGTCAAAGCCAGAGGTCAATATTGAGAATCTTCCTTGGTTACTAATCACTTTATTTTTGAGATAACATCTCTCACAGAACCTGGATCTAGACTGGCTGGTCTGTGAGTTCCAAGAATTTACCTCTTAATTCCAGCCTCACCTCCCAGTGCTGAAGTTCTAGATGTATGCGGTTGCATCCAGCTTTTCAGCTGGGCGCTGGGACACACTCAGGTTCTTATGTTTGTGTGGGAAGTCACTTTCCCAGCTGAGCTATCTTCCAAGATCTATTTGAATACACTAAACATTATTTTTAGATTGACTTATGTGTATGAGTGTCTTGCTTGTACATATGTATATGTATCATACGTGTGCCTGGTGCCCAGGGAAGTCAGAAGAGGGCATCGGGTCCCCTTGAACTGGAGTTTGGATGGTTATGAACAACCATGTGGGTTTTGGGAACTAAGCCCAGTCCTCTAGAGGAGGAAAAAGTGCTCTGAATTGATGAGCCATCTCTCTAGCGACTCTTCCCCATTTGAATACATTTAAGTGAGAACATATTTGTCATAGAAATGGGCATGTCATACAAATCACATGCCATCTGTACTGGGAATCAATCCCCATTAGGCTGACAATGACTCCACCCACGTAGAACGGAGATTCTAACAGCAATGTATTTCATGGGTTCTGACAGTGCTTCAGCTAAGATACAAGTCTACCTTCCTCTGGCTTCCTTCCAATACTTTCCTCCTGGCCCAGTTAACAAGTGGGTGATTGTGTGACATCAGCTATCATGGGGTAGCTGGAACACAAGGCGGCCTCATAGAGTCATATAATATGGCACCGAGTTTCTGACTCACCAACCACAGGTGCATGGACTCTCCCCCCACACTACATCCCTGCTTCAGAAAAGCCGCCTTATCTGCTATTTCTGTTGACACAGTGACTGCACTGAGGGGCACTTTCCTCTGCTCTTCTTTCTTATTGTTTGTTCTCTGTCTGGGCGGGTACTCCTGTGTACAAGCCTGTAAATGGATTCTTATGGTGCAAGAGCAGCACCCAGTCACCAGGCCTCGCTTCTCTCCTCCGGTAGGCTGACCTTGGAAACAGCAGCATATCTGATTGCTAAGCCAACACCCACCTGGGAAACTTCAAAGGCTGAGTTCCCCCCCTTCTTAGCCAAATCACTAACTACTGTCTGTCACCAATCTGATACTAAGCCTGGGCATTATCAAACCTGTGTCTGGAGCTGTCTTTCTCCCCCAAATAACAGTCCTACGCTTTCCCCCAAACCCTCTGTAAGTAGGAAGGATCAAATGGTGCCCAGTGCTCCTTGTCAAGATACAGGAAATCTCTTGATGCGACCCCCAAATGTGTATAGATGGACAGACATGCAGAGAGACATTCCCTGTGGAGGCATAAGAATGGTAATGAAATGTGTCCTTTTTCAAAGTTGACAAGAATTTGATGAGCAACTACTTTCTTTCTAAAAGTGTGCTGGGTTGTCCTCAGTCTCCTTGAGGCCAGAACACACATGACATATACGAGGCCAATGGTGATGCAAAAGGGTATATTATCTAGTTCTACAGTCTGTGGTATAGCCAATAGGCCCTGTGGGATTGTGAGGGTCTTCAAATAGCTCTTAAAGGGGGCAGGGTCTGGATAGGCGAAAAACAGCCATAGCCGTTTTTGTTTTTTGTTTTTTTGTTTTTTTTTTAAAGACAGGCTCTGGTCTATTGACATCTTTCAAATGGATTTTTTGGAAACATCTTAGCTTTATCCTTGAGAAGAAACAAAGGCTGGGGAAAATGCCTTTGTAATCTGTTTCTCACAAGTCTTCCTTTGAAGAGAAAAACAGATCTGAGAAAGTCTTAGCTAGGCCCCTGAGGTGGCTTAGTAGGTAAAGCTATTCGCCATGCAGGCCAGATTACCTGAGCCTGGTCCCCAGAATGCCCAAGTGGAAGGCGTCTCCCAAAGGCTGCTCTCTGACCTCCACACACTTGCCATGGCACATGCATGTCTACACACACACACACACACACACACACACACACAGAAGTAATAAGTAATTTTAAAAAATGTTTGGAGAGCTGGGGTAGGGTCAACACTGAGACGGTACTTGAATTTGAAGAGCCAGGGTCTGAATGTGCAGAGAGTAAGAGATTTTGGAGCATTCCACCCTAAATGAATGTCTTCATTAAATCAATCCTTCCCTTCCTTCCTTCCTTCCTTCCTTCCTTCCTTCCTTCCTTCCTTCCTTCCTTCCTTCCTTCCTTCCCTCCTTACCTCCTTCCTTCTTCCAGGGCTCAAGGATCTAAATGGGGAGGAGGCAGAAAGACTCTCAGGAGCAGAGGTGATAGATGATTCATGCCAAGGAAACAGTAGCTTACAGACTCAACAGGGCTGATGTCCATATGAACTCATACACATATGAACTCTCAGACTGAGGCAGCACGCACTGGACCCGCACAGGTTCATGACAGGTGGGGTCCCAGTTCAGGGGAGGGGGGAGTAAGCATGGGCTCCCACCTCCAATTAAGAAGCTATCTGTAGTGGACAACTATTTGTAAAGGGAAAGTTAGTTTTGTGCAATAGAGTCTCACTGCGTATATCAACCACACGGACCAACTGACCGACACGGAATGAATTAGATGATTTGGGGGGGGTAGACTTTTTGTCTCATTTTGCTTTATTTGTGCATTTGTTTGTCCTATTAGTCTTTTGCATGTATATTTTTGTCTCCTTTGTGTGTGTGTGTGTGTGTGTGTTCGGGGATTTTCTTTTTGTAAATAAAGAGAAAGTGAGAGGGCAAGGAATTGGGTAGGTGTGGAGGATTTGGGAAGAGCTGTAGGGAAGAAAAAGCGATGAGAGTTTGTTCTCCTATTCAAGCGAAAAGAGTCACTCTAAAGTTCTGAACAAGAGGTGCTTAGTATTGAAACAGTGTTGGTGGGGTTTGTGGCCTGTAACACTCTGGAGGCTGAGGTAGTGAGTGGTCATGAGTTGGAGGCCAGCCTGGGCAACACAGTGGGTTCAAGGCTACCCTGGGTATGTAGAGCAAAATTCTCTCTCAAACAAACACCCCTCTCCCCTCAAAAAAGAAGAAGAAGAAAAAAAAGACGTCTTAATTTTATCCTGAAGATAAAAACCAATAGTGGAATGAAAGAAAATGGGTGGTAGATAACCCAGCTATCCCAGAATCAGGCTCGGTGAGGGCTCGACCTCGGGCAGTGGCAGTTACAAGGGGGGAAATCGAAGAAATTATGGGAGAAGTGCTGAGAGTATCTGCTGACAGACTGGACTGCAGGGATGAAGGAGAGGGAGGGGTTGGGTGTTCTAAACCTGAGAAATGGGTGGGGCACGGGGGCGGGGCACGGGGGGGGGCCCGGGGGGCGGGGTGCTGACTTCAGTAGCTCATCTACTAAAATGGGAAGGATGGGAGATGAGCATGGCCTCGTGCAAGGATGGCATGCAAATTCGGGGCGTGTTCTATATTTTTTTTTTTAAAGATTTATTTATTTTGTTTATGAGTACACTGTAGCTGTCTTCAGACACACCAGAAGAGGGCATCAAATCTCATTACAGATGGTTGTGAGCCACCATGTGGTTGCTGGGATTTGAACTCAGGACCTCTGGAAGAGCAGTCAGTGCTCTTAACCGCTGAGCCATCTCTCCAGCCCGTGTTCCATATTTTTAAAAACAGAACAAAAGATGTTCTCTAACCAAAGGGGTAGCTTTTAACAGGGAATATCTCAGTCAGTCATGGAGAGGCTGAACGAGAGACGACATTTAAACCTGGTAGACAGTTGGCTGAGAAGGACAGTTAGAG
The DNA here is from genome assembly GCF_004785775.1 of Grammomys surdaster. Lineage (NCBI taxonomy): Eukaryota > Metazoa > Chordata > Mammalia > Rodentia > Muridae > Grammomys > Grammomys surdaster. Next base: position 4,354,374 of record NW_021604658.1, on the reverse strand, counting down.
CCTGGTGATCCGTGCTTGTATGGCTGGAACTCGGGCGGGTCAAGCAGGAGGACTGTAAGCTGGAGGTCAGCCTGGGCAACCTGGGCTACATAGTGAGTTCTAGGCCAACCCGGACTGCACAGTGATGTGCTATCTCAGCAGCAACAAGGAGCTAGAGTTTGAGTGGACGAATTGGAGATACAAGCTCGCAAAACACTGTTTATGCCGGGCAGTGGTAGCACACGCCTTTAATCCCAGCACTTGGGAGGCAGAGGCAGGTGGATTTCTGAGTTCGAGAGTTCAAGGCTAGCCTGGTCTACAGAGTGAGTTCCAGGACAGCCAGGGCTACACACAGAAACCTTGTCTCGAAAAACAAACAAACAAAAAAAAAACAAACAAACCAACCAAACAAACAAACAAAAAACACAGGGCAACTCAAACCGGCTTGATTTTATTGTTGTGAGAGAGAGAAAACACATGTATGGTGCTCATGTAGAGGTCATAGAACAACTTTGTGGCATCAGTCTCCCTCTCCCCCTTCATGTGGGCTCTGGGATAGGATTCGGTGTGTCAGGCTTGTAATATGGCACCAAGTGCCTTTACCCAGTGAACCTTCTCATTGGCCCCAACTAATTTTTTGTTTTGTTTTGAGTCAGGGTCTTACCAAGTAGTTGGGCTATCCTGGAACTCTATGTAGACCAAGCTGACCTTGAACCCCCAAGTGCTGGGCTTATGTGGCACCAGCCCAGCCATCCAGTTGGTTTTAATACAACCCAATGCACAGACTACGGGATTCACTAGCTCAGGAAAGTGGAAACCCCTGAAGGCAGGGCAAACTGTAAACCTCCCCTCTGAAGATGACACAGAAACTGAGCCAGAGCACAGGCCTCACCCCTGGAGCCACGTTCTGCCAGTTCTGTAGTCTAGTTAATATTTTTTCCTAAAGCAAGTTCCCACATGTTGCCTGCTGTTTTCAAGTCAATAAGACATTGAATGCCTGGTGCTGGTAGGTAGGCAACTGACCTAGCCTCGAGGGACACGACCTCTAAGGCTGCGTTTTATCTCTGCAAGCAAGACAAAAATCTGTCACAACCAAGTGGTCACTTAGGAAACATTAAAGCCTATCTGTCTTAAGCTTTGTTTGGCTGTTGCCCTGGGATGACAGCAGAAATGGTTGGTGTCACAATGACTAAGGTAGGAAGTAGCCTAAGCAGTGGTTCTCAACTTGGAGTCTCCAGGCCAGCAGCACTAACCCCACCTGGGAATTTTCAGAAAGTTTCAGGCCCTACAGCAGATGTGCCAGGTCAGAAACCCTCGAGGGAGGGCTCAGCATGTGCATTTTAGCAAATCTGCTAAAAGTGCCCTGATACACGTAAACTTGTGCAACCGTGACTGCAAGAGGAGAAAGCAATCCCTGGTGTTTTCTCCACTAAACACAGAAGAAAAGCAACCAGGGTGGGAAGCCAAAAGTCAAGATTGGTCGTGTCTCAAAAGGCAGATTCTGTACATGAGGAAAATTCGAGGATCCCTCTGTCACCTCCCTGCCTCATTCAGGTTGCAGGTGACCTCAGAACTGACCATTCACTGCATGCCTGAGCCAGTCAGAAAGCAAGCTTCAGTGCTTCCTTACACGGGTACTGTATGAAATCTGGGGTTCTGTGATTCTGCTACATAACTAGGACCTAACGTGTGCTTTCAAATAACCACTCTCCCATCCTCCATGAACAAGTAACAGTGCTGAGCAAACTTGACTAACCTAGCGCCTGTGCTCTTATAAACGGACGGACGGATTTCTTTAAAGATCGAATTGCCGCTTTTTCCATGAAACAGGGAAAATATTAGTTGTCTCAGATGAAAGGAAGGACACCCTGGCTCATCCTTAGCAAGTCAGCGAGCTGGAGGCCAAGCCCTGATGGACACCGAGGCGGTACATCTTCCAACCTCTCTCTCACAGTGGGCGCGGGCGCACATGCACACGGGCACACACACGCACATGCACACTTGAGTTTACTGAATACACCAAAGGCTGTGGGCTAGGCACTAACAAGAACACCACCAGCAGCTCTGTCTTCTTTTTTATTCCAGATCCCCAAAGCTATCTTCAGAATCAGCACAGAAAATCCAGATGGAGAGAAGCAGACAAACCTCAAATGCAAAATAAGTAAGATGACCCAGACATCTGAGCAAAATGCAAAGTAAACAGCTGAAATAGGACTCAGAGGAGTAGTTCAGGTCTATGGCAGCCTGTGCCTTCCTCGGGAAGAGTGTCTCCTGGCTCTCTGTTTTTCCTTTAGTTGGGAAGACTGAGGCAAATGCTAAACTCCTGTTCTGCAGAGGAAGAGTTTAGCTGCTTACACTGGAGATTTTGGTAGAAGGGGCAAACCCTGGATCTTTGATGCTTGGCTTCAATAATACTCAAGTGAGGCTTTATTACACATCTATTTAAACATGGCATAGGTTAGGCATCTAAACGCTGGCAGAGCGCTTACCTAACATGCAGAAGAACCTGGGCTTGATTGCCCAGAACTGAAAAAACACGTGGGTCATGCCTATAATCCCAGAACTTGGGATGTGGACCTGAAGATCACAAATTCAAGGTGATCCCTGACTACACAGAAAGTGTGAAGCCTAGGCTGGAGACAATCAAACAACAAACAAACAAACAAACAAACAAACAAATAAAACTATGATATAATCTAAATTCTGGTACTTGGCTTTATCAAATGAACTGTTTCTGCCAACAGTAGTCTCTATACTTGAACATTTTCAAAAATATTAATCAGAAAAGGGTTTTTCTACATTGGGGATGGTGGCTCATAACAATAGTCCCAGTATCTGGGACGTAGGCAGGAGGATTGCCTTGAGTTTAAGGCTAGACTGAGAAACATAGTGTACTCCAGACTGGCCTAGGCTACAGAGCAAGATTCTATCTAAAAACGAAGAGATGAGGCAGGTTTGGAGTGTCTTTGTTTTTTGTTTTTGTTTTTTTGTTTGTTTTGTTTGTTTGTTTGTTTGCTTTGTTTTGTTTTTCAAGACAGGGTTTCTCTGTGTAGCCCTGGCTGTCCTGGAACTCACTCTGTAGATCAGGCTGGCCTTGAACTGGAAATCCGCCTGCCTCTGCCTTCCGAGTGCTGGGATTAAAGTGGTGGCAGAGTGCCACCACTGCCCGGCCAGAGTGTCTTTGTTAACTAAGATGCTTCAGTAAGTTGCGATTGGATTTCCTGTATCACAGTTAAGGGTCCAGAATACCTGGTGAGAAAACAGGTCTTGGAAGTCTACCTCTGCAAAACTACTCTGGCTCATTGTCTAAAGGCTGAGACAAGGTTAAGGGGCTGTTTGGGCCGCTCGGTTGAAAAGAGTGCCAGCTTAGTAGGAACACAACACTAGATCTGTCTACCAGCACAGCATACTCTGGGTGTGACGGGTCACGATTGTAATCCCAGTATTAGGGAGGTGGAGGGCTCAAATTCATTCTCAGCCTGGACTATGTGAGACTTGGTTTCATAAAAACAAACACAGCTCCCAAGTTTACTGATTTCAGCTAAGTGTCTTAAACACTCTATTGCTCAGCGACTTTCATTAGAGAAAGGAAGTGAAAGAGAGACTAGAAAGAAGCCACATTTTTTTTTTTAACGTGCTGCTGAAAAATATTTTACTTTTCACAGAATGCAATGGGGTTTTCCCCATCGGCCCTGTGTGCACGGCTCCTCTCCCACTGTGAGCTCCCATAAAACCCATTGTACAGTTCACTTGGCACTTTCTATACACTTGGACAGCTTATCTCTCCTGTAGATCTAGTATTGTCTTAAGGTCTCAGTCAGCTAGCACCTCCAGGGCAGGAATGTTTGTTATCTTTGGCTTCTGGCGGGGTGGGGGCTCCACAGCCTAGCATTATGCCCTAAACTAGGGGCTGGGGATATTGAGCAATTGTATAGCTAATTGGAGACATCAAATTCTCTGAGGACCAAGCTCATCAGTAGGAGCCAAGGGGCAGAATGAAGTGTGAGGGGGGAGGTTCCAGAGTTTGCAGACACGTGTGTGGGTGGGAAATGAATTTTCTACCTCCTTCTCTGCCGATTGGTCCTGGCCCCACTCCCCACACTTTTCCTTCCCAGCATCAGCCAGGTGCAAAGCAACAGGAAGTTCCTTAGTTAGTGCTCCAATGCATAAAGCTTGAAAGGCAGTCATTTGGAGAAGGCTTCATTATATGTTCCTGCATGTCCTGGGTCTTGGTGCTGTGCACAGAATAGCACGGCTGCAAAGCCATAGTGGAGGCCAATCCTGGATGCCTGGCTCCTTAGCAAGAGAGATGAAAGGCTTCTTCTAATGTAATAAAGGACGGCCTCTCGGTGCCGTTTGAACTGTTTACAGACTCAGTTAACGATTACAGGCAGTGTGTATCTTGGCCAGGTGCCCGAAATTCTTACCCACCCGTCAGATATTATCAAAGAGCCCTTCCATGCCTGGCTGGAGTCTTTCCAAAGCACCTCACAGAGATGCCGACAAAAGGAGTGTTCAGTCTCTCTCTCTCTCTCTCTCTCTCTCTCTCTCTCTCTCTCTCTCTCT